>NW_017804420.1:610792-630505 GCF_001625305.1 Branchiostoma belcheri
TTAGGATCAGGCACTGTACTTCTGGATAAGTCCCTGCGTATCAAAGACTGTCGATTTACCCGCAGGCACGGTTCTGAACAGGCGTGGTCTATCCAGTGATTAAAAAAAAAGACAGAAGTTGTGCTGCAGAACCAAGGTCAGCTACCAGATGAAAACCAAGCAGATGTCAGGAGGGAAAAACTGACCGAATGACGCAATTCATTACCGTACGTGACCACTAAAAAAACTATTTCAAAATATCTATTCTCTGTTAGAAAGACTTCATGATACGAACACAACTGTGCATCAATTTCAGTCTTATTAGCATAAGTCCAATTCAGGCCACCTAAGGTAACCAATTATGAAAACCTTAAACTGTTCTCCAACTCAAAATTTGACTCACCAGAAATTTTCGACTGAATCACTCAGTCTTCTTCAGCTATCTGACCCAAATGCTGTGGACACGTGATTTTTCCCACGTGTGACGTCAGCAAAGGGTCAAAGGTTGTCTGAAGTCGATATCGCCCCCGTCCCGGTTGGTAACCAACCAAGGTAACCAATTATTTGAGTCACACATCATCTTCACACTCACACCACCCAACCAGTTATTCCCGTCTTGGCTCCCGACCAACTTTTTCAAAAGCGTTTCTTGTTTGTTCTGATGACTTTATGAATAATTCGTCTCATATCGTTCGTTTCACACACGTTTATTCTCGCGACAGTTAATTATGGGATTAAAACGGTGCGCAGACATAATACTTTCCACTCTATTGGATGAAGAAATTAGTACATTCAGTAAAGTTTTATCAGCAAGTGACAGACTTTGAATAGACGGTGAGTTTTGATGATTAGATTTATCTCATAATTACCTGGTAGTTAGATTTTACCATCGCACCATCATTGAAGTAGTAGAGGGGCAAGAACTGTCGTAAAACCTAGCTGGCTTGCAGTCCCGTTTTAAAGCACGGTAACATTCGTCGTGATTCAGTCGTACGATTTTTGATGCCGTAAGATTTTCAAGCAGACTGTGAGAGAACCAACCGCGCTGCCAAGCCAACAAGGATAAGCTGGTTGTACAAAATTGAACTGTTCTCCAACTCAAAAACGAAAATAACTCACCAGAAATTTTTGACTGAATCGGTCAGTCTTCATCAGCTTTAAGACCCAAGTGCTGTGGACACGTGACTTTTAGCCAGCTGCGCTGGGTCAAAGTTCGTCGGAAGTCGGTACCGCCCCCCGTCGCGGGTCATAAAGCTGATGAAAACTGAGCGATTAAGTCGAAAATTTCTGGTGAGTTACTTTCTTTTTTGAGTTGGAGAACAGTTTAATTTTGTTCAGACACGTATTTTACCACCTCAGATGAACTTTCATACAAGGACAAAATGGCCTTTTTTTAGGACTGTCCTCAGTTTGAGGTCGAATGTGACTGGACCCATGGCTACGTCACGACGAGTTGCAAGGACTAAAAACACCTGAAAAATAAGCTGAAACCCAAACCTCCGCTTGGAGATGATTAGATTTATCTTGTCGTATTGCAGTGTCCTTGCGTGGGTGTTATTAAATGTGATAGGTCAGAATGTAAAATCCACGGACGCATGTTACTGTTAGACCGTGCTACCTTGTCAACGATCCAATAGGGGCCGTACGACGTACGATTTGTGCAGCTCTTTCTCACATGGTTTCCCGCCGAGACATCTTTTCCATCGCAATACGACGCCATGCCGGAAGCGATTTACGTTAAACGGTTCTGGAAGAAGTTTGCATTTCTGAAATTGAGATATGAAACGTGTTTTTAGTATCAGCCCCCCCCCCCCCAAATAGACAATCACGTAAAAAGATAGACAAATACGAATAACTTTGAGTTTTTAACATTATGTTTGGGACAATTCACGTCGAAGCGATGACCATTTTCAAGTATAACATTTGTACAGAATGAAAAAAATTGGTAGCAAAATCTCCTACTTTTGTACAGTTGCGGATTGTTGTAATTTTTCTTGAAATTTCAAAATTATTCATGCTTAAAGGTACTTTTCCTGTCCTTATTTGAACTATCTCTAAAAACGGAACGGGGATGATGGTGCAAGAAGATCAGGAGATAGAGTCTGATTCATAGCTTACAGGGGATGTCGTTTATTTTCTTGGTCGCTACATTTCAAAGATAGCAAGAAGATTGATACTCCTACTTCTAATCCACGTTATGATAGTCATGAGTGGGTTGTGAGTGTACCCCATGGCCTCATTATAGGACCCATATAGCCATATTGAATTCATTATATGGATGACATTCTCTGGGAACTACAAAACTGATGCGAGCGTGCGAATAAAAAAATGTTTGGCCAAAAAAAACAAGATACCTTCATTATGAAATGCACGTGGTCATAAAACGCATGACTAAACACACAGAGTATGGTATGGCGAATGATAGACTCTTCATTTTCATTTCTACACATTTTCTTATTTTTCCTTTGGAATTGATTTCGACATTCCATGTCATTAGCATCGTTTCCCAATATTTCTAATGCAATTTACGACATAGATTTGCTCATTTTTCAGCTGCTTTGTACGATTTACAGTATAGTCGAAACGAAAACTTTTTTTCGGATGAAAATTCATGCGGATGTCATCCATATAATCAAATCAGCATGGCATTATCTGTTGGCTTTGAAGCATAAGAACCATGTCTAGAATGCATGTATTTTGCGATCAATTCATACTAGTATTGTCACCGTATATACTTAAAAGATACATTCAACAATACATGTAACACCCACGAGAAATAGGTGACCCTCCCCTCACCCGGAAAAAATATGAGCGTGTCCGCCGGAGCGAATATTCGCGAAGTACTAACATTAGTGTTATCCTTCACCCTAGAGAGTGGGAAAATATTATGATGTATAATAATTCCTGTCGCCACTGGAATGAAACAGATTTCACGGGTGGCCAACTTTTCGGCGTGGGTTCAAAAATTGGTTCGGATTATAATATTTTAGATATTATTAGGAAAGTTGTCAACATCAGATGTATCTTATACATGAATGAATGAATGAAGACCTTTATTGTACATACATACCCACTGGGTTAAGTACAGGTTACAAAAAAGGATTAGCTTGTATATACATTTATACATGTACATACACATGGCGCTAGGTCTATAATTCTATTCGACTTGTTCTCGCTTCTCTGTGATGGTGAAAAGGTAAGAATAGATATGTTTTAGGATCAGAGGTTTGTCTAAGCTCATTAAAAGTTTGAATTTGTCTTTATTACTTACTACTAGTAATAGGTTTATGGAGCAGGGAAACATATCGGTCTTTAAAGTTCGACTCTAACATTCTACTACAAAATGATGTCCAACTGCAATTCTATTGAAATCATAATCCGTCGTTGGAGAAATCCTTGCCCCATGTTATAAATCAAAACACCACAATATATCAAAAGTACCTTGTATCCTTTGTTAGTTCGGGCTCTACTGCACTTTTTTATGTTTGTACAACACCTATTCTTCTATTTCACGCACTTAAGTACTATAGAAAAATTCATATTCCTTATGCGACTAGACAAACCACCCATCGAAAAACAGATCTGTACGTTTATTTCTGCAATAACTGAAAAGCTGAAGGAGAAGTTGAATTTATATAACGATGGTTAGTTAATTTTGTATCTGTTATCCGTGTCCATTCATCTTGTTTTGTTGTGACCTGTACTTAGCCAAGTGTGGCAGAAATGTGCAATAAAGGTCTTCATTATTATTATTTTCAAACCTATCCAACTGTTCAGGGTAGCGTTCTTTATCATGAAAAATTGTGTGCGAAGCCTATGATTGCGCGTAACAAACAGAAAAAAATGCGTAACATTTCATAAAATCACTACAGCGGTGATTGAAGGCGCTTTGACGTGACTGTTTTAGCCTGAGGTGTATACTACTAGCAGCGGTGAGGAACAAAGATACAAAGGGCAGGGAACAAACGCCGTGGAAAACGTAATTTTCAAATACCCTCCCTGGGAAAAATTGTCGTGCGCAACAGATAACTTTTTGCCTACGCACAACAGGCACTTCAAACAGAGCAACCTTTTAATGTTATGCATCCCGGAGGCAGTATTCTTTTCAACTGTCATTTTCTTGTTTCTGTTGATGATCCGTGCCAGATTTCATTGTTATAGTGATTCGCTCCATTTCAAACGATGGCGTCAGTGCACACTTCAAATTAATATCCGAACAGGTTATGAAGTTACCATATGCAATTTCAGGGCGGCAAAACATTAAAAAAATAATAATATTGTGGATGAGGATATCTATCTGATCCATTTACTGTCATTTCTTTGCAGATTTTCTTCAATATTTCATCCCTGAAGCGTTGGAAATAGCCAGAAAGCAAGATACGTCAGGAGTCCTACGTAATATGTTTACGTCAGGAGTTTTACGAAGCAAGCAACCGTGTTCCGTCAGCGACATCCCATTTCTGCCTCACAGATATCAGCATGCCATTCGATAGGGTTGATTCAACTTACTCCATTGAAAAAATGACCGGTAAAATTAACTTTAAAACCCAGATTTTACTGCCCTGAAGTCGCTTTGGGTGCACGTGCTTTTGGAGCACTTTCTTGACGCGTCACCGAGACCGTTAACTAGTCTCTACCAGACTCCTTTGCAGGCTGAATAAATAGTAGAAATCGGCAAAGGGGGAAATCATTGGCCAGAGGAGTTGGCCGGCCATAGAGGGTCCAGCTTGCCTGCACGGCTAATTTAGGCAGGCGGGCGAAAGGCTCTCGGCTGCCGAAGGAAAACGGCTGTAAACGGCCCGATACTAGTTTGGCATCCAGGGTAGTTAACGACCGGAGGTTCTTTGACGGGCCCGGCCGGTGCTCCGGGCAGTCCGGCTGTGCTTCGGGCAGTCCGGCTGTGCTTCGGGCGGGCCAGGTGATCCAACCAGTCTGACAAAAGGTAAAACGGAGGTTCCTCAGGCAGTCCGAAGGTTCTTCCGGCGATCTATCAGCTGTGTGAAGTGTCCAAGTGGACCAACGCTGAGCTCATATTGCAAATTCATGCGCGAAAAATCTAAGTTCATCACGTCTCAGTCAGTTGCAGCGTCTTTTAGATGAGGGCACTGAGCACTGCACAGAATCCTACCTTTAAGCATCATTAAAGCATGCGTAAAAGTATACGTAAGTGAAGAAAACGCCTGCGTAAAGAATGAATTTTGTTTAGTTGAGGAGCTCTAGCCTGGCCTTGCGACTACCCCCCCCCAAAAAAAACACGTTCTAGGACATTAGACCGTTGCCCGGTGTACTCTTGGTTTGCAGTCTGAACGAATATCTACCTTTTAGTTCATATAAGCGAGTTAACTTTAGGAAGGGATCAGTGCGCCGTTTTCATTAGGTTTTGAGAGGGACGGCTGCATGGAGAGTACTTTTTCATTAGCTGGTCGTATTTGTTAATGGCCGTCGCGACAGAGAATGATACTTCAGCAATAGCGCCACGCCACGACCTGGTTCTATTTTCTAACCTACGTTGGCTTAGTAATCAGCTCAATTTGAAACCATAATAAACGCATAGGTTGGGAGGCAAGACACGTCCGGTACTCGCCGACAAGTCTGTAGTACCAAGCTAGTTTATCCAGGAACACTTGAGAACTAGACAGGCGCTGTTCTGGATACCATATGTGTGCCAACTAATCCGAATTGCATACTAAATTTGGCGGCAAAACAGCATGAGACGTGTTACTCTATACTTCATCATTGATACTTTTTAATTCATAATAGTTTAAACCCGATACTGATAGTGACACTGGTTTGAATATCCGTAAGTTATACCGATACCGGTTGAAGCGGCGGACTCATACCGGTTAGAACGGACTGGCACCAGTTTGAACGGGTTGATACCGGTTGGAACGGACTGGTACCAGTTAGAACTGGTTGGTAGCTCATACGTCATTGGAACAGGTGCTGACACCGGTTAGAACACACGCAACACATCCCTGGTGGCTGAACGCCGGGCAACTTCAGCGTCTCTTTTGATGATTAGTTGGGTGACTCACGTTTAAACAACGTCGGTATACTCAAAATGAACTTCAGCATGATAAAATATGGGAAGGCTGTTTGATGCCTTAGAGGAGAACTTCAAGGCTGTTGTTTCCAAAACGTCCCCAGGCACTGGGCTTTGAACTTCTATAATGAATCTTACTGAAGAGGACATCAATTCATTCATTTCACGTACGACGTCGTCTTTTTTCTTGACTGGACTTGAGACGAATGTCAATCGCTTGAACCACAAAGAGACCCTAATTTCCCAACGGAGGAAGTTGCTAGGATCACATCATGCATTATATATGCCAACAGTTATGTTCTTGCATTTTGTATCAGCTCAAGTTGCCGCGAGGCGGATTAACAGCCTTGTAGAGGTTATAGAATTCATTGTAGCGTTAAAGTTGAGACTAAGCACATCAATATAGCAAAGAAAAACTTCCTGACTTGACACATAGAGACCTGATTATTTAGCGTTTTTATTCAGGCAGTACCTGTATCTGTTAAAGGTGCCAAAAAAACGAAGTAAGACAGAAAGTGGTGCTAGTGACTTTCGTATTCAAAACTCAATAATTTATGACATATCAGTGAAACAAAAGAGATAACAACCCTCTAGGTTTGAACTAATTTACTAGTAATAAAAATAAGTTAGACGGGTGTTAGCTCACTTTTTCACTAGTAAGGGGTTATATGAATGCTACTACTGAATGAATATACAAAATGACTAATAAACTGGTGGATGTCCCAACTACTAAGTACCTAATACCAGCCCAGAGGAGAACAAGAAATAGCCATGCATTCAAGTACCAGAGTTATCAACCAAGGATTGAGGTGTTCAAGAATTCATTCTTTCCTAGAACTATCGCAGAGTGGAACTCACTGTCACCAAGTACAGTAGGGGCATTGTCAATAGATAGCTTTAAACAATGTCTAGAGCTAGAAGTTCAAGGGTTAGGTGTAACAAGTCGATCGGTGTAATATAGCCAGCTGCCACCGCGCCGCGTGCCTGCGAAGCTGGTGTGTTACGCCTAAAGGCGGTTATACCGGCTATACAGATACAGATACAGATACTTCTTAGCGATGAACCATTAGTTAACACATATAACGTATAACGTATTTTGACTGAAATACTTTTCTGGGCTAAAAAAAATGAGATAAATTCCTAGAGCTTGACACACCGTCATCCGACTGAAGCTTCTGCACAGCGGGGTGTGTTGCGTAACGAGTATTTGGCGAGACGGTTGGGGGAGAGTGTTTTAATGACTTAGATGTGTTTTAGCGCTACGCTTGGATGGTTTTAATCTCGTAATGATTAGAGAAACAGTGCATAGTAGCGTCGCAGCTGGAAGATGGTCTGACCTACATTTTTGGACAAGGACGCGAGTGACGACAAACGCGTTATATTTGGAGGGGGAAGATATTTGTCCAAGGCTGTTTTCACTTGAGACGTGTAGTAACGAGGTTAACACATATCGAGTCCTACACTTACAGTGTTCAACTGGACGAAAGTCTGTCGCCGAATCGGGTCACATTTGAATGAGGCATTTGCTGGTATAATTCAGAAGTACTGCACTAAATCCCAACTTTAAGCACGCCTTAAAGCACACGTAAAGGTGTTTACGCCTTTTAAACACATCCGTAAAGCGTCATATTTTAGCACCTCCAATTCCTGAATATGACACGTATTTGTAATGGAGCAGGGTTGATTCAACATTGTAAAGAAACGACAAGAAAATGGACTTTTTGTATCTGCCTAATGTTACATTAACACATACGTTTGCACCATCAACTGTTGAACTTTGGATCTATGATCAGGGACAGACAGAGATTTAAATGTGAAGTTTTCTTTCCTCAGTGTAAAACTCTGACAGCGTTCAGTCTAAGCAGTCCGGTTGCTAATACTGAGCGAGAACCTGTAATCTCACAGACACAAAAAGCTGTAAACAGTGTCGCTACTTGCTTCTGTATTTTGTAATGGAAAGAAATGGACAAAGAAGCTTAAGAAAACCATGTGAGCTACAGCTCAGAGGTAGTGTATTATGTAAACACACATCATGCTATGTTAGATAGCATATGTAAACACACATTATGTGCTGTAAGGTAATCAAAACATGTTTTGCTTACTGCTGAATCACATCATTACGTATACGGTCGCGCATTGTGAAACGTTATGTGTGTGTTCCAGCCGTGGTGTCGGTAACGCTGCCGTGTAGAGAATAGAGAAACGCAAAACTCCAGAGAAATGTTTCAACGTTCTTTGCTTTGAAAGCCTGCCAACTGAGTTAGGCATTGTTTATTTTAGGCCTGGGTTAAGTGTGGTGGGATATTTAACGGATTTGAAATGAGATATCCATAAGCACTTAGGACTACTGCCATCCTACACCGAGAATACATCAAGAAACAACTACGCAGCTGTAGAATACAAAAAAAAAAAAAATTAAACGCAAGCGGCGAAAACGGAAGCATACTGGTAACCAAAGAAAGATATGGCAGCTGTGCCACTGAAGCATTCTAACCAGATTTAGGCCACGCCTGAGTTTTGGTACGAATCGAATCGAATTTGAGTTAAATTTGAGCCAAATTTGACCCCCGAACACACTCCGAAAACTGCTGACGTACTCCCAAATGGTCATGGTATTTGCTGACTTACAGCCGATCACCAGCCAACAATGTCCGAACCTTCCGACCAATATACCAGCAGTGTTTCTGATATGCTAAAAGGCCTCCAGTGGCCGTTACTTGTTGACAGAAGGAGAACCGCTCGCTTGATATCTTTATATAAAATTGCTCATGAACATATCAATATTCAAATGGAACAATATCTCAAAGCTGCCCATAGGCGTACCAGAGGAAGTCATGAATATAGATATCAAGCAATATCTGCCCAAACAGACTGTTTTAGATTTTCTTTTTTTCCAAGAACAATAAATGAGTGGAATAAGTTGTCGGGTCAGTTAGTAAAAGCCCAGACAGTGGAGGCCTTTAAGGCCGGACTCCTGGCCGCGCAGCCATAGTCCGTCGCACCCCCCCTCTCAGTGATACCCCAGTAGGGGTTGTTAGAGAGTATACAAGAAGAAGAAGAACCCTCGAATGTTTTAAACATTTTGCCAGCCGAATGGTAGCCGACCTGGCCGAACACCGGCCGACCTTTCTTCGCCCTACATGTAAACTACTCCTAACCGTGATTGCGGGGCGTTCGGCTAGTATTCCGGAGGCCAATATACAAAACCGTGAATGTGTGCCTGGGTCTTCAAGCATACGTGTCACGTCACACGTACAAACACGTTCTTGCAGTTTGGTTGAAGGCCTATCACACGTTTTGAAACAATAAGATGATTTCCCTCTGGCCGTATGCTGGCTACGAGTACCCTACAATCTTCGACGGTAAGATTACGATGTCAATTATTTATGGCAGTGGTTACGACTGAATCCTTAGCGGGTTGGTTAATCGGCATTTGTCATGTTACTGGGCATGAGATTTATGTGTTTGTACAAACAACAACACAAGATATTACACCTATTGTTTATGTAGATTAGGCCCGGAGAAAATCCCGTGTTCTTTACGCACACGTTAAGGTACGGGTAAAGATTTTGTATACCTTTACTACGGTTTAAAGTAGGATTTTGTGCTGTGAGAGGAATCAATTTATACAACGACCAACCCACCATCTTTCCCCGAACAACATACAATAAGATGACCTTATTGTTTATGTAGATTAGACCCAGAGAAAAACACTACACAAAATCCGTTCTTTACGCACACGTTAAGGTATGCGTAAAGATTTTGTATACCTTTACTACGGTTTAAAGTAGGGTTTTGTGCTGTGAGAGGAATCACTTTATACAACAACCAACCCACCATCTTTCCCCGAACAACATACAATAAGATGACTTTATTGGGAATCGCATCGGTGCTGCTGAAAATAAAAAAAAAAAACAATTCAGGATTAAAAAAGAATTTCGCTGAAAACGTGGTTACAGTGGTTACATGGAAACGTAAAAGTCGGCACCATCATAGCATCGTCACGACTTAAAACTGCCTTCAAACAACATTATCTGAATGAAATAAACGATTTATTATACATGTAAGATCGGTGCCGCTTTATCTGCTTTCATCTAGTTGCAACTGGAACTACTTGAAAGAGACGTCTCGAAAACAGAATATTTCGACTGCGTCATTCGGCGAATTCAATAACAAACACATGTAAAAGACGTTTGTACATAAAAAGAACGTTGTTTTTCAAACCACCATCACCCGTTAGTTTGCCGACACGTAGCGTTACATTCCACCCTACACCCTATGATCAATGCACTGTCCCGCGATTTTTTCACCGACTCCCCCTGTACTAGAAATGGATACTCCCTCCATGTACCGTCCTATTGATTGGCAGCGTGGTCCCTGGCTGTGTAGTTGAGTTGGCATCTGCCAAAAGGAGATCACCGCTGAAGGAACCTCCTTCAATCCGTTGAAAGGACCTGGTAAGCTGCGGTTTCTGTAGTGTTAAGACGTTGTCTCACCTTGAAGATTGTAGCGGTATAACCCTTTACATGGCCAGTCTCACGTGGCATTTTTGTTTTACCACACAGAGAGTTCGCATGCCCCGACATCCAGTTCGCTCCCACAGCCGTGCCCGCTAGACCCCGCTCCAGCGATGGAGTCCGCCGCAGATACCTTCAACAACTCCAACGCCTCCTCCCTGGCGGGCGGCTACTCAACCTACAAGCAGGGTCCGGTGGTCACCCTGGTCTTCATCGTGGGCTACACCCTGTGCTTCGTGCTGTGTGTGGTCGGCAACTCCTTCGTCTGTGCCATCGTCGCCAAGTACCACAACCTCCACACCGTCACCAACTTCTTCATCTTCAACCTGGCCGCGGCAGACCTGCTGGTAGCGCTCTTCTGTATGCCCGTGACTCTCATCAGTAACATCGTCACCGGTAGGTGCAACGTTTTCCTTATACAAAAAAAAAACTAACGGCTCTCAGTGGCCAATATGCAGATGTTGTCACATCGGCGCACCAAATCCGTAGGGTGTTTTGGGCACCCAGTTAGACAGATTAGCCTAGGAGGTTCGGTAGGCGTCACCCCACCGTATAGGTGGAGAAGTCGTGTAAAATGCCTTTCCTTATACACCCCAGAGTTTTCTCTTAGTTTGTAGAAGTGTTGTGTTGTGTTGTGTTGTGTTTCCAGCCTCTCAAGATCTAGAGAATGCCGAGTCTACTAGTGCTTTTGGTCCTTTTGTAATTGGCAAGCTTTCCTTTAGCTGGCCCTTCTCTTTGCCCGGGCAGCCGCTATTCTCTCGTTTTCAAATGTTTGTAGCGACTATTTTTTCGCGGTTTGAAATAATGCTTCTAGGAGTACGCTGTTTTTAAAATCTTCATAGTATACAGGCTCCGAAACAACAGTTAGTACTGTACACTGGATGGATTTTGGAAACAGTGACTATCGATATCAGTGACGAAAGGTAGCGGATGCTGCCTGGAACGTCTGACCGTTTTTGTAACCTATCCAGCTGCTTGAGTAACTGTTATCTGTGTATCTGATTATCTGGATGTCTAACCTCTAAGTAGTCTGTCATACATCATACGCAGTTCTGTTTTGCCTTGGGTATGTGCGAAGTTGCATAATCTGTCATCAGGAAAGCATACGTGTCTTTACTGTTGAAGCGGGGTCCGGCCGTAGGTGTGTTATTTGTCACCCGTTTATATGCACACAGGCGCTGGCAATGGCCTTTTGCCGTGGGCCATGCGGGTCTATGACAGAGTGTTCTCTCCGTTTATGACACGCGCTTTTTGTTGGAAGGATGCCGCGTGCATTTCAATTCTCAGGTATATATGGCAGGGGGTTTTCTAGAAAAAATTAGCATGAGGGAGCAGACTGCAAGCATAGTGAGGAAGAGAAGCGACCGAGGGGGATTTTTTAATGAGAGTAACACAGTTTGTAAGGCTAGAAATTCAGAATACATTGTTGTATGGTTTTTACATCTTTACTGGAAAAAGATCATTTTGAGAAAGACTAAATGGTGTGTAAGTAGCCACTTAGGGTTCAATCTGAAAATTGATATAAGGGAGCTGGCTGGTTACATGAGGGAGCAGCGCCCTTATTCTGCTGTTAAGAAAAAACCCTGTATGGGGTATGTAAAACCAGGAAATGCACTCTGTGTTGGCAGTGATTTCGCTGCGCGCGTTCTAAATGTACGTTGTCTTTGGCAGCAGCGCACGTGTTTCAATGTATCTTCCCAGGGGCATTAAAAATCCATATCAGGATGGACCGGTTTGCTGTAACTGTAATTAGGATGTTTTTCTCTCTCTTGGACCACTCAGCCTGTGTGTGTGTTATATCATTAGGAAGAAAGGTTTTAGTTGTCAGCCAGTTGCCTTCCCTTATGATATCATTACAGTGAGAGGCTTTCGTTGTCAGTCACAACATCGCTCCAAACAGTCAGCTACAATTTCCCTGGTTAAACAAAAAGCACGCCCAAAAAGTACATCAATTGCCAACAGAGTAATCTCATATCCATTCACCATCATTGTCGGATGTTAAAATCTTCACAATATTTTGCTGTTTCTAGCGGGAAATCCGGTCGGGCGGCGGAAAAACTTCAGCCGCCGGAGATTCGGTTAGCAGCTGCCTCCGCAGTCTTAATGGCTTTGACATTACAAAACAACCGGTGGATCGCTATTTGATATCAGACGTATTTACGTAACAAAGAGAAGCCCTATTCTATTCTGTGGATAAACTATGCGGAACGGTTTGTGTCTGCGGTTTCCTGTAGATTGTGAATGAATCCTTCTTGGAAACTGTAGATCTGTCATTGTGCAAAGGTTGACAACGTGTCTGAGTATTTGTTGTGTTCAAGGCTGTCTGCACTATTAATGTTAAGGCTTTTTGCCTTATGTAAGTTTTTCATAAAGCGGTAGATTAAAAAATTTTGCCGTCTTGACTAAAGCATACGGTAAGCCTACATGTACGTCAACGGAAGCCTCCATGTGAGTTTGCGTGGTTCACTATGATCACTGTTCACATCTGGCAGCAACAGAAAGAAAATCTGCTGATTTGCGTCCTCGTGAAACCTATGGTTGTTGCTTTCACTCGTTTTATTTGTGGATCACTGTTCAAATCTGATAATTGTGTGCTTGTCTAAGACTGCTGCTTTCATTTATTTCATTTTGGGGACCACTGTTCAAATTTGGTAGCATCAGCAACGTACAAAGTCTGTGTGAGGTTGATTTGCGTCCTTGTGAAACTATTGTTGCTACTACTACTTTTAGTTGTTTTATTTTTGGATCACTGTTCAAATCTGATAATTGTGTGCTTGTCTAAGACTGTTGCTTTCATTTATTTCATTTTGGGGACCACTGTTCAAATTTGGTAGCATCAGCAACGTACAAATTCTGTGTGAGGTTGATTTGCGTCCTTGTGAAACTATTGTTGCTACTACTACTACTTTTAGTTGTTTTATTTTTGGACCACTGTTCAAATTTGGTAGCATCAGCAACGAATAAATTCTGTGTGAGGTTGATTTGCGTCCTTGTGAAACTATTGTTGCTACTACTACTACTTTTAGTTCTTTTATTTTTGGACCACTGTTCAAATTTGGTAGCATCAGCAACGAATAAATTCTGTGTGAGGTTGATTTGCGTCCTTGTGAGACTATTGTTGCTACTACTACTACTTTTAGTTGTTTTATTTTTGGACCACTGTTCAAATTTGGTAGCATCAGCAACGAATAAATTCTGTGTGAGGTTGATTTGCGTCCTTGTGAAACTATTGTTGCTACCACTACTACTTTTAGTTGTTTTATTTTTGGACCACTGTTCAAATTTGGTAGCATCAGCAACGAATAAATTCTGTGTGAGGTTGATTTGCGTCCTTGTGAAACTATTGTTGCTACTACTACTACTACCACTACTACTACTTTCAGTTGTTTTATTTTTGGATCACTGTTCATAGTCAAATTTTTGGATCACTGTTCATAGTCAAAAACTATGATTGCTACTGCCATTTGGTTTAGTACACAGCAACGGAAAAAAAAACTCCATGTGGGGTTGATTTACCATTGAGAAACTATCATTCCTACTGTCACTTTTTTTTGGATGACCGTGGTCTTCACCAGTGTGACCCAGGAATTCACTACAGAGTCTAAATGTTTCCGCTGTGCATTTGCCGGCGGATGTCGGATTTGGTTGGAACTTGACGAATCGATTCCGGGTGAAATGTTCATAAGCCGTGGGTATAGAGGCGTAGGTGTATGGGTGGGTAGAGCACTAGTAGCGGTACGTGTTCACATTATCTAATGTGGCAGTATTAAAACTATAGAATTATTTTCTCCATTAGGCCACAGCAAGTAATTTTTATGGATGACATCAGCGCGCGCATTAATTTTCGCCTGATTTGGGAAAAAAACAAGAAATTTTGTTGCCTTCTGACAGTGGTCAATATGCCCAAAATGGGCAAAGATGTCTGCTGCCATGCCAGAAGGTGGATGGCAGATAACTATGAAGAGAGGAGACGAGAAAAGACTCTGATTTAATGTTTTGCTTCTTACTTTGATGCAGTGATATGTGATACTGGCTGTGTATATATGATGTTCCCACTGAATCAAAACCATTTGTACAATGATTGAGTCAAAATTTTAAAATGTAGGAACCTTGTTTTTTCGGCCTGCCTTGTTTTTTTTCGCCCGCTCGCATTAGATTTGGAGTCTGCGGAGGATGTCATCCATAAAATTTACTTGCTGAGGCCTTAGTCCAATGGTAAAGTTGGAATTTCTTGAGAAGAACCAAATCGACTTCCTGGGTTTTATAACTTAAATATAATATATGATCTATAAAAATGTATATTTTTGGTTGCTATCATGATACTAATAGTGAAAACAATAAATGAATTCAGATTTCAGCAATCATATATTGTATAAGTGGTAGAATCACAGCAACAAGCTTCTATGCAGGAAGCAAGTCACAGCCATTTTGAATGGCTATTATATTCTGTATATTTTTTCATTTTATTTTCAAGCGAGGGAAAAGCCACCCATACGTTTTGAAAACAGCAAAGAAAACTACATTGCCAGGTGTTTTCAGTTCTTTTGTGTGGTCCGGCAGCTTTTCGTTCCTTTATCTGTTAAGTACTACACAAATCAAAAGCGCTGGATGTCGACGTCTTTGAAAACTTCAGTTATATCATTCATCATATGAGTAACGTAGGCGTGCTTCAGAGTCATGGAAGTTCCGACAGAGGTTTAATTTCGCAGCAGGTGGGAACAGGAAAAGGAAGTTGTCGCTGTGAGCAAAGGGGAGCTAAGTTGTCAACGCGCGCGCGAAACAAACCGTGGATCGCAAACCTTTCCTGGCAAAGGCGCCTGCCTGATGGAACTTCAAACGGCTTATCATGCGACTCAGACCCCCTCAGTGAACGGCTGTCGCTACGTGGGCAGTTCAGAACTTTGGCGTAAGATGCGTGTTTGATGAATGTATCTTTGAGGGATTTGTACATGTGCAGATCCAACTAGAGTTACGTACAGTTAGGGTTACATTCTATCGCGAGATTTTTCGGCTATACAGAAATGTCATATATATTGAAAGTTTGTTGCAAATACATGCCCGAGGGCTAATTGCAGTTACAAACAACATAAGAAAGAAAAGAAATTACAGTGGTATGTGAGACTATATCTACGTCCGTAACATTATACTATATTCTACAACATACATGGTACAAGTTATACTGGGTTTGACTTCTTCTTTTTAGGCAATGGAAGACGAATTTACCCACTTCTTCTATAATATGTGGGTTCTTTGATTTTAGTAGTAAAATTGTTTTTTCGTGGTAGGAAATGGTCGAGAAGTAAGGGAGCATTTTGGACACGGTGGTAAATAATTGTTTTCTGATGTCGTCATAAAATGGACAATTAGAGATGGAATGAATTTCGTCTTCCACTGCATTTGAGGAGCAATATTATACGTAAAACAGTCAAATGAACGAGTGCCTAGTTGTTAGGGGGAAATATACGTCGTTGTCCCCAGCGGGAGTCAACGTACATGGTTGAACATGACTGAAACTATTCATAAGACATAAGACATAAGAAAGAGATACTGGAAGGGCAGCCGGGGCGTCTACAACATTGCCAAGAAATACTGACTGCACCAGCATTTCACCAGAGGCGATGGAGAGTTTCGCCTACATCATGCCAGTTATGAATGGCCGTCTGGAGACCAACAGCGCGATAAAGTACTGCATATAACTCACTCTGCTCCCAAGGTTAAGATTAAACAAGCCGTGAAGCAAAATCAGAGAAATCTGCTGGACGGAAGTGCCTCAATGTAGCCATGACGTGTTGGGGTCTTGCTCCGAAGATAACATTTCTCTTCACACAAGTCGAACTCATCCAAACACGGTTGGGAGTACAGAGTGTAAGTATAAAATAAGAATTAGGAGAGTCCCATATGGTCTAGTGGTTAGGATTTGGCGCTCTCACCGCCAAGGCCCGAGTTCGATTCCCGATGTTGGAACCAGTGTAAGGATTAGGAGCGTAAAAACCCTTGGCCCGGGCTGGGATCGAACCCACGGCCCTCGGGCGCCAGCTTACAATCCGACGCTCCTACCGAATCGGCTAAAAGATCTAGACCCGTCAGACGAATCAGTTGGTAGCGCCACTGTTACAAGAGTAACATTGTTACAAGGTACGCTGGGACGAGGTGTAAATTTCGGCCAGGTCGTCTACTGAACGGCTGCGCCAGATGTTTCAAAATGTTTAAACCATTCGGGGACGGACAGGAGGTTGGCTGGTGCTCATTTTCTTAAAGAAAGGTAGGCGTGGCCTAAATCTCGTCAACCTTGGTCGGCCGGTGTTCGGGGGAAGGTTCTGAATGTGTGACGGGGGCTTCAGCCAACCTTGGTCGGCTGGTTCTGAATGTGTGACAGGGGCTTCAGCCAACCTTGGTCGGCTGGTGTCAAGGTTGGCTGGTGTTCGGGGGAAGGTTCTGAATGTGTGACGGGGGCTTCAGCCAACCTTGGTCGGCTGGTGTTCGGGGGAAGGTTCTGAATGTGTGCCAGGGGATTTATACAAGGTTGACTCAACAGTTTTGATATCTCAACAGACATTAAGATAAAAAGCTTTTGGAATATCTCTGTATACACAGCGGAGGAGTGATACTGTGAGAGCCGTATATTGTATATCCCTGGTGCCTTGTCTATCATCGATAGAAGACATTGTTGCGGGCTGTGACGGCGCCATGCATATAAAACCAATCTCCGAGACGCTATTCTAAAAGAGGGGAATAGAATATGATATCATAGAACCCATCGTATTCTCAGAGGAACAGCATTGGGGGGGGGGGCGTAGCAGAAGGGCCATCACTTTAGATGGTCCAATAAACATTGTCTCCACCAGATTGACAACGAGGGTTCAAAAACTGGAAAATTGTTATGGAGAATAATTGGCCAGGGGAGTTTGGAGTTTGCTTTTGTCGTCAACTTTGCTGTGTGTAACAACTGTGTGAAGTACAAAGTATGGCATCTATTTCCATATTATTAGACAAAGTTTATAATAACAAACGTATGGCAAACCAACTGTATATAAGGTACAAAGCATTGCTATATAGTACTATGAGACTAATCTACCTTACGAGATGAGAATGTGTTTTTACAGTCAATGGTCAAATTTCGTATATAAACCCAGAGTCACTTTAGGAACACTGGTCAACATGGCCTTGGTGGCTTTAAAAAAAGGTGGATAAAAAGAGTTCAGGCTATTACAGACAAGCGGACGCCTTGTAATATCTCCCCGCACCGGTGTCTACACCACCTGCATTCCCCCTACTTTCACGGCCTATTCATTTTTACCCGTAGGCGGACAGGCCACGCCGACTTAGTTTTATGGATGACATCCGCGCGCGCATTGATTTTCGCCTGTTCTCACAAAAAAAAGATCACGTCACCCTGGATAGTCCATGGTAGCTTGCTATATAGCGACAGTACGGAGCGAGCCGGTGGTAACTCTGGAGGGCGGCACCCAGGCTACCAAAGCTCCACGACTCAAGACCTCAGTGCATACGTACAGTGTCGATTCATGAATCCGCAAAAAGCCAGCATGTGCCAGCCATTCGTATATGATGCTATGTTCTGCCGCAAATTCACCATACCAGCTTTGCCTTTGTATTCCTGTGGTTTAGCAGCATTTTTATTTTTGGCCGGATTTTTATTTTATTCGCCCGCGCGCACTAGTTTGGGGGTCTTCAGAGGATGTCATCCATAACATTAAGGCGGTGTGGCCACACGTACAGAACATAAAAGGCAGTGGAGTTTGGCTCGGGCCAAATCTGAAAAGTACAATATAAATCATTGGCTGGATCTGCAGCCTTTAATGCTTTACGGGAGGCGATTTCGGTATAACATTCGCAATATGGCATTATCCTTTACCGTAGGGAACTGTAATTTGTATATCATAAGCGTCTATTGATTTTTTGCGAGGTCTGTTGCAATATGGATATGAATATCTTAGCGTAACATAACTTACACGTTATATGACTTCTAGGCATTAATTTTTATTACATCATAATTTAGAAGATATGGTATCCAAAACTAGTTGTATCTAACACTGCATAAAATTGACATTTAAGCATATCTTAAAACATCCGTAAAGGTTCCATTTTTCCAGTTAACTGCAAAAAGTCTAATTGAACCTTTTTGAGTGTTTTAAGGTTTGCCTGAATATCAAATTTCATGTAGTCTAAATAGTTGTGAATATGGAAGGCTAGCAATAGTAAAAGATTGTATACATGCATTGTACATACATACATACATGTACATACATAGTATATTACATACATACATGTACATACATACATACACACACCAACAGTGAACAGATATTGATCCACTTGCAATTGCACATTATTGCATGAAATGGCCGATTAAGTCGATTATTTATAGTCAATTAATCAGGAAAAGGCTCTTTGGATATAGACGATTAGGTCCACATAATTCTCTAAGAAGGGAAATCTTATGATTCAATCCTACCGGATCAGGATTATCTTTTACTAATCGGGACGCATAAGAATTATTAAGTGTTGCTGATCTGTTAGTTGCGATCCAGGGATTTGGGTAAGACTGAAAGTTGAGTTGACATTTTGTGATTGTTTAAGCTCCTTTCACTTATAGCCGAATATGGCCCCCGAACTCCCCCCAACCATGGTTAGGAGTAGGTCGGGAGCAAGTCTTTGTATCGTCCTAGTGTTGAGCCTATAATACTACATAATGAAGCTTTAAAGGAAGGGCGTCTTGGCAATGTATGTATGTATGTAAGTCCCATAACCGTGAGCGGTCGTAGGGGCATCATGACAGCCAGCAGCATGTCTGAACTTGTCACGATGTTTCAGTAGGCTTATAATCTTGGCGGCGCCTTTCTCCTCTCCAAGATTTGGCTGATACAGACGGGGTTCGCCAGGCCTCCGTCCGGGTGAATGATGTAAATCACCATGTGGCTATACAAGGCGGAGGTCGCCAGGCCTCCGTCCGGGTGATTTGAAGTGAATCACCAACTCCATACAGTAGTGTTTGTACCATCGCACACCGGGGCATGCCCCTACTCTTTTTCGAAAGGTGTGGTGGGATCTTTAACGTGCTCGAGGTGTGGCTCTCCCCAAACACGGGACCTCCAGTTTACGTCCTATCCGAGGGACGTCCCTTACCGAAGCTAGGTACTCATTTACACCTGAGTG
>NW_017804420.1:630525-703760 GCF_001625305.1 Branchiostoma belcheri
CTGGCAACAAATAGAGAATGAAGTTTTTGTATTCTTTTTAACATGAAACATGAAGTTTGTAACATTACAGTCCTTTCTACTGACAGACGGTATAGCGTTACCACTGTAAGTTTAAAAACCACCAACCAATCCAAGTCCGAATACAAGAATGTATGTATGTATGTAAGTCCCATAACCGTGAGCGGTCGTAGGGGCATCATGACAGCCAGCAGCATGTCTGGACTTGCGCCATCATGTTTCAGTAGGCTTATAATCTTGGCGGCACCTATCTCCAAGATTTTGGCTGATACAGACGGGGTTCGCCAGGCCTCCGTCCGGGTGAATGATGTAAATCACCATGTGGCTATACAAGGCGGAGGTCGCCAGGCCTCCGTCCGGGTGATTTGAAGTGAATCACCAACTCCATACAGTAGTGTTTGTACCATCGCACACCGGGGCATGCCCCTACTCTTTTCGAAAGGTGTGGTGGGATCTTTAACGTGCTCGAGGTGTGGCTCTCCCCAAACACGGGACCTCCAGTTTACGTCCTATCCGAGGGACGTCCCTTACCGAAGCTAGGTACTCATTTACACCTGAGTGAAGTGAGGAAAGTCGTGTAAAGTGCCTTTCCCAAGGGCACAAGATCGGTGACAAGGAACCCGCAACCTCTGGGGTGTGAGCCGAACGCGCTACCGACTGCGCCACACGACCCCACGTCTTGGCAATGTTCTTTTGCAGTTACCTGCACTCTCGCTCAACGCATATCATGGGGAGGCAAAGAGGCGGAGTGGCCTTGGTGCGTGAGATCCTATTCCACGAAGCGCTCTTTTGAATGAAGCAGTCGTAAGGCCTAGGATTTCGAAAATGATCCAACAAATAAGGCTTAACAATACATCGGTCCCGTCTACCTGACAAATTTCATCTAATTTACTGAAGAACAAAATTGCTTCTGAAAATGCAGTAAAGGACGTTTGGGGGTTTGAAATTCAAAACATAGGCTAGATATAGAGTTGCTCCTCTCCAAGCAGAGGTTTGGGGTTATTTTTAGCGTGTTTTTAGGCTTTTTTATCGGGGTTTCTCTTTTGCACTGCATTTTTTTTCTACTGGTGGGAAAAATTCAGTGCAAAAGAGAAATCCCTATAAAAGCCTGAAAACACGCTAAAAATAAACCCAAACCCAAACCTCTGGTTGGAGAGTATAGAGTCGCCAGGTTTTTGCTAGGGTCGGTCGGGAAGCTGAAAACACAACATTTTTCCTTGGCCCACTGGCAGTGTGCATATGGCAGCAGAGAGAATATTCTAGAATGATATGGCTTCGTTTATAAACGTTCCTCGTCAAACCATTATGGTCAGAAGTAGAAAAGTGTTTTCTTTCTGAATATGACCACAGGCTAGTGTTAACCATACAAGATATAATTCTTGGATATAACCTTTCTGATATAAGATTTAAACACTTCAATGAACTGATATTGGTTGGAAAAAATACCATCTCTAAATTTGAACATGGAAGTAGTCGAATGGATATAACCTCACTGTTTAAAGCCGAATGTTTATTAAGAAACGTATGAAAAATTGTAATCACTGCATATTATGTTACTAGTATGCACTTGTGTACTTGTACTTTATGCTTTATGAACAACAATAAAGTTTAAAATAAAAAGATAAAAAAATAAACGTTCCTCGGCCTCTGGAAGAAAATAGATCCTGAAGACTTAATCCAGCCCTCTGCTGGAAATGGAACATCGTATTGACCACCCGGACTTCACCCTGTAATTGGACGGTTTTCAAAGGGTGATATATTTGCTTCGGGGGGTGGTGAAATGGCCTCTCCCGCCGCCATTCTCACATCTATAACTACATGGACAATCTTTGTAATGAGTAGTCCGCATCGTATCAAACAGCGAGCCGGTCGTTAGAGTCAAGTCGGCGCCCTGTTTACTAAGAAGGTATTGATTTGAGTTACCGGCCTGGCCTAGGCTGGGATCATCACAGGACTCGTCGATCTTACATCGTTTTCTGATGTTCACTTTTTCTCAACCTGTTTTCCTGAATTAGGTTAGCCAACAAAGACAGCAGATAGTTTGAAGATCTTCTTCTGTATCTGTATCAGTATAGCCGGTATAACCGCCCTTCGGCCTATACAACAAAGAACTGACATATCACTAGTTTTATCTTTCCTAAACCTCATCTGTATATAGTTTTTTTTTTTTGCTTGGTACAAATTTTTTATGTATTATAGTGTTTATGAGGGTGTGTATAAATTGTTTGCCTTGCCTATGGTAACTTTTTTTTCTGTACGCAAACTCTTTTAATTCAGGGATTCTCATCCTTGCTGCAAGGTTTGCTTTTGGTGTTTGAAAATAAATAAATAAAGTGTCGAACACACCAGCCTCGCAGGCACGCGGCGTGGCGGCAGCTAGCTTCTTTACTGGCCAAGAAAATCGTTTCGCCAGGCTTTAGTGGTTGAAACTGTTTAGTATGACCAACATGGAGAAAAATCACGCCTTTTTCACCCACCCGCGGAGCCCCCCATTCAAGAAATACATTTTTGATGGGAGTCAATTTACCGCTAGTCAGCAGAGGTTAGTTAAGGTTGGCGACTTGTGTTTGGTTGACCATATTTCCTCACACCACCATTAATCACGAACTTGCTCTTCTGGAACGAGTAGCATTGCTGACTAGTTGGGTGTGGCCCACGGGAGAATGCCAAATTCGGCCACCCGTATGAAACAGTTTTCCACCACGTGTGTTATTTTGTTCCTATTGGCTCAACTACCAACTAACAATGTGACATTCGCAAAGCAAATACATAATGTTTTACCTTCACGTGGTCTAGCCCAACAAAACTCTGTTTTTTTCTTACTCAGTAAGACTTTCATATATATGGTGAACAGCCCCTCCAACTTTGTCCTGCCACTTGCTACATAATGTAATTCAACACCACGTGTGTCTGCTACAGTACCAGTTACCATGGTAACAGAAACTGTTCCATGTCGTTGATCTTATTTCTTTGGAGTGGAAGAAGAAGAAGAAACGGAGCAACAACAATGTTTCCTTCTGCGAAGGTAACCATAATAAGGCAAATCATGAAAACACAATGGCATTCTAATTCCATACCGCAGGCACAGTACGTTTTGCGATTATAATACCTGCAACAAATACAACCTAGAGGTCTATAACCCACAAAACTTTCCATGATAATTCATTCTAAGCACACCCGTATACCCTTTGGTGTGGAATTAAAAGTATGCGATGAGTCAAGCATTGTGGCCTCTGAGAGTATTGCTGCATAAGTTTTGCACCAGATTAGAAAAATTTTACAAAGTTGCACTTGGTTTTTATTACATTTACTGGTAGCATTGTGTTTTATCATCAGTGGGGACCTTCTTTCGTTTTCGAGAACCACAGTTCGGTTCAACCACCTGTTTAGCGCACAAAGAGTAGAATGCCATTGTGTCTCCGTGTCTAATTCTATACCTAAGGTATCTAATTCCATACCTAAGGGTATACGTATGTGCTTAGAATAAATTATCATGGAAAACTTTGCGGGTTATAGACCGCTAGGTTGTATTTGATGCTGCCATGGTCTTATCGCAAAACGTACCGGGCCTGTGCGAAACCCGGATTTTTCACGATTTTCGTTGGATGTTTGGTCAACGTTGCATCGGAATTTTGCCCGATACAGACGATGCCATCTCTGGCACATGATTTGAAAGCTATCTATAACGGATGTCATCCTTAGATACGCGAATACGATATGTTAAACGATACGTTCTGCACAACACAGCACGGGTTTACACTTCTGAAAGCATTCATATATACATATATATACGTGTATATGGAGACCAGCCCCTCCAACTCTGTCCTGCCGCTTGCTACATAATGCCTTGAAAATGAAGAACCTGCTAAACAACGTTCCTCCTTCCTAAACCAGTTGTCTGTCTTACAGAGGCGCCAGGCTATGGATAATCATTTTCTAGAGCAGTGTCTGTGCCTTTGGAGTGACCGATTGTCATCTTGGACTTAGATCTATCCACTTTAGCAAGGACGCAGCGACCAGTATTTAGATGTATCCGTTGTGACGTCACAAGGAAACCTCCCCTACACAATGGACTCACGTAGTTACAGAGAAACATCGATAAATCCCAGCACGAAGCCAAATAATGTCTTTTTTATATCTCCGCTCTTGCATGTTTAAATGAAATAATCCTGGATATGGACGGCTGTGTGCGTAAGCGGACATCACGGCGTCAGTATCTTTTTCATACGTCAACTGAAATTAAATCAACCCCGGTGTATGGATTGACGGGCCGCTACAATAGATTACACGGCTTAAAATGGATTTCCTTCAGGTTCAACTTTGTGATCTCCGCGGCGGTAAGTTGGGGAGTGAAGGTCACCCAGCACCATCTGACGTTTTTAAGTATTTATAGATTTTTAAGTTCTCGCTGGGCGAAGGACGTTCAAGGTCACACAATCCGGATCGATATTGGATCCACAAAGAAGTGGTTTAATCATTGGAGTTCACAAACTTTTTGTCAAAGTAACAAAGTGATGCTTCACTTAAGTTGAGAAACTTCTTTTGCCTGCACCACTACAAAACTTGCCGCTTCATTCCACGTTGTTATCCTGAATTCATGTTAAGGCCATTTTCATTTGATTATATGGATGACATCCTCTGGGAACCCCAAAACTGATGCGCGCATGCGAATAAAAAAAGTTTACCAAAAAAAGTTGCTTTCATTCTGAAATCTACGTGGTCATGAAGGTTTAACAAATGACACAGGGTATGGTATGGAGAATAATGTTTCCCCTCACTGACTATAATTACATGTAGTCACGGATCATTTCACTTCATCGTGTAAGTTAAAATGTGTTCATACATTAACAGAAAGACAAAAACTGAAGTGTGCAAAACGCTCCGACCGCACCTAAGGAATTATCAATTCAATCAAAAGAAAAATGACATACAAAATGACTTTATTCGTTTTCGTAGTGTGTATAACACTCAATTAAAATCGAATGTACATGTACAGAAAATTTCATTACATAAAAAAACAATTGCAGTGGCTAAACTATTGTTATATAAGTGTTGTTGATTTTTGCTTTGATGCAGTGTGAGGACAATACCACAAGTATATCACACTTTATGAAATACTTCAGTTTTCGCAGTGTGTATAACACTGAATTAAAATAGAATGTACATGTACAGAAAATCTCAATTAGATTTAAAAAAACAGTTGCAGTGGCTAAACCATTGTTTATATATAACTATTTTTGATATTGCCATGATATCTGCTTTGATACAGTGTGAGGGCAATGCCACCCAGTATACCACACTTTATGAAACGCTTTATGATTCATTTGTTTTGGAGGGTGCCACAAATGTATATTCCATGGTGCGGAGACGAATGAACGTACTCCCGAGTGAGCACCCCATGACGCAAGGCAGATTAAGGTCTTACCAGCCCCGAGACCTGTAAATGGCCGAGGTCTTCATGTCACGTCACTCAGTCCAACGAGGTTCTATAAAAGCTTACAAGATGTGATCCTGTATTATCCGCAGGGATGCCCACAAGAAACCTTTTTTCTGACCCTTCGATGGTGACTTAAATCTCCTGTCTGTCGAGAGCAAAGGTATTGATGCTGTCGACTTTTTTCTCACAGTAAGGCCAAGCCGACTTAATTTTATGGATGACATCCACGCGCGCAATGATTTTCGCCTGTTCTAAAAAAAAGATCACGTTCTCAGAGGCTCTGGCCTGGCTCTAGGCCTGGGTAGCGAAAATTGTAGCGACAATACGGAGCCGGTGGTAACTCTGGAGGATGGCACCCAGGCTACAGAAGCTCCGCAACTCAAGACCTTAGTACATACGTACGTACAGTGCCGATTCATAATTATAAATTCCACAAAAAGCCAGCCTGTGCCGGCTTGTCGTATCCTGCCGCAAATTCACAATACCAGCTTTGTATTCTTTTGGTTTTAAGTAGCATTTTTACCCTTCAGAGGATGTCATCCATAAAATTAAGTCGGTGTGGCCTAAGGGTTAGAAAATCGAAGAGATGCTGTTAAAGTAGGATTTTGGGTGTTTGGTATAGATGGTGGGCACGTGGAACATGTGGTGATGATGATGATGAGAGAAGGCGTCGTCATTACAGAGATCGAAGCAAACGTTTTGGTAGAGTGAACAAAGTATGCTGCTTACTGTCTATTTCACCCCCCCCCAAAAAAACAAACCTTTTTGTTGTAAACGTTAAAAAGAATCATTTTGTTGTAAACGTTAAAACGAATATTCAGTGGAAACCAGAAAACTTCAAAGTTTATCCATGGATTCATAAATATGATCAATTACGTACATGTATGGTCATGACAATTACTGATAATTGTAGCACGTGTAAGTATTAAGTAAATAAGATCAAACGACAGAAAAAATATAACTGTTCCACATTTCAGATGAGACCATATCTAAACAGAACAGGGACCGTTGAACGAGCGAAAAGCGTCAAAAAGTCATCGGTTATTGAAATCCTTGAAAGATCCTTGGAAGATCATTAACATACATAATTGGAAGATCATTGCGACCAGCGAAAGACCCTTAAGAGGTTTGTCCATCTTTTTATGCTCAACAGTCTCTGAACGGTCTTGCCTAATGCACAATCTGTACTTTACAGCGTAATAAAAATATTGTAACCAATATAGAAATTGCCACACCAAGGCCAAGAAATAACTCCATGGCATTTTCGTCAGCCAATATCACAACAAGACACAATAGGCCTGCTGCTTTTAGTTTGGCATTCCTTATTCCATCCAGTCTTTACAGCATATATCATTTCGTTAGCGTAGGCCGGGTAATTTTTCTTTATCAAGCCTGTAATGTAATTGATGATCTGTGACTTCAGCTCAGTAATTCGTCTTGACAAGTTGATATATAAGTACTTTCGGCTGGTTACGTAAGTAGAGCCAAGACAGCTTGGCTCGCCGACGAATGAAATGAAGATAAAATGAAGATAAGGCGAGACATCTGTGAAAGCAGTAAGATATTTAATGATCATAGAGTACAGAATGTGTTTTACTTAAGAACGGCGACCAAGTGACAGTGCTTCTTGAATTCTCGTTACTTGCATACAAAACGGTCTTGTCTACCTCAGACAAATACCACAACATACTACGGTGATTTCAGAGTGGTTGTCTTGTAATATAACAAGATTTTTTTTAAATTTTTTTTTTCAAACTTTTTTAATATTCACAATGTTACATTAAAAAGAGATACATAGTTGACATACATGTACAATCGTGTGGGATGATACATAAAAATCAAGGACAGTTTTTTTTAAAAAGGTAACGTTATCTGGGGGTTGTCTATATGTAATGATATCACATAAAATGTTCCCATTGTTCATTATGTTCTACATGTATTTCTATAATTTGGTTTAGTCTGTTCTTGAAAATTGATAGTATTCTTATATTGGGCTCATACATGAAACAGTCAAACTGAAAATGAAAACTCCACTAACTCGTATATTCTGGTTTTCTGATGGCAATCAATTGTACTTTAGAAGGTACAAAGTGTTAAATTCATAATGATATTTCAGTATTGTTCATCGTTCTTTCTCATTCTTTACAAAGACAATAGTTCTATCATTCCTTACACTGACTACCCCCCATCTACAAGGCCCTCTTCCAGTCACGTGACCTATGTGACCTTTAACATCTAGGTCACATGACTACCTTTTCATGAGCTGATGAAGATGGCGGATGCCGTCTGGAAGCTACTCTAGCTGAACTGTTTTAGTTTGATTCTTCAGACGCATACCACACAAAATCCAATCTTTACGCACACATGAAAGTATCCGTAAAGATTTCCTTTCTTTAATTGTGTATACTACCATACATTCTTTTAAGGTGAGCTTAAATGCAGCATTTTGTTCAGTGTTTTTTTCTTCTTTCTTTCTTTCTTTCTTTCTTTCTTTCTTTCTTTCTTTCTTTCTTTCTTTCTTTCTTTCTTTCTTTCTTTCTTTCTTCCTTTCTTTCTTTCAATTGATATTCGTAAGGCGTTTGCAGACGAATACCTGGTCCTGGAGATGTAATTGAATTTCCATGCTCATGGCCAGCCATACGATGAGCACACTCTCATCATGATAAATGAGTCTGATTATGTCCCCCTCCCACCGTGTCGTTAATATCTGGAAGATTGGGCGGAACCTTGTGCACCGGTTCTAAATTGCCACATATATTCCGGGACCTGTCGTGCCCCCGGCTCCACGCACGAGTGCTCTGCAAACTGCCGGTTATCAAAGGTCAACAAGCTTCCTTTTTGTTATCTAGTCATCGGCAGGCGTCGGCTACTGACTTCAGCAAAAGTCATCGTTCTAACAGTGGACCTTTCGCATGTACGTGAATGTGAACTTGTGTGGGTTATTTGTGAGCAGAACTTGCGACAGTTTCCATGTGTCCTTGTAAATCCGCCTTGTTACCGTCGCCTAGAACTTTATAGTAGGCTATGCTTGGGTAGAGATTTATAGATGCATGTTTGTGCATTAGCACGATAAGTCAAGAAGCTATGAATGGATTGTCATGAAATTTGGTGCATGGTTTGGTCTTGATCCATCAAAGAAATGAGTAGATTTTGGACCCCCTGGCAGCTTTCCTTAGTGCTGCATCAGAACTCCCGGGTTTGATGCAGTTTCTTTGTTCAGTGCAATTGCATGACGTATAGCAGCAGCATCTTATGTTACAAGAGAGCACTTTTGGTTATAAATTCACTAAATAAATTAAATAACGATCATCTACATAGCTCGAGTTTCAGGCGAATTTCATAAATCAGTCGCCATGAAGCCCGATGTTACAGATGACTTTGACGAGGGTACAGTTTGAAATTAAATTACTCTAATTGGTCTTCGTTGATGCCAATGGCACTTCGCCATGCTGTGGTGATTGACGGCACAGATAGCGGCGTGAATCATCTAAGGAACCATTAATCATCCAAAGATATGATTATTATATCTCTTCAGCAGAATCCTTTAGGCCACACCAAATAAATTTTATGGATGACGTCCACGCGCGCATTGATTTTGGCCTGTTCCTAGAAAAAAAAAACAGAAATTCCGCTTCCTGTAACTATGACCAAAAAAGAGTCGCAAATCGTCAGATTGACGTGAAACCCGTAACGCCGAAAGCCTGTGCCTGGTTAAAAAAATGGAAACAAAAATGAAAAAAAAAAAAAAAACAAAATGGCACTGAAAAAATTCTGTCAATAGTACCAAAACAGTGCCGTTTATGGAACTATTAACAGACAGGACGGTCCTGTCAGCAGTGCAATATTTCTAATCTAGGCATCTTGTTTTTTAGGGCCTTTCTTGTTTTTTTTTCGCCCTCTCGCATTAGATTTAGGGTCTCCAAAGGACGTCATCCATAAAATTTACTTGGTGTGGCCTTACAAAGTTTTCTCCTAGTAATAACGGCACCACATTCTGATAAAACAGCTAAAATTGTAAGGTATTATCTAATCTTTTGGAGGCCAAAGGGGAGGAATTGCCATTTTGTCTTCAGTAGCAAACACGAAGAACGAAAATAAATTGATACCGAGAAGGAAATCAGAGAAACTGGCCATGCAATTGTGAACAGGATTCTGTACTTGACTGGTGGGTAGCATAAAATTGGAAATAAAAATATTTTACTGAGGGATAAACATGTCAGCATACTGGGAATGATGGCTGTTACTCCAGATGAGGGAGCACATAAGGACAGGTTGCTAGATTT
Source organism: Branchiostoma belcheri (assembly GCF_001625305.1). Classification (NCBI taxonomy): domain Eukaryota; kingdom Metazoa; phylum Chordata; class Leptocardii; order Amphioxiformes; family Branchiostomatidae; genus Branchiostoma; species Branchiostoma belcheri. The sequence goes on from NW_017804420.1 coordinate 640,264, forward strand.
GTAAAATTATGACAGTATACAGCTATATCTCTTTCACTGCAATCTGTGGATCCACATCAGTTAGATTGCTGTGCTGTGGATCTGCAGATCTAGTCGAATCCGCGATTCTACTGGTACAGATCCCGATCGGAGTATCTGTCAACAGGGAAACATCGATAGGAATTTCTGTCGGTGAAAACTGTACATTTTAAGATATATAACTCTACTCTAAGCATGATGTTCCTTTCTAGACGATTATAGCAGTTTCTGTATATATATAGCCGGCATAACCACCCTTCCACGTAACACACCAGCTTCGCAGGAACACGGCGCGGCGGCAGCTGGCTAAATTACACCGAACGACTTGTTACACCTATCCCTTGAACATCTAACTCTAAACATTGTTTAAAGCTATCTAATGATAATGCCCCTACTGTACTTGGTGACAGCGAGTTCTAGGACAAAATACAACACTCTTGAACACCTCAATCTTTAGTTGATAACTCTGGTACTTGAAGGCATGGCCCTATCAGTTTGTATCACTATATCCTTGTCGTTATGTCGATCAGGATATCACTGAAGCATTAATTGCTTGAAAAAGGTTTCAATATACCAAACGTGTTTATCTGATAACATAGACAGTTGACTCGCTTTGTCAGTGACGGATTTCCAAATCGATCCTGTACTGCGTTGAAGTACCAATAAGGAGTCACAAATTGCCTTCCACTGCGTATGAATGTCATTTCCGTCTCATTCCATCCTTCACATGTTTTAAAGAGATCGAGAGAAGAGAATTCCATCTACCATTCTATCTCAACAACCTTCACATTCACAGACGTCAACGTTGCAACTTTTTCAAAATACTTTATGAACATCTTTTTCTTACAGTGTTGAAGTACCAATTAGGAGTTGCAAATTGCCTTCCTATGCATATGAATGCCATTTCCGTCTCAGTCCATCCTTCACATGTTTTGAGAAGATTGAGTGACGAAAATGTTATCTACCATTTGATCTTCATAACCTTCACATTCACAGACGTCAACGTTGTAACTTTTTCAAAATACTTCATAAATATAATATCTTTTTGCTTACAGTGTTGAAGTACCAATTAGGAGTTGCAAATTGCCTGCCTATGCATATGAATGTCATTTCCTCCTCAGTCCATCCTTCACATGTTTTGAGAAGATTGAGTGAAAGATTCCATCTACCATTTGATCTTCAAAACCTTCACATTCACAGATGTCAACGTTGTAACTTTTTCAAAATACTTCATAAATATAATATCTTTTTTCTTACAGTGTTGAAGTACCAATTAGGAGTTGCAAATTGCCTTTCTCTGCGTATGAATGTCATTTCCCACTCAGTCCATCCTTCACATGTTTGAGAAGATCGAGTGACAAAAATATCATCTACCATTTGATCTTCACAACCTTCACATTCACAGACGTCAACGTTGTAACTTTTTCAAAATACTTCATAAATATAATATCTTTTTGCTTACAGTGTTGAAGTACCAATTAGGAGTTGCAAATTGTCTTCCTATGCATATGAATGTCATCTCCTCCTCAGTCCATCCTTCACATGTTTTGAGAAGATTGAGTGACGAAAATGTTATCTACCACTTGATTTTCATAACCTTCACATTCACAGATGTCAACGTTACAACTTTTTCAAAATACTTCATATCTTTTTGCTCACATAGTTTAAGTACCAATAAGGAGTTGCAAATTGCCTTCTTATGCATATGAATACCATTTCCTCCTCAGTCCTTCACATATTTTGAGAATATGGAGTGACGGAGATTCCATCTACCATTTGATCTTCAAAACTTTCACATTCATAGATGTCAACGTTGCAACTTTTTCAAAATTATACTTCATGAACATCTTCTTCTCACAGTGTTGAAGTACCAATCAAGAGTTGTAGATTGCCTTTCCCTGCTCATGAATGTCGTCTTTTGAGAGGACTTGGTGTGGGTGACAAAAATTCCATCTACCATTTGATGCTCGAAACCTTCACATTTACAGATGTCAACGTTGCAACTTTTTCAAAATACTTCATGAACTCATGAAAAAGTACCAACAAGGAGTTGAATGTATGAATACCATTTCCTTCTCAGTCCTTCACATATTTTGAGAATATGGAGTGACGGAGATTCAATCAACCATTCGATCTTCACAACCTTCACATTTACAGATGTCAACGTTGCAACTTTTCCAAAATACTTCATGAATATCTTTTTTCTTACAGAGTTTAAGCACCAATTAGGAGTTGCAAATTGCATTTCTCTGCGTATGAATGCCATTTCCTCCTCAGTCCTTCACATATTTTGAGTGACGGAGATTCCATCTACCATTTGATATTCACAACCTTCACATTCATTGTTGCAACTTTTTCAAAACTATACTTCATGAACATCTTCTTCTCACAGTGTTGAAGTACCAATCAAGAGTTATAAATTGCCTTTCCCTGCTCATGAATGTTGTCTTTTGAGAAGACTTGGTGTGGGTGACAAAAATACCATCTACCATTTGATGTTCGCAACCTTTACATTCATAGATCATTAGAGTTTGTTGAACTTTTTCAAAATACTAAAGAGTTACGTACATATTCTTCCAATCACAGCTTTCCTTGTTGTACTGCACTTTAGCGTCCAATGTCATTTTTGTCATCCTTCGAGTGATTGGAGAGAATATTAGATCTAATAGTATTAATCAAAATGCCATCTCTAGATAGCTACAACATTCATATTTACAACATTCATATTTTAGACGGTAGTTTTGCAAGTGTGATAGATTTCAGAAGCCCAGTGAGCGGTTCTAAACTTTTGTGTATCTTCTTCTAATCAGGATTCAATCTTTATTCATTCCAATCCACATTACATAGTTATAGACTGTCGCCTTTATCATATGAATGCCGCCCCCTTCACAGCTCATCCTTCAAATTTCTTGCAAATACTTAGATCGAATGATAAAAGTAGTATCTAACATACAGTCTCTGGTACACATTTACAGTAACGTCCAGTTTGTCATAACTTTGCAAGTGTTACCAAGCTTAAGTGTAGAATGAACTTGATGACCTTTGAAAATATTCTTGTACATGTTCCTGTCCTAGTCAAGAGTTATGGATTGCATTCTTCTTCATACAAATGTCGTATCCGTCTTCAAGTCTTGTCGCCAGCTAAGGAAAAGCCAATAGCTCACCATGCCAAGTTGGGTTAAGGCATTGAGAATACTGTCTGCAATTCAGTCTCCGGAACGCAAAATATATCATATTTTCGGACGGCAATGTTACAAGTTTGATCGCTTTGTCAGTGACGGATTTCCAAATCGATCCTGTACTGTGTTGAAGTACCAATCAGGAGTTATAAATTGCATTTTCTCTGCGTATGAATGTCATTTCCTCCTCAGTCCATCCTTCACATGTTTTGAGAAGATTAAGATCGAGTGACAAAAATATCATCTACCATTTGATCTTCAAAACCTTCACATTCACAGACGTCAACGTTACAACTTGCTCAAAATACTTCATGAATATCTATATCTATGAGTACCAATAAGGAGTTGTAAATTGCATTCCTATGCATATGAATACCATTTTCTCCTCAGTCCTTCACATATTTTGAGAATATGGAGTGATGGAGATTCTATCTACCATTTGATCTTCACAACCTTCACATTCATCGTTGCAACTTTTTCAAAACTATACTTCATGAACATCTTCTTCTCACAGTGTTGAAGTACCAATCAAGAGCTATAGATTGCCTTTCCCTGCTCATGAATGTCGTCTTTTGAGAAGACTTGGTGTGGGTGACAAAAATACCATCTACCATTTGATGTTCGCAACCTTCACATTCACAGACGTCAACATTGCATGTTTTTTTCCCTCTGGGAGTGCAGTGATTAGAGTTTGATGAACTTTTTCCAAATACTTCATGTATACGTACTCTTCCAATCAAAAGTACACTTCAAATGGGTGTCATTTGTGTCTACGCCCATCCATCAAGTCATTGGAGAAGATTTAGATCTAATAATCAAAATATCATCTCTAGACGGCTACAACCTTTGATTTTTAGACGGTAATGTAGCAAGTATGATAAATCGTGGGAGTCCTTTAGACGGTTTTAAGCTTTTTGTAGTACTACATCTTCGTCTAGTCAGTACAATCTTTCAATCTTTATACATTCCAATCCACGTTATAGAGTTACAGACTGTCGGCTTCTTCTTTTTACTTCACAGCTCATCCGTCAAATCCCTTGCAAAAACTTGGATCTGCTGATAAAATCACCATATGGTAGTCAGTCCCTTGCACACATGGCACAATAAGGCCACAGCAAGTAATTTTTATGGATGACATCAGCGCGCACATCGGTTTTTGCCTGATTTTGGGAGAAAAAAAAGACATTTTGTTGCCTTCTGACAGTGGTCAACATGCTTAAAATGGGCAAACATGTCTGTTACCATACCGGAACGTGGATGGCAGATAACTATGAAGAGAGAAGACAAGAAAAGGCTCTGATTTAATGCTTTGCTTCTTACTTTGATGCAGTGATATGTGATGCTGGCTGTGTATATGTGATGTTCCCACTGAATCAAAACCATTTACACAATGATTGAGTCAAAATTTTAAAATGTAGGACCCTTGTTTTTTTCGGCCCGCCTTGTTTTTTTTCGCCCGCTCGCATTAGATTTGGAGTCTGCGGAGGATGTCATCCATAAAATTTACTTGCTGTAGCCTAACGTCCAAATGCTCAAGTGGTAACGTTACAAGTATGACCAACTCTAGGATGAACTCAATGGCCTTCATACAAATGTCGTATCCGTACTTCTTCAAGTCTTTTAAGAATACAAGCATCTTAACATTGTCAAGTCTTTCGAGAATGCAAACATTTCCACATTGTCGGACGACAACGTTGCAAATGACCCACCGTAGTAACATGGTAGATTTTTATGTTTACCGAAGGAAAACATATTGTTTTTACTCAGTTTCTTCCTCCTCTTCTGTTCCAAACACTAACCGCTGACCTGGCCAATGACATGATTTGTTGACGTCTGTCACCATGGTGACTGGTGTTGGGTTACATAATGTTGCAATTTCATGGTCTGCTCTACTCCTGTCACCATATACTCGTAGTACATGTATGTGAATGTGTTTAAGTAAAAATTAACAGGGCAGACCGTGTCCGAAGGTAAAAATGCAAATGTTACTTGTCTCGTTTGTACTATTTTAAAATGTCTTCTCCGTGAAGTAAAGGAATAGCTGAATCAATTTCGGATGAAGACAAAGAGAGCAATTGACACTTTCCTTTCTTAAAGATGATTATACCGTATGATGTACGTTTTGGAGGGGTAATAACGCTACAATTTACCTGCATGCCTTTTCGTGTAGGCGTAAAGTTAACACATATCAGTATGTATCTTACTATACTATATATCATATTTCACATTTATGTATCAGATGGTGCATCCTAACATCATTCAGATTTAATAACAAGAAATGGCAGCACTCACATCATGATATTAATCATAGTCACGAAATAGAATTACCTGGGAATTCTGCGATATGAATTTTGGACTTCATAAAGCATCACTAGCGCCGTTGTGCTAATTCAAAATTCAGTACATATGGTGTTTTCGCTACAGTCACACCCTCTCTTTGTCCAGCTCCAAGGCATGCCCTGGAAGAGATTTTCATGCATCTTTTGTTCAGTATCACCGGTGCAATAGCTCAATTGGTAGAGTGCTCGCTTTGTAACCGGGAGGTCGTGAGTTCAAACCCCGGCCGGGTCGTACCAAAGACTTTAAAAATGGTACACACTTCTTTCTCTGCTTAGCACTCAGCATCTATGAGAAAGGGTGTGGGAAGGTCAAACACACAGCACTACCAGCGGACCAGCCCCCTGCTGTAGTGCATTGCACAACTGTGTGTCGCCCAAGGGCTACAGAAATGGAGATGGGCACCACCTCTGCATAAGAGCATGGGAGACCTTTCCTTTCCTTTTTTGTTCAGGTTGTTCAGCTTGCATATCGCTCTCTCTATATATGGGCTCATTTAGACAGCTAAAGTCTGATCGCAGCCCGCATGTATCGATTCTTGGATGCAGTTGAAAATTGCGGTCGAACGCCACTCATTTCCTTCTCACTACGACTGATCGCATTGCCGCACATCCAGACGTTTGTTCATTACCTGACACAAAATCATTACAACTTTATCACTCCCATATTTCACATTTCATCGCTGATACTGAGAAGACCTTTCAGAGGGTTGTCGTAAAATACACTTTTATGTGATATTTACGTCGACGTGTGATATAAAACCTCGTAATCTTTGCGACTACGCCAGAGTATTACAGATTATCCGGCGGTACAAACTGTTTGGATATGGATTCCGGCTTAACCAGCTTGAACGGTGTTTAACTGATCATGATTATGTCTTTGGTAGTATGATTTCGGATGGTTGGGATTCGGTAGCAAGGCAATCAAAGGTAAAAAAGCGACATGATATATCAATATACACATTTGAAACATTACCAATATTCAGCTTGAAACATTATATAATTAGTGGTATGACTTATCAATAATCTTTAACTACCCATGCTTTTCTACACAATGATACATTTGATACAATGCAAAAATGTATTAACATTACCTCGCATTGCCTATACTAATACATTCGTTACACCAGAATGAAGCTCTCCTAACCTATACGCTGACCTTTAAAATCAATACACAAAAACTCAAAAACCATTTTCTTCATCAGGCCATACATCTGTTTAACAAGTCTATCCAGTAATACTTTTAGGACGTTCTTTGTTACTTTACGCCCATAGTTAGGTATGTTTGTATAGCGTTGCTTGAATTTTTCTCTTTTGTTTTATATAAGGTGATGTTCTTCCACATAAGATTGTACAAATCAGCTTGTTACCTTCGCCAAGAAGGTTATGTTTTCAGAGGCGTTCATGTGTGTGTGTGTGTCCGGAAACACGATAACTTAAGAAGGCTTTAATGGATTGACTTAATATTTGGTAGGTGGGTAGGTCTTGGTGAGACCTGAAAACGATCGGATTTTGGATCACCTAGCGGCTTCTTATGGCACTGCAGCGGAACGTCCGGTTTTGATATCTCATGACCTACACATGCTAGGTCCACGAAATTTGGATGATAGGTAGCTCTTAAGCTGCGGAATAAGTGACGTGAGTTTGGGCCCCCTACCGGCTTGCTCTGGTTGTACATGCGCCTCATGCTGCGAGGCTGATTTTCTTAGTAAAACTGTGATATGGTAAAAGGGGGAACGCCTTGAATGAATGCCAAAGAAATAGGAGGAACTATGCAGAGCTGATGCTTAGCAAATTTGAATGCGTCGCCTGAATTCAAACCTCGCTGGCGTTAATGAGATCATCTCAGTTCCACTTCAAACGACGGGAACAGCCAACTCTCTTTTCATCTCCGGACATCAAAGCGGATATCATTTCATAAGATCCACATGAAGATGTAAATAAACATTAGGATCAAACGAAGACCCGAAAGGTCAAGATTAATAGGCAAAGTTAAACAGCCGGAAGCTGCATATTTCACAGTCAGGAGAGAGATAGTGTTAGGCCATGTTGATTTGATTATATGGATGACATTCTCCGGGAGCCCCAAAACTGATGCGCGCGTGCGAATAAAAAAAGGTTTGCAAAAAAAAATAAAGTTCTTTTCATTATGAAATCTACGTGGTCATGAGGGTTGAGCAAATGGCACAGAATATGGTTTGGCGAATAATCTAGTCTTCAAGTTCATTTCTTTACAATTTCGTCTTTTTTCGTTTTATTTTGGCATTCTACGACATTGGAATAGTTTTTATTAATTTTTTTTGTAACTTATGGTATATTTTTGCTCATTTTGCAACTGTTTTGTACGATTTACAGTATGTTTGAAAACTTTTTTTTTTGGAAACGGCCGAAAATTCATGCCCGCGCGGATGTCATCCATATAATCAAATCAACATGGCCTTAGTTGGTCATTCGTCTTGTCACAAGACGGTTTTGTTGGGTTATCATATATCATATATCTAACTCATGATAGATTACAGTGTAAGTGGACGCATTGATGGCAAAACTATGCACGGCGGCTGGAGGGGTATATCATACCGTTCTGATATAGGGTTTTCCGGGTGATACGTTTCTTCCCTAACATTTATGAGTCATATAAAGATGAGTAATGTTCGTGGCAGCTCGTAACTCACACGTACATGTACGTTCACTTGCTTGTCGTTTGTTGGTCGGTTGAGCATTGTGGCTATGCTGCCTGTAAGGCCACACCAAGTAAATTTTATGGATGACATCCTTTGGAGACCCTAACTCTAATGCGAGAGGGCGAAAAAAAACAAGAAGGGCCCTAAAAACAAGATACCTAGATTCGAAATATACTAAGAGACGACAAATGTTAGGGCACAAATTGAATGAGGTGACACAGTGTAACAAGCAAGAAGTCTTTTATTCATCATCAAAACAGCAATAAATCAGATGGAACAGTGGACAGTGAAAAAATTTCTGTTAATAGACACTTTCTTCGCGTTACGGGTTAAATCTAACGATTTGTGGCACTGTCGTGACTCTTTGGTCATAGTTACAAGAAGCGAAATTTCTTGTTGTTTTTTTTTTCTAGGAAGAGGCCAAAATCAATGCGCGCGCGGACGTCATCCATAAAATTTACTTGGTGTGGCCTAACAGCAGAATTGATTAAACTGTCGTCATGCAAAATTGATTTAAGAGGCGTTTAGAATCACTTCCAAGGAGGTGGGAAATGTTAATCAAAATTGCATGTGAAATCCATCTCAGAAATGTGTGAAATATTGATTTGGGCCAAGCGTATGTCAGTAGCGCGTCCGGCAAGATTGTGGCGGATTTGGAGCCTGTGTAAGGCCACACCAAGTAAATTTTATGGATGACGTCCGCGCGCGCATTGATTTTGGCCTGTTCCTAGAAAAAAAACAAGAAATTCCGCTTCCTGTAACTATGACCAAAGAGTCACGACAGTGCCGCAAATTGTTAGATTGACGTGAAACCCGTAACGCGAAATGGGTAAAGAGCACATGCTTTGTTTCTGCAGGCCTGCAAAAATGTGATGAAAGAAACAGGACAGGACGACAACTGCTGTTCCACCTGATTTATTGCTGTTTTGATGATGAATAAAAGACTTCTTGCTTGTTACACTGTGTCACCTAATTCAATTTGTATCCTAACATTTGTCGTCTCTTAGTATATTTGTAATCTAGGCATCTTGTTTTTAGGGCCCTTCTTGTTTTTTTTTTCGCCCTCTCGCATTAGATATAGGGTCTCCAAAGGACGTCATCCACAAAATTTACTTGGTGTGGCCTAATCAGACCAGGCATGCCGAAAACGGTTTGCCGGCTTGATTAGTGTGCTCGACGTAACGAGGAATCAGCTATGTTAATTTCTGTAATCTGTCCACCAGCAGATTTCATTACTTCTGTTCCACTTAAAGTTGATACATTCGAGCACCATAAAACTATTAGTTCAAGACGAATCAGTTTCTTGACTTAATATGACTAATTATCTTAATTGCATTGTGTGCATGTACGGATATGCCATTTTAATCCTGGCTATACGTATGATTTATCACATTTAACTGTGTTGTGTACGTATGCCATTTATATTTTGATCCTTTGACCCCTCGTACGAAGGACACATTAATTCAAGTCGGCAATTATAAATCATGTCCACTCATATCATATCATTGCATACTCGGTAAACCGGCAGAGTAATTCTGTAATTATCTTTGATAGGTACACGCAAAGCGAGTTCATATTCAGGTTTACGACATCCTACAATAGGTTTACGACATAATTAGGACATTCGTAAGACAGTCTTGTGTGTGTCGTAATTATGACGCAGAGTAAGGGTCGTGCACAGTAGCCGTACGATAAGTTTAAGACATCCTACGATAGATTTACGACAAATTCGGAACATTTTGGAACATGGAGTCTTGCATGCAAGTGTCACACGACATTCAGCTGTCTTGTTGTGAAAAAAAGGACACGTAAGTTGCTACCGACGCTTGGTTCTTCCATGCTGGCCTTGCTTAGCCTGGGTACCATCCTACTTGTATGCCGGGGCTCCCACACTCGCAAGTACTAGCAAGTACTTGTTAGGGAAGCGAGTGTGGGAGCCCCGGCATACAAGTAGGATGGTACACAGGCTAGGCTTTGCTGAAGGTCCTACGACAAGTAAATCGAATGTGACCAAACGCCTCAAGGAACCAATAAGTCTTGACACATACAGGGCGTGCCCCTAACCTTCTCCAGAAGTCAGAAAGCCTGTACTTAAGCGTTCTTGATGATGATACATGGGGCCGGAGGCCGGAGATGTCATTTCCGAAGGACCACAACCTTTACTAGGAGAGCGCACACTGAAAGGTCAAACTCTGTCATCATGGCGATGTTTATAAATGCACCTATCTTTGGACCACTTCAATGAACATTACGGAATGGACGTTACACTGTTACACTGATCAAGAGTGGTCAGCAGATCATAGTAACGTTTATAGAAGAAAAAAGCACAGAAATGAGCGCTACTAAAGCACCTACCACACATTCAAAACCTTCCCCCGACAACCATCCAAGCAACCAACCAACCAACCAACCAACCAACCAACCAACCAACCAACCAACCAACCAACCAACCAACCAACCAACCAACCAACCAACCAACCAGCCAACCAACCAACCAACCAACCAAGGTTGGCTGAATTTCGGGACCGAGCCAAGAGAGCCGAGCAGTAGCCAATTTCGCCGAACACCAGCCAACCACAGCTGACCTTGCTCCGGACCTACTCCTAACCATGGTTGGCAGCCCCTCTTCTCTAGAGCTAGCTTTCTAACTAAAGCCCCTGTGTCAAGTGCCACTCCTTTTCATGCTACTTTCTGACTGAGAAAAACCACTGACGTTTTTGGAAAAACACGGACTTCCACAGACTGTGGAGTACCAAAGCATTTGGTGATGCGTCGGTTTAAAAGTATCACTTGAGAAACGAGGGCACATCGCCTTTCCCGTTAGGGTCATTTACCGTTATCAATCAGTATCAGTAATAAAGCAGCAGTTCAAAATAGGTTCATTAAAGGATCACTTGAGGGAGGCACATGGCATAGTCCTTACCATTAGGGTACCGACAAAACTCAAGTACTAGCCTCTGGCTAAAGCTTCTGTGTCAAGTGCCACTACTTCTGTTGAAGCCGTGTGTGGGGTCGTGTGGCGCAGCGGTAGCGCGTTCGGCTCAGGACCTAGAGGTCCCGAGTTCGATCCCCACCCATGTCACCGATCTTGTGCCCTTGGGAAAGGCACTTTACACGACTTTCCTCACTTCACTCAGGTGTAAATGAGTACCTAGCTTCGGCTAGGGACGTCCCTCGGATAGGACGTTAAATGGAGGTCCTGTGTTTGGGGAGAGCCACACCTCGAGCACGCTAAAGAACCCGCCACACTTATCGAAAAGAGTAGGAGACCTTCCCGGTGTGAGTGGATCAAACATTACAGTCTTGTGTACGTCTTCTACGTACCGTGCTTGGAGTCCTCAGCCTATTGAGGTTAAGCACGTAATATGGAAGAAGAAGAAGAAGAAGCTACGTGCTGGAGTTGAAATACTTGTTAACAACGAAAGACTGAAAAGGCAAGGACGTTGTATAATGCCATTGAAAAAACAGAGCGTTCTGCAATAGACTCCTTTCAGGATCACTTGAGGAGGTAGAGCACATCATCGTCCTTACTTACCATTATAGGGTAGCGACTATAATCAAGTATGTCTTTGAGATCCGTAGCCTGAGTGTCAGCCTTGTTAGCTTTCGTCCGCTCCCCAAGATCCGCTCCCCGCCACACTTAGGCTATGAGATCCGTGCATTATTTCAAAACAGCTAGCGGCACGACTTTGCAAGAGTGAAGCTACAGGTCAAAGGTAGGAGTTGTGTAACGCCAAAGATCTCTTTCTATAACTAACTTTCTATAGCAAAATCCATAGTTTCTAAACTTCTCGAACCTGAAATCGGCAGGGTACTTTACAAAACCTACACTGTTTCGCTGTTAGCGTTATCTGTCGATTACCTCTGGTCTGTTAGAGAGAGCACGGCTGTCTTACAAGCATCAGTGCCCACACACAATGGCCCCCATCTCCATTCTGCCGGCACAGTTTGTCGATCCACGGTTTAATCGGGCGGCCCATTCGCCAAGTTACGTGCACGCATAATTGCTCGTTTCACCTTGACATTTCAATCACCGACATGACAATGACAGGCACGGTGATGCGCATGAAGAGGCGTCCCCTGTGGAAACTGTTGAGACACCGCGTGCCCTCCGCGGTCCCCCCGGTATACGAGAGAATCAGCGGAAAGTTCATCAGTTAGTACTTGACAGGACAACGCGCTTTGTTATGGATTACCGAGCATTCATCAAGAAAGTATCGACTTTGGCGCCTGTCGCCTGAAATGTAGATGAAGCAACGCTTTTCCAGTGCACTCACATTTGGTTCCAACTTGCCTTCAGTTACAACAAGAAGGTCATGGTATCTTATAAATCTTACAATCCCAGTTCGTGCGAGTTGTTTGAATCACCACCCATGGATGCTAATGCTAACATTTGCTTTTAAGACCTTGGCATTCACGGCCAGGACATGAATATGACATGAGAGGACCCCGATTTGATCCCGTAAAGACTGCAGGGAGAAACTTTTGTTACTGAAAGTTTCTTCTTCAAAACTTTTGAGGCATTTCCTTCTTGAACTTTACTCTGCACCAAACGTTGAATTCACCAATGGTATTACGTGCCAGTAAAGTCTGGAAATGGTAGTAAATGTCAGTAAAGCCGCGTGATGCTTACTTTGTAAACAGTATCGGACTTGACAATGGTAGTAAATGTCAGTAAAGCCGGGTAATGCTTACTTTGTTAACAATATCGGACTTGACAATGGTAGTAAATGTCAGTAAAGCCGGGTAATACTTACTTTGTAAACAGTATCGGACTTACCAATGGTAGTAAATGTCAGTAAAGCCGGGTAATGCTTACTTTGTAAACAGTATCGGACTTGACAATGGTAGTAAATGTCAGTAAAGCCGGGTGATGCTTACTTTGTAAACAGTATCGGACTTGACAATGGTAGTAAATGTCAGTAAAGCCGAGTGATACTTACTTTGTAAACAGTACCGGACTTGACAATGGTAGTAAATGTCAGTAAAGCCGAGTGATACTTACTTTGTAAACAGTATCGGACTTACCGATGGTAGTAAATGTCAGTAATGTCGAGTAATGCTTACTTTGTAAACAGTATCGGACTTGACAATGGTAGTAAATGTCAGTAAAGCCGGGTAATGCTTACTTTGTTAACAGTATCGGACTTGACAATGGTAGTAAATGTCAGTAAAGCCGGGTGATGCTTACTTTGTAAACAGTATCAGACTTGACAATGGTAGTAAATGTCAGTAAAGCCGGGTAATGCATGCTTACTTTGTAAACAGTACCGGACTTGACAATGGTAGTAAATGTCAGTAAAGCCGGGTAATGCCTACTTTGTAAACAATATCGGACCTGACAATGGTAGTAAATGTCAGTAAAGCCGGGTAATGCTTACTTTGTAAACAATATCGGACCTGACAATGGTAGTAAATGTCAGTAAAGCCGGGTAATGCTTACTTTGTTAACAATATCGGACTTGACAATGGTAGTAAATGTCAGTAAAGCCGGGTAATGCTTACTTTGTAAACAGTATCGGACTTGACAATGGTAGTAAATGTCAGTAAAGCCGGGTGATGCTTACTTTGTAAACAGTATCGGACTTGACAATGGTAGTAAATGTCAGTAAAGCCGGGTAATGCTTACTTTGTAAACAGTATTGGACTTGACAATGGTAGTAAATGTCAGTAAAGCCGGGTAATGCTTACTTTGTAAACAGTATCGGACTTAACAATGGTAGTAAATGTCAGTAAAGCCGGGTAATAATTACTTTTTCAAACAGTATCGGACTTGACAATGGTAGTAAATGTCAGTAAAGCCGGGTGATGCTTACTTTGTAAACAGTATCGGACTTGACAATGGTAGTAAATGCTAGTTAAGTCGGGTAGTGTTTACTTTACTGGCATTTACTATCATTGGTAAATCCTATCATGAAAGTTCATCTGTGTTGGTAGTTACATGTCCAAAGTTAAAACTTTTGATCCAACACAAAGAAATCTCTCACCTACAGCTTTCGACCAGTCACTCTGGTCTTCCTCAGTAGACTGGCCCAGTGAAGCTTGATACGTGGCTTCTTTGAAGTGTGACGTCAACACTGGGTCAAAGGTATCTGATAGACGATGTCGGCCCCCGTCGCGGTTCAATGAAGGTTGATGGGCCCTGATGTATATTGGTAAATCCTGCTCTTCGTACAGTGTTATATATCTTATGATGCTACGCTTTGTTTGCGTTGAAATAACGTAGGAAAATACACAGGGGACGTATCATTTTATACAATGGTGTGCGGGCTTTTCATGATGGCAGCATACTAGTACATTACGTTTAAATCTTCTATTGGTCACCCTTCATTTGTGATTGAACATTAAACTATATAGCTGTCCTAAGATAAAATAGAAAAACGATAGTTTTGTGAGCATATATATGATCATGTCTTCTAACTTTGTTCAAAATGAAATAAAAAGATACGATACTTTGTGATAACATGATAGAAGAGAAACGCTCATGTCTTTTAACTTTGTTCACATTGAAATAGAAATACGATAGATATGCGAGGATGTAAAGAAGAGAAACACCCATGTCTTTTACCTTTGTTAGATAATAGAATAGGAATGAGACAATTTTGTGATGATATAATAGAAGATAAACACTAATGTCTTTCAACTTGTGAAATAAAATAGAAATACGACAGTTTTGGGATGATATGATAGAAGAGATATACTCATGTTTTTAAACTTTAGGCCACACCAAATAAATTTTATGGATGACGTCCGCGCGCGCATTGATTTTGGCCTGTTCCTAGAAAAAAAACAAGAAATTCAGCTTCCTGTAACTATGACTTAAGAGTCACGACAGTGCCGCAAATCGTCAGATTGACGTGAAACCCGTAACGCAAAAACAGGACAGGACGACAACTGATGTTCCACCTGTTTTATTGCTGTTTTGATGATGAATAAAAGACTTCTTGCTTGTTACACTGTGTCACCTCGTTCAATTTGTGTCCTAACATTTGTCGTCTCTTACTATTTTACTGATCTAGGCCTCTTGTTTTTTAGGGCCCTTCTTGTTTTTTTTTCGCCCTCTCGCATTAGATTTAGGGTCTCCAAAGGACGTCATCCATAAAATTTACTTGGTGTGGCCTTACAACCGTATACAAGATTCTACGGGATTCAGATCATAATAAATGTTGTCTTCAACGATGTAGGGAGATTGTAATGGGAAAATGTGCAAGGCATGCTTTTCTCAAGATGGTTTTGATTAATTGTCTATCACAGGGTTACTGCATTTCATTCTCATCTATTCAAATACTCATCTGCAATAACAGAAATGTCCTTATATTACTCTTATATTGGCAGATTATATGTGAAGGTAGATCCTCATAATCAAACATATTGCCATAATACCACGCCGCAGCTAACCGATGATGATGATGATTACCATAATCATAATTCCATTTCAAAGTTGCAAGAAGGCAAAGGACTCCCAGGCAACATAACATATTGAAAACAACACAACGGTAATTACTATATAATGAAATAGAAATAATATACAAAATAATAGTACAGAAGCTTTTATGATACATAATCATGAAATCGTTATATATGGTATATAATTTGACATTACGCATCGCCCATATCATCTCACAAATGAAAGGATCATACATATCAAACCGACTGTAACTAAATATATTTGAAAGAAGTTATATATTCTAATGCAGTTAACAGTCAAATGATCTCCACAGGCAATCCACCAGATAAGTACTTTCACAAAGTCGAATGCTTTTTATAATCACGTCAACAATTCCCAGGTGCTTAAAAGCAATCTATGGCGACGGGCACGGTGTATCCGAGAATGAAGTCTTAATTTCGCTTAATGAAGCCATGGGGGATACCATTTTCTATTTCAATCACCAGAAACGTATCGGCAGGCTGGGCCCGCGCACAGATTTACTGGGATAATTGATTGGAACAGTCCGGCATCCTGCCATGTTTTGTAACATCACTTCGTCGTGATTTCTTTCACTACACGACATCCAATCTTTAAGACTTGATTATTTAGTACGTTTATTTAGTACGTATAATTATTTGTGGTAGAAAAACGTGTTAAGCCAAAAAAATTGTGTTAAACGTTATTTTGTACAGTAGTTTATCTTTTTAGGACATAGTACCTATTCAATGTATTACCTATTGGTAAAAAAAATGGGCTAAAGGGGGTGCTAGCCCATTTTTTTACTAGAAAGAAAATATAGATGATAGACTTGATGAATTCATAATTCGGTAAAAAAAATGCGTCATTGTTTGTTTTTAATCTTTAGCCCATTTCAATGCAGTTAGCACGCTTTTCCAGGACAATTTCTTTTTGGTAGTAAATAAATGGGATAGATAACCAAAGCTATTCTTTAAACACACCTTAAACAATGCAGAAAGGTAGATTCCGTTTCTCCCCTTTCATGTGCCTTAAGATGTTCTCAAAGATGGGATTTTGTGCGGTGTTTGTATCCGTGTGGCAGTACTACATCTACACAAAATTCATTCTTTACGCACACATCAAGATATGCGTAAAGATTTCGTTTCTTCACTCGGGTGCTAGTATGTATCTTTAGGCATACTTTATAGAAATGCAGATCAGATGTGGAGATATACAGCGTACATGCGTCTTGGTGTTTCCTAAACAGTTTTTTCATATAAATATATCACTGATGTTTATCTGAATGCAGCATCTAATAAACCAGATAGGCGCTTCGCCTGGTTTCAGAAGGAACTTTAATTTGCAACTTTGCAACGCTCTACCTCTTCTATTACCCCTGCAGCAAGCTTCTCACTTTGTTCTGCTTCAATGATTGAAATTATTTTCATAACTACATGTCAGCCTCAGATTCTACGCTTATTAAGTTTCTGTTCATAACAATATTGACACTATGATCATAGTAAAGGTTGTATTCTCTATAATACAACCCTTTCTTAATATATGTAGCTTCAAACACACCTGCGTCTTCCCCGTCTTTTTCCCTTGGGCTACTGTAGTCTAAATTACAGTCTTTTCATCTATCAGTGGCGATATAGCCTCATTGTAGGCATCAGAATTGTCCTCAGGAACATTTAAAGATTTATGGCATGTCGAAAGCCCTAATCTCAGTTAATGTGCACAGAATGCAGGCCCCCCTCTCTGTAAAATGGACGTTCCATCAGTATTATCTAGTACACCAAATGAAATTCTAGGGAATAAACGTGATAGACCATCAGCGTGGATTTTCAATATGCCGTGTTAAGTGTTTAAAAGCAGCGAGTATCGTGGGTATTATAGGCAATGTTCTATAGGAGTCAATAGCCCGTATTTGGTATCTATTGAAGATTATCCTGCTGCAAACGAGCACTTAACATGCATAGGTAGCATAGACCGCCAAGTCGAGGATATATACATGTAGTTAATGGAGTGTACGTATTACGAGTCTCGTTTTCCCCTATTACTTTGCGTAGCTCTTTGTGCAAGTTTTAATCATGGAAGCGGGTTCTGTGGCAAATACTAATTTCAGTACATTATTACACTCTGATAGGGGATTAAATGGGAACAAAGCAATTTTGGTCCTGCTTTCAAAGCTGTCGCGTCTTGAATGACTGTTTCATTGTCCACAGGAGTCATGAAACAAGAGTACGCTGAGAGCCTATAACACTCTCGTAAAAAGAACTTGTTAACAGTCGACATTTGGCCTGCATTCTAGTCAAACTTTGATATAAGGTGGAACCATGCAACACTTTGTACTGTAAGGTATGAGAATAAAGTTGAAAGTTTTGAAAATGCTGACCACACTAGTTTTTGGGCATCAGAGCCAGTGATTCGATCAAAGTGCACCTTATAAAATAACCGTTACCGCTCACTCCACAGATCTTTATTTCCCACATGTATAGCTGGGGAGGGTCGGAGGGTTACTACCGTGCATGTACATGAGCACTGCTTCTGATGGGTTAGCGAAGAGAGTTTATTTTTGGCCACGAGGGGCACTTATCTGACACCTCTGCCCATTAACATGTCCGACAAGGTTAGTGATATTGTTCATGGGGTCACCGGGAATAGAACATGCCTCGGGACTATATTGAATGAATGACTTTATTTCAGGAAAAAACCCATAGTACAGACAAGGACCACATAGACACTAAACACGCAACAATCTATATACATTTTTAAAATACGTGTTCCTGAATTGGCAGTCTGACCTCAATAGACAGCATATAATACTATTGTTGGTGGCGTAGAGTCTATTATGAAAGCATAACACAATTTCCTGCGTCTAGCATCGAATGTATCGGTCGAGAGGTGTACAAACATTGAACTAGCACTACAACCTCTTGGCAACTTAACTGCATCTTGTAACTCTCTGAACTTAAAAGCACAATATATATCAAAATTTGACCAGTATGTAGGCTTGGATGGGCCAAATGTCGACTATTAGCATGGAATCAAAGTTCTTTTTGCGAATTTTTGCTCAATAAAATAAGAGGTGCATCGAGAACTCTTTCAGTTGCTTTCGTCATGAACAAGGTGCAGATGACTAGAATACGGTTGATGTTTTGGAACAACTGCCGCCGTCCTTTCTTTTACTCTTTTATAAGCTATAGCTTTTGTAATGCGCCAGACCTTGGATCCTAAACAAATAATTATGAAAGTCATAGCCGTCATAGTCTTATTACATGAACCAAATCAAATAGCGTCACTGATGTGATGGAAATACATATAATTATTAGTAAATCTTAGTAAGAACTGCCTGTGGTGTTGGTAGATAATATCACTGCATAGAATTCGATATTTAGGCATATAACGTTACATATATTAATTTAAAACAAACGTAATGGTTCAATTTTTTTCAGTTAACTGGAACAATGGGTGCTGTAATATGTGCTTAAATACAGACTTTTGTACATTGAGTCACCAGTGCATAGCACCTGTCAATGGCTATACCCGATGAAACAATTCATTGCGTACTTAAATCCTTAATTTCACAGCAATATTCATCCGAATATCTCACTGACAAACAATTAGATTTCCTGCACACTAAGATCCCAATTTCACGGCAACTTAGATCTAGGTGTTTTGTTGACATACAATCAGGAATGGTCTTTTCTAAAAGCAATAAATTCCATCCGTACTGGTCACAGAATGGTGCACCATTCCTTCGGACCTTCAACATGGGTTTTTGTAAAGAAAGTACCTCGTAGAGAAGTTTGAAAACGGGACGTAGCATGAATAATATGATATGATATGATATGATATGATATGAATCTTTATTGCATGTTCTTGCCCAGATGGGCTAAATGCACAAGAGGATATCCAGTATGTAAAACATGAGTATTTCATACTGGTACGCTATATTCTAATGCAAAGTGCTAGGAATCTATACATTACAATAATACTATAAACTACCTATCATCTACTGTTAGTTGCCCTTTCTTCTCTCTTTGAATACTACTTTGCACCACGCAACACTTTACATTTGCTTGGGATTTTTTTGGCTGCAAACAGGCACTTACATTGCATGAAATGCTACCTTTGAGCATAACTTTAAGCATCTGTAAAGGTATACATGTACGCCAGTGAAGAAACGAATACTTTGATGCGTGCGTGAAGAAGGGTCTGCAGTGTTAACATGCATAGATTAAACCAAGGATTTAAAAAAAAAGACTAACCATTAACAATATGTAGAGGACTCCTAAATGTAGTTGATAGTGGAATGAATTAGAACAGACACCGCTATCCCAATTTAGAATTTTAATGAAGGACGCCTGTTTTGCTACACCGGACCAATTTCTTTTAACGCTAAATTTTACAAGGCGAAAGCATATCTTTCAGCTCTATAGACTCTGCCCTGTATTTCAGGTAGCTTTGGGAATAAATTACATCAAGAACAAGTCCGACACACATGAAGAATTAAAGCTAGATCTAAAACCTACCATGGATTTCCCATAAAACCTACCATGGATTTCTCAAATGTTTTGTCCTTGTGAGCCATCAACATGATTCGTGGCATGCACTTTTGCAGCTGCTCCTTTGCTTTCAGGTCCCTTTGATGTGGTTTTCGAGGGGTATCTAGGGACGTGTGTTTGGTGAATTCTGTTAAAGGTATTAGCGGATGGCAGCGTCAGACGCTGTCTTCTCGGAAGACATCCGGCATGTCCCCCGGGGAGTAAAAGCCATTTCTGGTGCAGGCACTAGGTTTGGGGCACGAAAACAGGAAACCGTGTGTGGTGGAAAATACCTTCACCTAAAGGTCATAGCCTATTGGATTCGGACATTTTCAGCACTTTAGACTGCCTTTAACAAATTTGTGTGAGTTGTATCATGAATTTTACCTTCATAGAAGCCATGGTGCTGTAGCAGACACCCTATGGTGTTGGATTACATTATGTAGCAAGTGGTAGAACAGAGTTGGAGGGGCCGGTCACCATACTGGTATATGGATGTGTTTGAGTAAGAATCCAGCTGCTGTAGTTTTAGTCTGTTAAAAAATTGTTGAAAACGCAGCAGAGAGATATCCTCTAAGAAAAAAGTAGTCTTCAAAAACTGCAGCAAGGGCATAGATGGGCGCTACAGAACACATCGATCGTTGCACTTTATTTATGTCCTGCACCAGGTTTCTCTTATCTCTTAATGCCAATGCCCATTATAACGTGTCGGATCGTCATCCTGTGATCCATCTCTTTACCTGTCTACAGGCTCAACATATCAATCCATAGCTACGTACGTCTTCTACTGTGAGTAAAAAAAAGACGAACCTGCTCAAGAAAATGCACCCTTGAAACAGAGTCACTCCAGAATTTGGTAGCAGTCATTATGTATATTTATGTGGGGAAGTTGGGGACTACACTAAGTCTCACTCTGCTAAGTCTGGACTAAGCCTCACTCTGCTAAGTCTGGACTAAGTCTCACTCTGCTAAGTGTCAGTAAGTATCACTCTGCTAAGTCTGGACTAGGTCCGTTCTGCTAAGTCTGGACTAGGCCTCACTCTGCTAAGTCTGGACTAAGTCACACTCTGCTAAGTCTAGACTAACTCTGCTAAGTCTGGACTAAGTCTCACTCTACTAAGTCTAGACTAACTCTGCTAAGTCTGGACTAAGTCTCACTCTGCTAAGTCTAGACTAACTCTGCTAAGTCTGGACTAAGTCTCACTCTGCTAAGTCTAGACTGACTCTGCTAAGTCTGGACTAAGTCTCACTCTGCTAAGTCTAGACTAACTCTGCTAAGTCTGGACTAAGTCTCACTCTGCTTAGTCTGGACTAAGTCTCACTCTGCTAAGTCTGGACTAGGCCTCACTCTGCTAAGTCCGCGAGCAGTGGCCTATAGAAACGCATGAACTCCAGTTGTGGAGAAGCTAACCCTGACTCATTTATGATGATGATGACGACGTCCATATCGTTTTTAAAAGGTTGTCTGTTTTGGTGTTACAGCCAGTTCAGTGGGACCGTGTTTACAAATGGGTTTGTGTTTCATGAATCGTTCATTTGCAGATCTGTAGCCTTAGATTGAGGGGGATATAGCGCAAATCTCACATCCCCTGACAGAGTATCAGGATGGTAAGCCAGGATTGGCTTTGGGTGCCAAACCTTGACGTTTCAATTACGCCCGATGGCACAACGGATTATGGCAGGCATCGTTTGTTTTCTAACGGTCTATTGGGAGGAATTTATGGCGTATCATCAGAGCAGTAGGAGGCTTCGGCGTGCAAAGAGGGATTAACAATTGAAAAATGCCCCTGAGCTCCAGTGGTGTGAATCCAAATGCTTAGTTATATCGAAGGGAACGGCTATCTGAACAAGGCTTAAAGGGGAAGTGTGCACCAAAAATTGAAATATTTTAATCGAAATAAATTCCTGTTATTGTTGATTTACTTCCAATTGTCTCACATTTTCTGATATCTATGGTTGGCGCTAAAACAGCACCACACACGAGAAGGACTCAGTTTGTGGCACCACCACCAGAATGTTTCCAGCTTATCTCCAAGCAGATTCGGTGGGGCAAGGGGACTTTATGCTGGCCGCCTATATCCAACGTTCATGGGGCGGCCAATGGATACAGGTGGCTAACATCCATGTACAGTGCCCCACCGAATCTGCTTGGAGATTATTTCCAGCTATGAAACCCACTCGTATCATCATAAGGCGCCATATTTCGGCACCTCCACTTCCTAAATGGCACTTATAGTTGCAATGGAATAAGGCTTACAATGTACTTTGTAAAGAAATGATCAGAATATTGATCGTCCTAATGTTACATAACACGACGTTGATTAGTATTCCTTTTTTTTTATTCATCAAAACATAAAAGACATAACAAGGACAGTGTGGCGCTGCACTCAAGTTAACAACTTATATTAACAGCGCCACACAACAAAAAAGGTACAATTAACATCAAATATACAAAGTTGACATATCTGTGCGCCGTAGTCCCACCACCCCAAGACATTAAAATGTTAAATTAAATGCTAACAGAGCTATTTGAAAGATAAGAATAGTATTCCTTTGTGCAAGCAGCGTATTTCCCTATAAGCTCCTTGCTTTGTGACGTCCTAGTTATAACAAGTAAAATCTGAGATTTTATACCTCCGGGCTTTTTATTGTATATTCTTATATAGGGTTATAAACAAAGAATTTATTGAGACCGGACACCCCTCTGTGTGAGGGGTCATATACATGTACGTGGACCAGACCGAGAATAGCTTAAACACCCCAAAGGTCAACGGTCGCGACCACTTTCACGCTCAAAGGGGTGTTTTGGGGCCACCAAAAGGCACCATTTTCACGCCCGTAAACACATATACAATAAAAAACAAAAGAACGTGCATCATCTGCAGCTCAATAGCAAAACATATACCGAGTCTCAAAAGAACCCGTCCACCCAAATGCGAGAAACAGCTGCGAACATGAAAATCTAAATCTCTCACAAAACCCTTCCGCGGAAGGATGTCTCCTCCCCCGGAGGTAATAAATAGGCACATCTTTTTCAATGATACCTATACCAAGTTGTGGATATGCATTACAAACTACACTACTGGTAGGGCACTTGTGCTTTTAATTTTCAAAACTATTCTTGACAGGAAAGTTTACTTTGCAATCCGCCTAAGCCCTCAGTAGAGTTTGTCTGGCCCAGTGCCAATCTACAACATTAATCTGCAAAGACATGGCGGTAATATGCCTTCACTTACAATATACCAGCTGTGCAAAAAGGAAACGCCCGTGGAGAGCTCAGCTTGTGCCCTGGAGATTCCAGCTGTATAATGGATTTGGCTGCTGCCTTAATATGAGTTCGTTTGAAGGCATTGAAGTGGACTCAGGGAAACTTGGGGGGTGCTTTCCATTATCCTGCTGGCAAAATATATAGCGCGAACTTGCATAAAATCAAGTGATTTAAACGGCAGCCAAGCGAATACGGGAAAGGTGGACCTAATAAAATCTATCAGTTTCTTTATAAGGACAACTGGTAGCTTGCTGGCAAGTTGCACAGCAGTAATTTACATTATATTAGTGTGATAAAGGCACGCACTAACTTTCCTCCCGAAGGGCGGTTTTAAATACACCAGGTGTAAGCAGCACACGTCCGTTCAGTTAGACGTAATTTTCCACTCAACCGTATAATCTTTTTCTTCATAAATGGATGGAAAGTATAATTGTGTACGTGGTGTGCACATTTTCCTTCTTCATCAAAAAGGAACTTGAATTCTAATACTGAAAGCCAGCTGCCGTCGTTTACGGCATAAATTGAGATTACAGCCTATGATTACACAAAGACTAATGATACAAATCTTAATGCCGTGCTTATTGTAGCTTAAAGTGGCTTAGAAATTGCAAATCAGCCTAACTTAATTGTTTTAAGCTGTATCTGCATGATGTTGTAATCAAGGAAAACCTTAAAAGGCGAAGTCAGAGGGCACCTGCAGCTTGAATCACAGTCTTTATACCCGAGGTCTTGTTACAAGTCCATCCTGTAGCTGCGGGTGTCCATATGAAACGGTTGCTCATTATCTATTGCACTGCCCTATATACACCTACCAACGCTTAGTCCTTTTTGGCAAGCTTTCAAGTATACTTGGTAATATTGTTGATTTAAACACCCTTTCTGATAGTTCTATACAATATTTAGTTCTTCGCGGTAGTTTCCTTTGTTCGTATGATACCAACTGTAAAATAATGTTAGCCGCACAAAATTATATATTACTAGAAACAAAAAGATTCTAACTGTATGTCTTCTGGGATGGGAGGTTTGTTACTCACGCGAGGTCTCATTTATTTTTAAATGTCTTGTAAAATATTTTTCTTTCATTGTAAAAGTGGCTGCGAGAATATAAGTTGTACCTAACTTGAGTTCGCAGCCACTTAGTCCATGTCTTTTCATTTGTAATCATCATTGTGTTTCTGAATTAAAAAAAAACGTTTAATGCTCACACTACGCCAAATTCATTCTTCTTAACGCAAAAGTGCGACGTCGCTGATGGAAAACGGTTTCTTGTATCGTAGGTTGGTTCTAGCTATTTATGGGTGGTGTCCCAAAAATAAAGAGACTCCTTACGTAGCTGATGATGACGAAAATGTTCTACGACATGACAGTAAATTTCAATATAAAGAGGATTTTCTCATCCAGAATATTTTATTTTTGTTTTGCCGCTCTGAAACTGCATTGAATGTAAAATGTTCGGTCGCACTTCCATACTTCAGTCCATAAATCCATCCAGGCAACCATTGCCATCAACCGTGACAGAGAATTCGCAGACTCCGTCCGTTAATAAAGGGTTCATGCACTGCCCCGAGTTGTATATGGTGTCATAACTGCATGAGCAGCTGCCATAACCACCGAATAAACCACCGTGTGAGCGAAGCGAACGAGGTGGTTTATGAGGTGGTTATGGCAGCTGCCCATGCAGTTATGACACCATATACAACGAGGAAAAGGCAGTGCATTAAAATTATTATCATATAGCCTATCCAAACTGTCAATCAACACAATTCCTGTTTGAAATACAACAGCTTTAATATATATACATGCATAAAAATACATTCGAATATATTATACGCTTTAAAACAAATATGGATAATTTCATTTAATGCAAATTGTAGTTTAAATGAAGCTAAACAAAAAGTTTATTGGACAGAAAAATGCTACAAAGGTTTACAGAAAGAGTCGCATGCCCCTATACCCTATAACATAATGGTATCAGCCATAACACGACATGTGCTGTTATTCCGCCATAACACCACATGTGCTGTTATCGGGAAATAACAGCACGGGTATCCGGGCCTCTGATTGGTCCACGCCGTCCGGCTATATGATAATGTGTTTTATGCGCACATCAAATTCTATGGGGGGAAGGCCGCTTCAGTTATGTAAGTCTCGGTGCCTTGGTGGTACATATGGACGACATGCGAGCAAGCCTTAGGCCACACCATGTAAATTTTATGGATGACGTCCTTTGGAGACCCTAAATCTAATGCGAGAGAGCGAAAAAAAACAAGAAGGGCCCTAAAAAACAAGATGCCTAGATTAGAAATATACTAAGAGACGACAAATGTTAGGACACAAATTGAATGAGGTGACACAGATTAACAAGCAAGAAGTCTTTTATTCATCATCAAAACAGCAATAAATCAGGTGGAATAGCAGTTGTCGTCCTGTCCTGTTTTCGCGTTACGGGTTCCACGTCAATTTGACGATTTGCAGCACTGTCGTGACTCTTTGGTCATAGTCACAGAAACAGGCCAAAATCAATTCGCGCGCGGACGTCATCCATAAAGTTTACTTGGTGTGGCCTTACATTACTTTCTAGACGCTGTAATACTGTGTAGTGTTCACTAAGTGATAGTGGAGTGCCCCCAAGGACTGATTTCATTTTACCTTGCATAAGGCTGTTCGACAAATGCCTCTTTATGTTCGCTACTCGGTGACTGACCCTATCATCCATGCAGCAATATAAGGAACAGTCTGCAGACGTCAACAACGCGTGTCTTGGCCTGTGGAGTTTCTTGAAGTCTTTCACGGTGTCTGGCCTCTACAAGTCATAAAGGGATCCTTTATAGTCTATAGAGGACGAATTTACATGTAGTCTGTAGTTAAAAGGAATTAAGGTACATAACTATGGGGTGGATGTCCTCGATGGTCAGATCATTGAACTCGTCGGTGGCAAATAGCTTGTTAAAGATCCTGTCTATTTGTAGCAGCGACGCCTTGCAATATCTATAATTACTGCAGCTGTGCTTTGCATAGACACACGCTCGTTCAATACTGTGACGATATCGTAAGACGTACATTAGACACCAGATGTGTTTTCAAAACCATCTACCAAGAACTATGTCAATATGTTTTAACTCCACTTAGGCCACAGCAAGTAATTTTTATGGATGACATCCGCGCGCGCATTAATTTTCGCATGATTTTGAAAAAAAAAAACAATAAATTTTGTTGCCCTCTGACAGTGGTCAACATGCCGAAAATGGGCAAAAAATGTCTGCTGCCATGCCGGGAGGCAGATAACTGAAGAGAGGAGACAAGAAAAGGCTCTGATTTAATGTTTTGTTTCTTACTTTGATGCAGTGATATGTGATGCTGGCTGTGTATATGATGTTCGCATTGAATAAAAACCATTTGTACAATGATTGAGTCAACATTTTAAAATGTAGCTTGTTTTTTTTTCGCCCGCTCGTATTAGATTTGGAGTCGGCGGAGGATGTCATCCATAACATTTACTTGTTGTGGCCTTATATGATTAGGTCGTAGTTTTCCTTGAAATCATATGAGACGGTCTGTAAAATTACAATAATAACATAAACTAATAATTTAACACAATGAGTGCTTGGTAACCGCCGGGTTTCTTTGAAGATATGTCATATGTAAATGGTCTATAAATGAGGTTAATCATCAGTTATTACTTACCCTGGCAACAACGAATTGTGTTTGTCTGTTGCTATAGTGTTTTTAATGTTCCCATGTGTATACAATAGCAAGCCTGTATTTGATATATATCAAAGGACCAGGGCAAATGTGATTGAACAGCATTCCCTCTATTCTTTTTTATGATAACCTAACAAAAATACTGGGGAACTGTATAACATTCAAGGTATGGCAACTGCTTCATTTAAGTTAGCAACATTTTTTCTACAGCTCTATTTTTAGAATTGAAGCATATTTATAGAAGACGACATTTATAACCAAGTAAAGTTCATCATTGCACATGATCTTCACAGCACGAAATAATGCTCTCAGGCCCACCTTCAAGCATGTACTCAGAACCTTTCAGCGTGCCACTAGGTTCTCTTCCAGTTCTCATCAATACACCGTTAACATTCCTGTCTCCAAGTCATTTTACAACAACAGCTTCTTTCCCCGGACAGCAAAATTATGGAACTCTCTTCCAAACAGTTGCTTTCCGTCCGACTACAATCCACAAAGCTTCAAAACAAAGGTCCACCGCCATCTCCTGACATAACTACATTATACTTACTTTAGTATCTCTAGCTCTATGCCTAGAAGTGGCCAAAAATAATTGGCCTTGCATTGAGCGTCACCGTTAAAAAAAAGAAAAGAAAAAGAAACAAAATGTTTACGTTGTGCTTAAAGAATGGGTTTTGTCTAGTGGTGGAGATAGAAGTCATGCACTGACTGTACCCGTGTTTTACCCCAGCATGGCCGTTCGGAGGTGTCATCTGTAAGCTATCCCCGTTTATGCAGGGGGTGTCCATAGGGGCGTCCATCTTCACGCTGGTCGCCATAGCGGCAGACAGGTATGGATAATACACTACCTTTATTCTGACTTTAAGTATGCGTGAAGGTATACACGTGAACAAACTTAAGCTTTACGCATAGTTTGACCGTTTCAAAATCATACCCAGTTGCTTGAGTAATAACGGCTTTTGGGCGTACTTTACGCACAGTTTACTAGTAATATGTGCGTAAAGAATGGGTTTTGTGTAGTGCTACTGTGCTATACACGTTGTTTTTTTACAGTAGTATTTCTTATCCATATGAACGGTGTTCTACATCGCGGTAGCATATCTGTATGTTTCGCATTCAAACTATAGGTACGTACATTTCAAGTGCTGTAGAGAATGTTTGTTTGTCTCTGTGTGTGTGTGTGTGTGTGTGTGTGTGTGTGTGTGTGTGTGTGTGTGTGTGTGTGCGTGTGTGTGTGTGTGTGTGTCCGTGTGTGTGTGTCCCTGTGTGTGTGTCCGTGTGTGTGTGTGTGAGTGAGTACATGAAAAACTACCTAATAAACAACACCAATTTAGTTAGCATTTACAACATGATTGAAGGATCATGACGTTAACAGTATCTTCTGTGGTGATGTATCTTTTTATCTCCAGATACCTGGCCGTTGTCCACGTCCCCCAGGGTAAGATAAGCGGTCGCCAGGCGGCGCTGTCCATCGCCGCTATCTGGCTGCTGGCGGCCGCCATCAACATCCCCCAGGCAGTCGTGCTCGAAGTAGCGCCTCATGACTTCGGCGACGGGGTAACCGTTTCCGCCTGTCAGGTGAGAAGGCATGAACAAAACTAGCCTGGGTGCCATCCGCCGTAGTTTCCGCCTGCTCCCTAATGTCGCTACTCCGGATGCCAAACTAGTATCGGGCCGTTAGCCGTTTTCCTTCGGCAGCCAAGAACCCTGCACCCGCCTATCTATAAAATTACCGCTACGGGGGAGTTGAGCCCGAGGGGTTTGTCCGGCCCTATCCCTCGGGCTCCACTCCCCCGTAGCGGTAATTTAGATAGGCGGGCGTAGGGTTGTTGGCCATGGCTGCCGAAGGAAAACGGCTAACGGCCCGATACTAGTTTGGCATCCAGGGTATAATGTCGCTGGCTTCCGTGGTAGCCTGTGACATTAGGAAGCGGGCGGAAACTAAGGAGGATAGCACCCAGGCTAGAACAAACTGGACCGAAGTAGGGAAGTTTTGTACCTGCTCCTTCTACCCGAAAATTGTCCAAACTGGACCAAAGTTTAAAAAAAAATCATTTTCGAAGATGTTACCTAGAGACTAGAATACCCATTTGGGGGCTTTTTTCTACCGCGCAACGCAATGGTGAAGTCAAAAATAAGAAGAAGAGCAATTTTGATAACTAGTCTAATAACTGACTGATGACTCCAATTAATAAGGACATGTGACCATTTGGAACAGGAACGTATTGAGTCAAATTTCTAATGTGACAAAGTCTGTATCGTCCCCCGCCCCGGTTCAATGTTACATTTTGCTTGCCCGCAGGAGGAATGGCCGAGCATGAACCACCGCCGTGCCTACACCATCATGTTCTTTCTGCTGCTGTTCGTGGTGCCTATCTCCGTCATCGCCTACATGTACGTCCAGGTGGCCAACAACATCTGGTACCGGCCTGTGGCGACCTCCGTGCCGCGGAAGCTGGCAGGTACGTACCGCGTGCACACCGAGACTTATACGAGTGTTTATACAAGAACGTGTGTTTTCACATCCAACGTTTAGGTGACCGTCTGTCACCTTCCTCAGGGCAACAATGACTGGTTCTTATTGGTACTGCAGCTAGGTGTCGCTGCTGTACTATTACAGGTGCAGTCCCAAACGTAGATTGTTGTAACATGATATATTCATCAAGCACAGTAGTAGTAATAATAAACATTTTGTCGCTGCCCTAGAGAAGGTTACAGACCAAAACGTCGGATGTGAAAATTCAATAGTTTCACCTTCTTAACAGTCTCTTGCCAACCTGATGAAATAATTCACGGAAGAATCATATAATAGTTATAAATTCATGAAAGTTTTAAGTCCTGTCGGTTTCTGATCTACTCGGCTTCATGTCCACTTCAGATCCCCACGAGAAGAAGAAGACCTGGGTAGTGAAGATGCTGGTGGTGGTGGTGGTCCTGTTCTTCGTGTGCTGGCTGCCGCTCCACCTCATCACCCTCATCGGCGACTGGTCGGATCCCTACGCCAGCCACGCCGAGGTCGTCTTCGTCTACCTCTACCCGATCGCTCATTGGCTGGCCTACTTCAACAGCTGCATGAACCCGGTGGTCTACGGGTACTACAACAAGAACTTCCGGCGGCTCTGCGACTCCAAACTCGGCCGCCATGGCGGGATGGACAGGGACAAAACCAACGGAAACGTCAACGCCACGGAGAACAAGGAGAACTACCAGCTGCAGGTGATTGAGACGGGTACGGAGCAGCAGCCGACCAGACGCACCACCGTTTCCGCCATCACCATGGGAACCATGGCGTCAACACCTGACGGGACCCACGTCCACGCTGACGTAGCCGTGTAGATCACGGCTGTCCGTTAAATTTCAAACAGTACGTACCGTTAAATTTCAAACAGTACGTATATCGCACATACTTGCTCATTGCAAGTACCAAAGACAATGGCTCTGTTTGTATTATGTGAAACGAGCACTGCACGAAATGCTACCTTTTAGCAAGTAGACTCAAAATCAAACTTGAACCTCCTTGCTTTACGCATACCTTAAACCATGCGTAAAGGTATACGCGAGTGGAGAAACGAAAGCTTTACGCATTCTTTAATAATATGTGCGTTAAGTCCGGATTTTGTGTAGTGAAACGAGTGACTTCTCTGGTATAGTTCCGATTGACTTGATATGGTCGTGGACTTTTAAAAGATATTTACACAAATAAATAGTAAGGTTCCACCTATAAATAGTCACTGATAGAATTTACCTAAGCTATCATCTAGACATAGTGTGTTCATGGTAAGTAAAAATTCAAAGGTTTCATCGCGAAAGTCTTATTTGAAGTTTAACACACTCACATTTTTCTTTCCTTTTCCAAACTATTGACAATCACTTTAATGTTATTATCACTAGTAAATGTGGACAAAAATCGCCGTACGAAATCCTACCTTTAAGCATACCTTAAAGCACGCGTAAAGGAATCTGTACGCGTGTCTTATTGTGTGCGTAAAGAATTACATTTGTGTAGTGTATCAGCCTTTGACACCGAAACGTATCTTTCTTTCACATTTAAGTCCTATTTCAGTCCGTACATATCTTCTGTATTTAGACATTATAAATTAATGTGATATGATCACCAATAGAAAACTCGAAGACAATAAATAGACAAACATTAAGCCAGATGAAAAAACAACAACAATGATTCTATTGTTGATCTTTGAAACAAAAGCAGAGTACATTTATCAAATTTTTCTAGACTAGGAAAAGCCAACATGTAAAAGACAATGCAATATATTACCCCACTATTACAAATTATTGCTGGATTTACCACGAATTAAAGTCGAGAGTGTGTAAGAATATATACTGTAAATAGCTCAATCCTGTTAAAATTTCGAGTAGCCAAGAAAACAATAGATTTTTAAATAGATCGTACTGAAAGATAAAAATGTTAGAAAAGAAAAATCCGTCGTTTGGTCTTAGAGATCAACTTTAGGATGAGCAGGGTAAGTATGAAAGTGTGGTTTTACGTAGCACCAATTTCTTAAAAAAACAAAGAAGAAAACTTTTTAAAAAATACTCCAGGCGCGTTTTTGCAGGACAGTACAGAAAGGCAATCATGGTAATCTTTGAGCAGGTGTTAGCTTGTTTTCCAGGGTATCAGTATTAAGAAACAAGAGGCCAATCTTTGGTCTACATTCTCACTGTTGCTCTCAGTCGTTATTTTTTGGATTCTAGTAAAACAGTAAAGATATTTCGGTAAAGGAGGTGTATATGCGATCTATGACCTCCAACTCGCTGTGTATACATTGAGGACTTAGAACCGCTGCATGTGGAGCTAAAATTGTAGACGTGCCTATATGAGATGGAGAAGAGCTGATTCTGAAGGTGTATAGGTCTATTTACTAATGAATTGCATACTAGTAATATAGATTCTTGTCTTTGTTCAAGGTTTTCATGTTTAACTTGAACTATATAATATAGATTCTAGTTTTCGTTCATGGTTTTAATGTTTATCTTGCTGTTAACGATATTTATGTATCTTTCTGTACGTGCGTGTATATGTATGTATTTATGTATGTATGTGTGTGTGTGTGTGTGTGTGTGTGTGTATGTACATGTGTGTGTGTGACTGTGTGTGTGTGTGTGTGTGTGTGTGTGTGTTTATACGCACGTATATCTACAATGCTGAATTCTATATATATCTGCAGCATTGTGTTCAGATAAGAAAGTGGTGTAACTGATTTACCCTAAATTACTTAGTAGTAATACCCTTTTCACGATTGGTTCTCCACCAAGATTCAGTTGTTATATGTTATGTATCATTGAAAACATATGTACTGTACTTTAGTGGAGCAAAAATGTACCATAAAAGTTTTCATTCATTGAAATATACACTTGATATTTCTACAGCATATCTCACTATTTCGTAACGATATGTATGTATGTCACAGTTACTTTTCGGTTTTGGAGTAGTGTTAACAGTAACACCTAGCTTCGATTCAGCACACAGTGAACCAGTAACACTAGCTTCAGTGCACAGTGAACCAGTAACACCTAGCTTCACTGCACAGTGAACCAGTAACACCTAGCTTCAGTGCACAGTGAACCAGTAACACCTAGCTTCAGTGCACAGTGAACCAGTAACACCTAGCTTCAGTGCACAGTGAACCAGTAACACCTAGCTTCGATTCAGTACACTGCGAACCAGTAACACCTAGCTTCAGTGCACAGTGAACCAGTAACACCTAGCTTCAGTGCACAGTGAACCAGTAACACCTAGCTTCAGTGCACAGTGAACCAGTAACACCTAGCTTCAGTGCACAGTGAACCAGAAACACCTAGCTTCAGTGCACAGTGAACCAGAAACACCTAGCTTCAGTGCACTGTGAACCAGTCATCGAAACGTCTGCTATTGTTAAACAAGTGGTTGGGAATAAATGACTTTGCTATTTGATTCTGCATTTTCTTTCAGGAACATGTCGGATTGAATGACGCATAAACTATGATATATAGTGATATTGTGATACTTTGTGCCTGAACAACTGTTCGTTCTACATTCAGAAAATTAAATGGCTGTGTACATTGGCTTTTGATGTCTATCAAAACTTAACGTGAGTGCTGTGGAATAAAGATGTCTAACATTTCTCTATATCTCACGTGTCTCTTTCTTTGTGAAATTAGGGAAGGGGGTTTCTTGTAGACGTAAGTTGTGCGTTTTGAACAGATTTGGCCCTACAGCTTCAATCATACAAAATCTAAATCAATACAGGTCGTAGGGGCAGTGTTTTGTTAATACGTAGTCCACAGTGTCTATACCATGGTTTAAAAATAAAGGTGGAGCCCATCCCTCTCTTTCCACCACCTTTTACCTCCCCAAACCGAAGTACCCATTTTACACCGGAGTGAAGTGAGGAAAGTCGTCTAAAGAACCTTTCCGAAGGACAAAACGTCTTGTATGCCTTAAGAACTTGTACCTAGCCACTCTAGATAAATTGAATATTGTAAGACAGACAAAGAATACATTGAATGAATGTCTTTAAAAAACGCCTAAAAATGTGTAACCCCATTTTACAGTTCAGTCAGTGCCCACCCCTCCAATCGAATGGAACAGCCCAACGAACCGGAACGACCGATAGGACAAACGCCCGACCGAACGCATCCAAGTAAACGAAAACAAGATTAAAGGATATATCCTGAAGAACGACCGATAGGCTAAACCCGAAAAAACAGATTAGAGGAGATTCAAGCAAAACGACCGATAGAATCATACAGCCGAAAAACACACTCAATGAGCTCTGTTTATAGGAAACTTTATTTGCAAAATCATGCCCGGAGGCTAATTGCTTTTACAATCAAGTATACTAGCTACTCAGTGCAATACAATATTCATGAGAAGGAACTGTCGGTCTTATTGTTAACCTACTTACACACCTGGACACCAATTTGAATTGAGGGCCTTTAAACGACCGCTAGGACATTATGGAGGAAGCAGAGCTACCCACAGAACAGTACTATTGAGCTAGAAGGGCTGGGCAGAGAAGGTTCTAGTACTTTTGTCTGCAGCTCTCTTTCTAGAATGTAATCTCTGGAAGGCGATTTGAAAACGTCGGAACGAAAGAAGGACTGACAGAACGTAACAAGGTAACTCGGCTTTACTTCAGGCTTTTTTGAATACAGTCTTGGGGAGGGGGGCGAGGGCATTAATATTTGTTTATTTGTTTATTAGAATTCACCACAAGTACAAACATACAAGTGGAAGGGAGGACAAAACAGGTGTGTTGACACCTTTACAAGTTGTCCTCCCAACCACAACAATATAAATACAGATTACAGTACAATACAAATTACAATGTCGAACATTTGATGACATGAAATACAAATTCCTACAATAACATACAATAGTCATAAAAATGCAATACAATACACTACCATAAAATATCATTCATTATATACAATTGTAATAATATTAAAAACTACTAAGAATACTAATTTGGTAGTGGGTCCAGGCAACTCTCGTACATGCTAATTTATCCGTCTTTAAAAATGCAACGTGCAAAAAATCTTGCTCATAAAATGCCCCGCAACAACATCGGCCTATGACTTACTTGACTTAATCCTCTTCGCCCGTCCTAGAGCACAGGGCTTCAGTGAACGCTCTCCACCTCCCTCGGTCCCTTGCGATCGTCTTAACCTCGTGCCACGAGGTGTTGGCTGCTGTTAGGTCCTTCCTGACACCTCTCTTCCAGGACAACCGTGGTCTACCCCTCTTCCTTGTCCCTTGGGGGTTCCAGTCAAGGGCAGTTCTAGTGATGGATTCTGGGGGTTTCCTTAGTGTATGACCAATCCATCTCAATTTACGCCTTCTGATGGTCATCTCCATTCGCTCTTGGCCTGCTATCTCCAGAAGGTCTTGGTTACTGACCTTCCTGGGCCACCAGATCCCGAGTATGTAGCGGAGTCTCGCGTTGATGAACGTCTGGAGTTTCTTGATGTTTGCTTGTGTCAGGCCCCACGTCTCACAGCCATACAACAGGATGGACTTCACGTTTGACTCGAAGATTCGCAGTTTAGTTTTAAGAGAGATGTTCCTAGCCTTCCAGACTGGTTTTAGCTGAGCGAACGCTGCCTTAGCTTTTCCTGTGCGGGCCTCGATGTCCATTTCAGCACCAC
Organism: Branchiostoma belcheri; assembly: GCF_001625305.1. NCBI lineage: Eukaryota > Metazoa > Chordata > Leptocardii > Amphioxiformes > Branchiostomatidae > Branchiostoma > Branchiostoma belcheri. The sequence goes on from NW_017804420.1 coordinate 675,530, forward strand.
CACTGCTACTGATGACGCTTCCTAGGTAGGTGAAGTCTTTCACTATTTCCAACTCTACCCCTCTGCAGCTCACTGGTTTCGCGTTCCCTACTGTTTTAACGCGCATCTCCTTCGTCTTGGTGGCATTTACTACCAGTCCCACTCGGCCTGAATTGTCCTCCAGCTTCTTCATCTTCCCTCTCATTTGTCCGATACTGTAGCTCAAGAGGGCAAGATCGTCTGCAAAATCTAGGTCATCTAACATATTCAACAGCGTCCATTGTATCCCGGTTCTTCCCCCCTCTGCGGTTTCTCTCATAATCCAATCCAGTGCAGTGATGAACAGCAGGGGGCTTAAGAGGCACCCCTGCCTTACTCCTGTTGTCATGGTTAAAGGGTTCCGTCAGGTCACCTTCATGAGACACCGTGGGCTTGGAAGTCTGAGTAGAAGACTTTGATCATGTTGATGATCTTGGGAGGAATTCCGTAATGAGAGAGGATGTTCCATAAGGTGTTCCTGTCGACCGAATCAAACGCCTTCTCATAGTCTACAAAGACGGCATACAACTGCGAATTGAATTCCACCGACTGTTCTACTATAATCCTTAAGGTAGCAATCTGGTCGCTACATGATCTGTTGGGCCGGAAGCCTGCTTGGTTATCTCTGAGCTTCGTTTCCATTGCATTTGCTGTCCGATTAAGGATTATCCTGCAGAGCACTTTGCTAGCAATTGAAAGAAGCATTATACCGCGCCAGTTCTTGCACTGGGTCAGATCTCCCTTTTTGGGTAATTTGATGATGACTCCTTTCTTCCAGTCTAGGGGGATCTTCTCTTTCAGCCATATACTGGTGAGGAGGGGTTGTAGTGCTTCAACCGACAGCTCGCCTGCCTCTTTCCAAGCTTCTGGAGGAATACCGTCAGGTCCCGCAGCTTTCCCGCTCTTAAGTGCTGAGATGGCTTTCCTGATCTCTACTTTGGTGGGTGGTCCAGTACGTATGTCCAGCATTCCCTCAGGGGGCTCTACTTCAGGTGGATCTAACGGGGGTGTGCGATTAAGGATCTCTGTGAAATGTTCCTTCCAGCGCTCCAGTTGTTCTTCCTTTGTTGCAAGTAACTTACCCTCTTTATCTTGTACCGGTTTGTTAACCTGTCTCCGTTTGCCACTCAGAGTTTTTGTGATTTTGTAAAGGGTCTTCATATCCTGTTTTGAAGCCGCTACTTCCGCCTCCGCAGCAATGTCTGAGAACCATCTCCTTTTGTCCTTTCTACAGCTTCTTTTCACCCGTTTATCTGCTGCATTATAGGCCTTCATGGCAATAGCTTTTGGTTCCTGGTCCTACTGTTGTCGATGTCTACTTTTAAGATGCGCCTCTCTTCTACCATATCCCAAGTCTCTTGGGTCATCCATTCCTTCTTCTCCCTCTTGATCTTTCCCAGGACCTCTTCACATGTACTTGTGAAGACTTCTTTTATGGTCGACCATTCTGCTTCGATGTCATCCTCGTTTTCTTCCTCGTCATCTGAGTCATACCGTAGAGCATCGAAGCGGTTAGCTAAGGTGAGCCTGAACTCTTGTTTAGTTTCCGGGTTCTTCAGCCTCTCTACGTTGTATTTGATCGATTTCTGTACCTTCTTCCTACAGGCTGCCAGCCGAATCCTACAAGTAGCCAGGAGTAGATGGTGATCCGATCCAACATCTGCGCTCCTCTTAATTCTACAGTCCTGAAAAGTTCCACGCCACCTCCGAGAAACTGCAATATGGTCTATCTGATTTTCGACCGTTCCGTCGGGAGAACGCCAGGTCACTTTGTGGCTCTTCTTGTGGGGGAACAGAGTGCCGCCTATTACCAGGTCATTTAAGGAGCAAAAATCTACAAAAAGCTCTCCATTTTGGTTCCTCGTTCCGACTCCATGTTGTCCCATCACCCTCTCGTTCCCACTTGCTGCAGCTCCTACTTTGGCATTCATATCGCCCATGAGAATAGTGATGTCCCTCTTTTTACGCTTGGCCATAGTGGCTTGAAGCTGATCGTAAAAACTCTCTTTCTCCTCGTCACTTGCTTCATTAGTAGGTGCGTAAGCCTGTATGACAGTTGTGTCTTGACAACGCGAAGTGAATCTTGCCATGATGATTCTCTCAGATATGGGTTCCCATTCTTTCAGACTCTGTGCGCACTTCTTGGACATGAGAATCCCTACTCCCCTTGCATGCGTCGGATGCTCCTCTGGGAAACCAGAATAAATTATAGTTTCTCCGCTCTGTAACCTCGTCTTACCACTTCCCAGCCATCGCGTTTCGCTTAATCCAATCAGTTCTATGTTCAACCTCTTCATTTCTGCTACTACTTGATGAATTCTACCTGCCTGGTAAAGGGTTCTAACGTTCCATGTAGCTATGTTAGTGCGGTATTTGGGGGACAGAAGCTTCGGTCGGTTAGACGTCATGGGCTGTCCTCCTCCAGAAGTGTCGTTAGGTCTATAAACACGCCTCGTCCCGCGAGCTGATCCGCTGACAGGTTGAGACCTTTTCACTGAAGTTTTCGTAATCATTAGAAATCCGCCTGTGGGTGATTGGCCCAGGGGCTTCACGTGCACCTATTGGCCTCAGGGATAGCTGGCTGCGTTACCCTGAGTTCACCCCTGCACCACGATGAGGCACACTCTCCGAGTGTGGGGACTCTCTGCATCCCTAGGTGCTCCGACTTCGCAGGGGAACATCGGCCTATACTAATCACTAATCAGTCTAATGTAGTGCTTCTTCCCTTGGCATCCAGGTAAACAGTACTTGCTACAATGCAACTACACAAAGATGAGCACTTATTACGGATGAATAATGGCGGAATGACATCCGCAACGCCCATCTTTAGCCCAGTCTTTATAACTGATTCTTTCCGGAACAAAATGTTAGGAGATTTCCGATGAGCTAGAACGACCGCTAGAACGACCGACAGGACGTCCGGATTTTAATAACATGTCTAAATACAGGCATACTGAAACGACCGCGAGGGCGGGCCGGAAAACGTGTTTAAATAGAGGCATGGGCGCCTCTACCAGCATATCGCACCACTGCGAGCTTAATAGTGTGAGGAGCCCAGATCTCGGTACAGCACCATGCCTAGCATCAAGTATACCTACTTCGACGGGCGCGGGCTCGGCGAGGTCAACCGGGTGATCCTGGCGGCCGGCGGGATAAAGTACGAGGACGTCCGCCTGCATGAGAGCAAGTGGTCGGGGATGAAACCAAGTAAGTAAAAATATATTTCTACTTGGATATAATGCAAGATGAATTTTGAAATAACACGCTAGCAATATTACTCGATAATCTAAACACTGATGGTTGTAAAGCTTTGCTTTTATTTCTGGTAAAGTTAATTCCCACTATTTTTGCAAGTGCATCGTGCATTTTGGTTGGGGTACTTTGGGATATCAATTACTAGTAATCAACTACACAAAATTTTTTCTTTACACACATTAAAGTATGCGTAAAGAGCTCGCTTATACATTTACGCATACCTGAAGGTACGCTTAGAGGTAGGATTTCGTGCAATGTATATTATCTAAATCTAAATATTTACCTATTGTTTAAGCTTTAAAAGTATATATATATGCGTTAAGGTTTCTTTTCTTCACTTGAAGCATGCTTTAAGATATGCTTAAAGGTAGGATTAGGTACATTTGCTGGCTAATATAGACTATCTAGTTATTGTACAATTATTTGTCTACGATATGGGGAATAAAGAAGGAACTTTTCTTTTCCAGCAACCCCGATGGGAGAGCTCCCCCTGCTGGAAGTTGACGGAACGACAATCTGTCAGAGTAACAGCATCGCTCGGTACATCGCCAGAGAAGCAGGTACGGCATGTGCATGAAGTTAGCATGAACGCTAATCTGTGTTGGTGGTTAGGCCACACCGCCTTAATGTTATGGATGACATCCTCTGAAGACCCCCAAACTAGTGCGCGCGGGCGAATAAAAAAATTCCGGCCAAAAATAAAGATGCTACTAAACCACAGGCAGTACTTAGCCACGTATACAACAAGCGCGGCACATGCCGACTTTTTGCGGAATTTATGAATCGGTACTGTACGTATGTATTGAGTTCGTGAGTCGTAGAGCTTCGGTAGCCTGGGTGCCCGGCTCCGTATTGTTGCTAACTACCATGGACTACCCAGGCCTAGAGCCAGGCCAGAGCCTCGGAGAACGTGATCTTTTTTCTTTTTTTTTGTGTGTTTAGAACAGGCAAAATCAATGCGCGCGCGGATGTCATTCATAAAATTAAGTCGGTGTGACCTTAACATAACAAACTGAGCTAAACTGCAACCAAACACAAGGACGTTTGACTGCATGGATTTTCAGCTGTCCACGCTGACATTTCTTTGCTGTGTTGAAATCCAGATAGTTTTTCGTCATGATTGACATACTTGAAGAGTTTGAAATAGCCCCAAAACAAGCTACGTGAGGAATTTCTTTGCTACGGCCAATAAATAGCTAGAACCAACCTAGGATACGAATTTCCGTCAGTGACATCGCATTTTTGCCTCAGATATCAGTATGCTATGGGATAGGTTGCAACTTAAAACATTGAAAATTAATTCTTACTCAAACACATTCACATACATGTACTACTAGTATATGGTGACAGGAGCAGAGTAGACCATGAAATTGCAACATTATGTAACCCAACACCAGTCACCATGGTGACAGACGTCAGCAAATTATGTCATTGGTCAGGTCAGAGGTTACTGTTTGAAGAAGAAGAAGAAGAAGAAGAAGAGGAAGAAACTGAGCAAAAACAATATGTTTTCCTTCGTTAAACATAAATATGACTTTAAAACTTCGGTTTTACTCCGCTGAAATCGCTTTGGGTGCCTTTAATAAACAACATAACTGTTCCAGGGCTGGCGGGAAAGAGTTCGCTGGAGCAGGCCAAGGTGGACATGATCATGGAGGGGGCGAGGTCCCTGTTTGACAAGGCCGCACAAATCTTCATCCTACCCGAAGCAGAAAAGGTAACAGTCCAAATCAAGCTTTACAAATGCTGACACAGGTTAATGTTTTTATATGCTTAACGTTACCTTCACAAAAGGAAAACATTGCTTTTGCTCTATTTCTTTTTCCTCTTCTCCAAACAAATGTGGTTAATGAACATTACCAGACGTCTGTCACCATGGTAACCGCTGCTGCAGCAGACACTACGTGGTGTTGCATTGGATTACATTTATGTAGCAAGACAGTGTTGGAAGGACTGGCCACTATATACATGTAGGGGGTGTTTCACTTTGAGTAGAAATACATAGAGCAGTAGTTAGGCAAAACCACGTAAACTTCAACATTATCTGCTGAATGAAAATGTTAATTTTCTAAATGACTGACATGTTTGTTTCCACAGGCGGTGAGGAAGAAGAAGCTCGAGGAAAAGGAAGCCCCAGAGTTGTTGGAGTACCTGAACAAACTGGCGAGCGGCAAGGGGTATTTTGTCGGCGATCAGGTACGTGTGCCTCTTCTATTCTATTTTGCTATATTCTATTCTATTCTATTCTATTCTATTCTATCCTATTCTATTCTATTCTATTCCATTATATTCCATTATATTCCATTATATTCTATATGTATTCCAGTCAATCCCTTTATATTGAAAATTGTATGACAGGATATAACATATTACATATATTACGGTTACCCATTGAACGATAGCTTTTAATGCTTAGTTGCTGAGTAGCAACGTAGACAGACTTTCAACTTGGCAATATTTGATATTTGTGACTGAAATCACAAATATCAGTCACTTGTTATGTCAGTCATTCTGCGAATGTGGTAAATCTTAATAAACAACACCTTTGACCCAGTGTTGACGTCACCCTTTAGAAAAGTCATGTGACAAGCCTCACTGGGTCAGTCTACTGAGGAAGACCAGAGTGACTGGTCGAAAGCTCTAGGTGAAAACATTAACCTTTTGTGTTACTGTTGGAACAAAAGCTATACCTTTAAACACAAAAACGTTTGTTGTTTTGTACCAGTTGACAGCGGCTGACATCGCCCTCTACGTCAACTATGAGTCCGTGGGGTCCCTGACGATCGCCCTGCCCAGTCTGGACAAGTATCCCAACCTCAAGAAGGTGGCCGACAATGTCAAGACCAACCCTGGTATCGCCAATTGGCTGAAGGAGCGCCCAGTGACCACCTACTGACCATCATCTTTGACCACTGGCGCAATCTCCTACCTAGCTCATATGTCAATGTAGATACCACGTAAGGTATTCACTGCACGAAATCCTACATTTAAGCAAACCTGAAAGTATGCGTAAAGGTATACCTAAGTAAAGAAACGTAATCTTTAAGCGTACTTGAATGTGTGCGTTAAGAATGCGTTATCTTTGTGTAACGATTGTGAACTTTTGAACTTGTTGTGATCTGATGTTCTTCCTACTGTTTATCTATAGAAAACGACGCACAAGACAGACATTTGATTCGGTCAATTTTGCCTTGCCTTTAAAATCACATGCTAGCACATTACGATCGGAACGTGGCTACAAGTTATCTTTGTCATGTAAACTCGGGTCAGACTTATAACATCGACTTACTTCATAGATAAAACCTTTCACGAAAAACTTGCCATCGTGACTACTTGCAATGCTGTGTTTTGTGTATTGTCCAATTTGTAGATGTGGAGTTAACGTTGTTACTGTTGTTTTCCTTTGTTTGACACTTGTATTTTGTGAGTTTTGTCATGTCTCAGTATGGTTTACAATAAAGTCACCCAAGGAGATTGTAATAAAGGCATTTTGTGTTATGTATTTAATTCGGGGGTATCAACTTGAACCATATGTATGTATTTAATTACATGGTACATGTATTAAACTTGAACAACTGCAATTAACACGATTATTTTGCTGATGTTTTAAACACAGTAATAAACATACCAAATAATGCTAAGAAACATTCTTAACCATTATTAGCATTGCATAATGTATCAATACATTCATTACATAATCTATCATCAATATACATGTATTAACTGTTAACTTTCTTTTTTTGTACAATGTTAACCATTGGAATGATTGATTGAAAATCAACTCGGTATGTCCTAGTAATTAAGAACGATCCAGCACCGCCCCAACTATTAAGGTGCTAAACTTGTACTTATAGGAAAGAAGAAATGGTGATAGTAATTTCTTGCTGTGGTGCGAATTTAAAACGGCGTCTCTGGCCGTTCCTTCAGCCACTTGGCTATCCCAGGGTTGGAGGTCACGTGATCCATGACCTTCTTCAGTCCGGAAAACTGGTCCATACTCGGCAGTTTGAAGTAGCGTCCCACTAAATCCGTCGTGTTGAAGAAGGTAATATCAGCCAACGTCAGCTGAAAAACATATAAGAAATACATGTAAGAAGGTTAACAGGTACTAGGTAAGCCACGAGACAAGCTTCACTGGGTCAGTCTACTGAGGAAGACCATAGTGACTGGTCGAAAGCTGTAGGTGAGAGAATTTTTTTGTGTTGGACCAAAAGTTTTATCTTTAAACATGTATATATATAACTACCAACACAGATGAACTTTCATGATAGGTACTAGGTAAGACTGCGCATGCACAGATGACATCCGTAGCAGACTCCAGATCTAATGCCACAGGGAAAAAAACAAACAAACAAGGCGGGCCAATAAAAACAAAATTCTTACATTTTTAAAATTTTGACTCAATTATTGTACAAATGATTTTGATTCAGTGGGAACATCACAGCCACCATCCCATATCACTGCATCAAAATAAAAGACAAAACATTAAATCAGAGTGTTCTTGTCTCCTCTCTTCATAGTTATCTGCCATCCACCTTCCGGCATGGCAATAGGCACCTTTGCCCATTTTCGGCATGTTGACTGTCAGAGGGCAACAATTTTTTTTTTCAAAACCAGGCGAAACTAATGCGCGCGCTGATGTCATCCATAAAAATCACTTGCTGTGGCCTTATATTAATAAAAAGTATTTCAAATACGGCATAGTTCGGTATGATTGTCTGCCGATTTAAGCAATGTTTGTACCTCATTACCAACGAAGTGCCCGCTGTCACCGACCAGCTTGTTCAAGCAGGTATAGAACTGGGGTAGGAACGTCTCCTCGTATTCTTTCTTCTTTTCAGCCTGTTACAACATACATGTATGTTGCGGAAAAGTATTGAAAAAGAATAAAAACAGAGTACGTGCATGAAAACAATGATCGATCTTATAAAGTATTTCGTGACAAAACAAACAAATATAATTGGTTTAAGCTAACCCGTATTTAAATATGTTTACCATGATCGCAGAAGGAAAAGATATTGTTTTGCCCTGTTTCTTCTTCCTCTTCTTTTTCTCCAAACAAACAAGGTCAATGACCTGAACCAGACCTCTGTTACCATGGTCACCGGTGTTGGGTTACATCATGTTGCAATTTTATAGCAGGAAGGATTTAGGCTCCTGTCTGACCATATATATGAATGTGTTTGAATAAGAATTAACAGAGCAGACCATATGCAAAGGTAAACATTATGCATTTGCTTTGGAAATGTTACCTTTCTAGTTTCATATGTTTGTACATGTGTGAGGTCTTATGGCGAATATACAATTAAAGTGATAAAATGCTATCACGAAGCAAGTTCAAACTGTAATTTCACCAGAAAATTTTACTTACTCAAATTTTCGACTGTGCAACTCCGGTCCTTGTCAAGGAATAAGTAATCTACCACTTCTGTGACGTCACTTTATGCAGATGACACACGTGACTCGTTGAGTAGTGGGTCATAGGAGCACATCGGCAGAACGTACTGCGCCTGCGCAGAACCCTGTATTTTCATTATTTTCGGTGGATTTTGGGTCAATGTTGCATCAGAATTTTGCCTGTTGCTAAGGATATCTTTTCCTACATAACGTTTGGAAACTACAGACGGGATGTTAACCTTATATGCGCGCGTACGACCTTCTATGAGAAGTTCTGTCGAAGTGCTTTGTACAATACATTACGGGTTTCGCGCAGGTGCAGTGCGTTCTGCCGACGTGCTGGTCATAGGTTACCAAAAGTCTGCCCCCCCCCCTGGTTTTCACAGAAGTGTTGAATTGTTAATTCCTTGATAAAGACTGGAGTTGTACAGTCAAAACTTTGGGTAAGTCAAACATCTTGCATTGGAAATTACAGCTTAAACATCCTTCATAATCATGGCTAAGACGAACGTATTGCTATAAACAAGGGCTTGTTGTAACTTTTTTTTCTTCGTCTTTCTCCCAGTGTGTGGCATTGCCCTTCTTCCCCACGTCTTCCATCCCGTCCATAATCATGTCCACACGAGCCTGGTCCAGGGGCGTCTTACCGGCCAATCCTACATGGTACATAGGTAGTAAAATCAATCAATCAATCAATCATTAAATCTGCATATGTAACATTAGGTCATGTTGATTTGATTATATGGATGGCATCCGCGCGCGCATGAATTTTCGGCCGTTTCCAAAAAAAAGTTTTCAACCATACTGTAAATCGTACAAAACAGTTGCAAAATGATCAAATATACACCGTAGGTTAAAATCATTGGAAAACTATACCAATGTCGTAGAATACCAAAATCAAACGAAAAAAAGACGAAAATGTAAAGAAATGAATTTGACGACTAGATTATTCGCCAAACCATACTTTTTTTTGGCCAAACTTTTTTTATTCGCACGCTCGCATCAGTTTTGGGGTTCCCAGAGGATGTCATCCATGTAATTAAATCAACATAGCCTTAGGATGATACAAAAGGTCAATTTACCTGTTATTTCATTACAAAGTAATCAACGCTACTCCATTGCAAACAAATGTGTCATTCAGAAAAACAATTTGCGACTGTCCTATGCAATCACTGATCACATACCTGCTACTTTGGCGACGTAACGCGCGATGCTGTTACTCTGACACAACATCGTCCCGTCCACCTCCAGGATCGGAACTTGGCCCATTGGAGTCTCTACAAACACATCAAACAGCATGAACGTCTAAACTATACCCTGAATGTACTGGGTTTAAAGTTGTTTTAATGGTTCTTCTCAGAGTTGTACATACACAGTTTCTGTATCTGTATAGCCGGTATAACCGCCTTTCGTTCGGCGTAACACACCAGCTTCGCAGGCACGCGACGCGGCGGCAGCTGGCTACATTACACCGATCGACTTGTTACACCTAACCCTTGAACTTCTAACTCTAGACATTGTTTAAAGCTATCTAATGACAATGCCCCTACTGTACTTGGTGACAGCGAGTTCCACTCTGCGATAGTTCTAGGAAAGAATGAATTCTTGAACACCTCAATCCTTGGTTGATAACTCTGGTATTTGAAGGCATGGCTATTTCATTTGTTTGTTTTTCGTCCTTTGCTAATATTGTGTGCCTCAGAGACCAAAGTTTTGGCTCAACAGTAAAGGATATCCTACCTAAAATACAAACAAAGCAACGGTATTGGCGTGATGAATACAAAGGCATTAATTTCACCTGTGCTGGGCGTGGTATGTGTTTACTTTGGGACAAGGTTGCGCCCTAGCGCCCTGTCGGTCGTTCAATTGGCTGCAATATTCTCAATCCCGCTAAACGGCGCATTTATCAAAATGAAGCGAAAGGCATGAACTCTGTGACTTTTCTTGACAATAAAAAAAGAAATATAATCCACCTTTCAAAGTCTGAAGAACAACAACAATATCGCTCAAGTTACCACGTCCCCTTTTGTTTGCATTACATATGCCACGCCCCTTTCGCCACTCTTTTGAACTCGCAGGCAACTGCGATTCCTAACATCAGAAACTGCATATTATATACATGCCAAGAACAATTACAGTGGCTTCCAATTTTTTTCCGGATAAAGAAAAAAATCACAGATACTAGTGTGTGTAAGGTACCGTACAGCTACACGGAGGGTGTGACTTATAATCTCCAAGCAGATCTTTCGGTTGGGTGGCAAAAGACCGTATCTATTGGCCATCCTGTATCCATTGGCCGTCCTGTATCCATTTCCCAACCGAAATGGCTAATGGACACTCCTCTGGCCAATGGATACTGTCTTGCCACCGAAAGATCTGCTTGGAGATTAGTGACTTACTCGGTTTGAACTCGGGCCATTGCTCTTCGGGCTTCTCAATCCGGACGTCTTCGTACTCTATCCCGGCTGCCGCGAACACCAGCCGGACTATCTCAGCAGTGCCCCGTCCGTTGAAGTAAGTCAGTTTGTAGGCTGGCATTTTGTGTTCAACTTCTAGTATCGTAACTGTCTTTGGAAATGTATCCTTACGTAAAATGTAACGCTGACTGTCACGAAATTCAGTCGCGTAATGTTACCACTACTTCGGCGGGAAGTGAACAGGAAGTGACCTTTAGCATCACTTCCAGGTCGAGTCGAGGGCATCGTTCAAGGTCGTTGGTCTTTAGCTGAATTTCCAAGCAGATGGCGGGAGTAGATAGTTGTATAAATGCAACAGTAATACCAGCGTTTGATAATCGTTACTTTTATTCTAATCTGGCCTAGTTTTTTGTCAGGATTTATGTCAGAAAAATTGGGTTAACTACTAGACAACTGGAGATTGTTTATATGTTACCTCTATGAAACGGAGGTGTTTTCAGTGTGTCTGTTTGTCTGTGTATCTATATTATGTACCGCATGTAACATGTATTCAGTTAACTTGTTTCTTCCACGCATTTCTTGAGGTATTTAATATCTTGGTGAAGTCAGTAAAACGACTACAGAATTCGAAGCTAAGTTAAAGCCTTTTCAATAACTTTATATATATATAACGTTATACATATTATAAGAAGTATAAACCGTGATAATAGCCTAATGTATAATTGGGAGTAAATCCTGGTAGTAGTTATAGCACAGATAGACACTCCCAGGTAACGTTAGATTTGAACCATCGATATCTTTAAGAGGCATGAATAATATTCCTTTAAAACTCTTGAAGCTGGGGAGTATTTTCTAAATCTATTTACACGTAAAGGACACCAGATAAAGATTTCCCTTTTCAAAGTTTATTTCAAAGTTTATTGAGTAATAACACCACTGACATTCAGTCATTGCCTGTTGTATGCAGTAAACCCTAAACCCAAAACTTCGTGAAAGCAGTGACAGCTAACTCCTATGGTGCATTCAGTATCTAATTTCATTTTACTGGCCCAACGACCAAGGGGTATTTCAAATGAATATATACATGTAGTCTTTAGGACTGCAGTAATATATTCTCTCCGCCAGGGTGCGCTGCTTGTATATACTGTATGATGACAGTAACAATGAACAGGTAAAAGAGATATGACGTCCTGACTACCACATTGTCTCTGGGCGTTCTTGGATCCACTTGGCGATCTTGGAGTTGGCCTTGACGTTCTCGACCACTTTCTTCAGCCTAGGGAACTTCTCAAAACTGGGCAGGGTCATGAAGTCCTTGATAGCTTCATAGTTAGCGTAGAAGGCGATATCAGCTGCTGTCAACTGAAATAATACAGCAAAGCCTTTTTCATGCAAACGCTTTATCTAAAGGGTACGGAAGACCATAGCCTAGGTACAATTAGTATTTTTTTCTTCAGTGTGTACTTCGAGTTTCTATGAGTACTTTGAGGTTCTATGAGTATACTTCGAGTTTCTATGAGTACTTCGAATTTCTATGAGTACTTCGAGTTTCTATGAGTACTTAAAGTTTCTATGAGTACTTCCAGTTTCTATGGATACTTGGTTGAACATCAGAAGAGTATAATTTTATCTAAATGTCTTTGTTCATTAAATAATACCTATCCCTTCTTATTATTCTCAGTATGAATCGTATGAATTTCAGTGTCATTATATTGGTTTGATGTCCTCTTTAAATTTACTTACCCGATCGCTGACAAAATATCCCTTCTCGCCAGCGAGCTTTTCCATGTCGGCGAAAAATTTCGGGGCGAAGTTTTCCTCGAAATCCTTTTTCTTCTCCGCCTGTAAGAATAAACATACGGGATGGAGGCATTGTTATTTGTAGATTTTTTGTGTGGAATGTTGTTTATCTATCTGTTTGAAGAGCCGTGCTGTCAAACTGTAGCGGTTCAACCAATGAGAAATCGGTTGAGAAACCAATTTTAAAGCCCCGCCCACTTCTACGTCAAAAACGTAGCAGTGCAATTATGCAGCTACTCCCATTGGTTGAATCGCTGATTGCCATTCTCTCATTGGTTAACTGCTAATCGTCGCTTCGTTACCTTTTTCGCCTCGTCCCCCTCGCCCATCATGATATCTCCAGCCTTCTGGAACAAAGGCACCGCCCCCTCCATAATCATGTCCACCTTCGCCTGGTCTAGGGACGTCTTTCCAGCCAAGCCTGGGCAGTGAAAATGGTTTAAATTGTTCATTTTCTATTTGGTGCGATAACTCGGTTAGGAATCAGCAGTTTTAAATTGACCAAAAGAAACATGCAGACATTATTATGTAGCCCCTGACCAATGGTTTTGCCAAAATTTTGTCCAAAGCAAATTGAAGCTGAATTTTACTTAGTCATGGAACTTGATCTAGATATGATGATCTATTCGAATGCCTCAAATCAAGTACAACAGACTTCAAGAGACTATAACTATCTCTTCCTACTAACCTGTCTCTCTGGCGAGGAACCTTGCAACACTGTTACTCTGACACAGCATCGCTCCGTCCACTTCCATGATGGGCAGCTGTCCGAACGGCGTTTCTGGAATATAAAAGTTCATCTTTAAGCACCCAGCATGTTTATAAGCACGTTTACTTCTACCTAGTGCTAGACAGGTTCACTTATTGAAACTTATGCCACTGTCTGACACGCACGCCGCATATATTCTTTATTATTTGGTCATGGAATATGATCATTTTCTATTATTCATTTGGCTGAAGATACGGTCAAGGTTATCCAACTAGCACAGGGCTATTATCAAGGGGGAACTTTTATTTATGAAGATTTACCACATTTGTGGAAGGATTGACATAACAGGTGACTATCACCTCTTCAAAGATGCCAACCCCGAGACAAGACTGTAAGGTTTGAACCACTCACACCGGGAAGGTCCCCTACTCTTTTCGATAAGTGCGATAGGTTCTTTAACGTGCGTGGGGTGTGGCTCTCCCAAACACGGGACCTCCATTTAACGTCCTATCCGAGGGACGTCCCTAACCAAAGCTAGGTACTCATTTTCACCTGAGTGAAATGAGGAAATTCGTGTAAAGTACCTTTCCCAAGGGTACAACGTGTTCGGACTTGTTCGGGTCTTTGATGCTTATACAAGACAGGGGTTCGCCAGGCCTCCGTCCGAATGATTTGTTGTGAATCAAGAACTGTATACGTACAATTTGGACCATCGCACAGTGACGACGCACACCTGGGCATGCCTACTCTTTTTTAAAAGGTGTGGTGGGGTGTGGCTCTCCCCAAACATATGGGACCTCCATTTGACGTCCTATCCAAGGGACGTCCCTAACCGTAGCTAGGTACTCAATTTCACCTAAGTGAAGTAAGGAAGGTCATGTGAACTGACTTTCCCAAGGGCAGAGCGTCGTGGCATGTTAAACCCAGGACCTGTGGGTTCTCGGCCAAATGCCCTACGCATGTATTTTTCTAGTGGGGACAGGACGGCCCGGGGCATGTATTATAAATTTAGACCCGCTTACAGCTGCCTTGTCATTGAAAGCCACTCGGATTCCGGTCGGTATTTGTCTTTATGTTTAGTAAGTCTTGCGTGCGGATAAACGCCCCTCTTGCTGTGAACTAGATTAGAAACTCTCATTCAAACTGTGACCTCGTCATTCTTTCGACTATTGTTAGAATCTAAACTTGTTAGACTTCTAAAATTATGGACGTCGAGTTGCAATAGAAGTTGCTGTGGTATTTTTTGAGACACAAACAAAGAAGGTTTTTATGAAAAATGTTAAACTGTTCTACAACTCTTTCTTCTTCTGGAATGCACATACTTCATCTCAAAACAAAGTTACGAATGTTTACTTAGTTGAAGCAAATATTTTTAACCTTCTTGGCAATGGCTACGATGCTTGTTCGCATTCCATCTTTATCACATTCAACAATAATGAAAATGAAATATTTAGAAAAACGCCTTGTACCATTTTCGAATTTGGACTTCCTTTCCACAACAAAAGCGCTACTCATCTACAAAAAATGTCATTAAGATCTATTCACAGCTTCTCGAGTTATGCTGCTGTTGACACACATACAGACCCACACTGCACCATGACACAGCAAAAAGATAACCTTTCTGTCGAAGGTAAAAATTATAGTGTTAATTTAGAAAAAAAAAAAGAAATCTTACTCGGTTGAAAGCCGGGCCACTCCTCCTGAGGTAGCCGGTTGTCCTCGTACTCAATCCCGCCTGCCGCCAGCAGCAGCCGGTCGGCACAGCTCCGCACGGCCCCGGCCGTCAAAGTACGTCAGTTTGTAGCTCGGCATGGTCCTTCTGGCTCTTTCTTTCCGTTCTTCTGTGGTCCGTACGTGATTGTCTTCTGTCGATTCTTCGGTCCACAGCCCTTTAAATCCTTCTCCGGTTGCGCCCTATCGGTCGTTCCCGGAGGCGGTCTTTTCAAACAGGTGGTTTCACATTCAACCTGTCGGTCGTTCCGCCCAAGGTCTCCTCAAACAAGCGCTATGATTGGTTCTGTCGGTCGTTCCGCCGGCGGCCAAATCAAACAAGTTTTTTGATTGGTTGCTCCGTCCTAAAGCTGGGACGAAACGTGAAGAAGAGTCCCGTGTTGGGACGTACCATCTAAAAGTTGGGGTTAGGGGTGTGTGTAGGATGCTGTTTCTGCCGTATGTATATGCTTGTATTCAAACAAAAACGAAATGTCTTGGAGAGGTAACGCATAACCTAGTGGTTTTCGACGTATTCATGGGAATTACAAAATGTATATTCAAAAGGTGGTTAAAACTCGCGTAAATGTAAAACGAGACGACACACCACACATCTACTTGGACGAACACACCAAATACACTCAATGGTGTACGACGGTAGAACTTGCTGTGTTTGCGCGAAGCCCACATTATTTTCCAGATTTCGTTGGATGTTTGGTCGACGCTGCATCAGAATTTTACGAATTTCATCTTTTCCTACATAACATTTGAGAACTATAGATTGAATGCCATCCTCACAATATGGCCCGGCAGCTAGTTTTACTCTCAAATTTTAGGTGAAAACCTCATTGATCATGTAAACTGTGTCCTCATTGGCATAGTCCGCATTTTATTGTGTACATCTCTACCTAAGCTACCTAAATGCTGTAGGAAATCATGAAAACCCGTATTTCCTTTCATGACTGATTTGCTAAAAAAATTCCAGGAAAATGCCTCCGCAAATTTAAAAAAGCTGCTAGGGAAACATGTCTTCACTACTTTTTCCTCGCATGCGGATTCCACACACGAATCCATGGCCATATATCATCACCAAAGAGAAGTAAGTGCCTTGTATATCTAGCTAATAGTGTTTTATTCTCTCGATAAGTAAGTTATGGGCAGTTAATGTTTATATTGCTAGGGTATCTCAATCGTTAATCCATGCTTAAATGATATTCATAACAGCTAAATTGGTAGGATAATAATGAGATAATCACGGCTGGCACGAATGGTGCTTGTCTATTGGCCTATTGGTAATCCAATAACAACTTGATTACTAAATTCAAATGTTGCTCAAATTGAACAGGTGGCACCTCCATCTGCGTGAAGCACGTTGTTCCAAGATGGCGGGTGTGCATGGCAGGGGAAAGAACGCTCCGGAAAATTCAGCGTAGGAAGACGCCCCATGTCCGCTTTGGGAGGTAAGTTATGCTTAACATTGTCTCAAATCCTCTCCGGACTACTGTAGATAAATGTTCTGGAAATAAACTGAAGCAAAGACACAGAATTTCGAAAAAAAACTTGCGGCAACTGTTTCACTGGGTTTTATGTTGCACTGTGTCAATCAACCGCTAGGAGCGCTGTTGTGTGGGTCCAATGAATTCGAATGCACCGCCTTGGAACAGGGGAATGAAGAGGTTTTGCTCTATATTCATAAATATCTTCCAAATTTAACTTTATTAGCTAGAGTATATTCGTTAAGATTATTGCCATTATAATTTTTAAATTATTGAATTTTTAAGTGCTTCATCCACTTGAAGTTTCCAAAACAAGTTTTGATGTGTCTAGATAATCAAATTTAATAACGTAGATTTGATTGTAAACAAGGGCGCCAAAATCCAGGTCTGTTTTTATCATAGTTACCACCGTGAATAATATGCAACCCGATCTCTGATATGTCAACACTACACATATAACGGTTACATACCTAACTCTACACATAACGTTACATTAAATGTACTTTGTAATCAAACCGCAGCGGGGCGCTTTTGAACCGTGCGTGCAACACCCGAGACATGTGACCCTAAGTCGAGGACCCCTAAAAGGTGTTGTTGATTTCGTCACATTTTTTAGTCATTTGTATTCATGTCCACGTTAAAATTGGTATTCCTGGGACTACAGAGACAAGGTAAGTTTGACGAAGATATTGGAGAGGTTGACGAATTTGAAGGAGGAGAAACAGACTGTGGTGTTCCAAGTTCGCTATGGGTGTGGGGAGGGGGGCAGTAACAGAGTTGTTACCCACAAAAATACATTGTTTGAACTTTCCATGTTGATACGTGGGTTTGGGTGCTGCTCAGACAGGTGTGTAATCAAGAAAAAGTGAAGAATGCGTCATAGGTTCAATAAGTCATGAACTTGACGTGGTCAGGACTTGTGCAATATCTTGCGGGGGAAAGTTAACAAGTTGTTGATAGAGTGTATTCTGTCTTAATAATCAATATAATCAAGCTTCTAATCAATATAATCAAGCTTCTAATCAATTATATAATCAAGCTTCTATATAATCAAGCTTCTAACTTACCTAAGGTCAGAAGTTGTAATCCTATGTAACGTTAACTGTAAAGTTCTGTATCTGTATAGCCGGTATAACCGCCTTCTGGCGTATTATATTATATAAACACACCAGCTTCGCAGGCACTTGGTGCAGCGGCAGCTGGCTACATTACACCGATCGACTTGTTACACTCAACCCTTGAACATCTAACTTTTATTCTTCTTCCTCTTCCGTATAATGCCCATAGTCGTAGGGACGATTATTCTGGCATGACTGGTCAGAGATCATTGTCCTAAATTCATAGTCCATAATCGTAGTCCATATGTCCTTGCCGGGTCATTTATATAAGATCCTTGCCCAAGTACCGCACTGTTACTGTTTAGAGACGTTGGACACAAGGTTGTTTATTGTGTCCACTTCTGCTGTGTTCCAATCCTTAATTGTTCTTGGCAGGAAGGAAGACTCTCTAAACAGTGTTCTGGTCTTGATCTGTGAGAACTGGTAGTCGTGTGTGTGCCGTTTTCTTGGTGGGGGTGGGCCCAGTTTGCTTTTTATGATAGGGCACTGTACTTACATTTGTAAGTCCTTGACTGATCTTGGACAACATTCCCAGTCGAGCCGATCTTCTGCATTCTGCCAAGGATTGCCAACCTAGCTCTGCTATCATAACTTGCTTGTGCTGGATGTGTTGTGATAGTGATTTAAAACAAATTTTGCAGCTCTTCTCTGGATACTTTCCAGTTTGTCAATGTCCTTTTGTGTATACAGATCCAAAACTGACACTGTGTACTCAAGGACATTATACATTATGTATAATGTCCTTGGTGTACTCAAGCAGAGGTTGCACAAAAAGGTACGCCTTTTCCTTGATGGAACTTGAACTAATCTTGAGGTTTTGCCTGAGAGCCATTAATGTTAGTGTTTGGTCTTGTTAACTGATGTGTGTGTCCCAGCTCGCATCCCTGTACAGTGTGATGCCGAGCTACTTAGCCGACCGTACTGTGTCCAAACGACCAAAGTGTGGCCATGTAGTACATACAATCTTTCTAACAGTTTTCTGCTCCTACGTGGTGACTGACGTGGATACGCACTTACTAGTAGCGGGATGGAACAACATATCCCATCTCTCTTACCAATCTGCCAACTCTTATAGGCAAATTGTTTAAAGCTAGAAATGTATGACAATACCCCTACTGTATTTTGGTGACAGTGAGTTCCACTCTGCGATAGATCTAGGAAAGAATGAATTCTTGAACACCTCAATCCTTGGTTGAAAACTCTGGTACTTGAAGGCGTGGCTATTTCTTGTCCTCTTTTGGGCTGGTATTAGGTACTAATTGGGCTGTCCACCAGTTTATTAGTCATTTTGTACATCATGCATAGTCTGGACATCTTTCTTCTGTCTTCCAGTGACACCCACTGTAGGTTTTGATTTTGATTTTTCCGTGACACTAGCACCTCTTTCATAGTTCTGAAGTGAACGGTTCATACAGAATCTTGCAGCTTGATTCTGTACCCTTTCTAGTTTATCTTAAAGTTTGTCTTTCTTTGTGTATGTGGATCCCATACTATCGCGGCATATTTGCAGCAAGTTTGAGAGGTTTAGATGACATTCTAACATTATATCACAATATCGCTCTGTTCAAGGTATTTTCTGCTTCTTAGCCCAGTCTTTTCCACGAATTTCGACGCTATCGGCTTGAATTCTACAAACGTGCCATTTCTGTCACTGTCTGTTGAGGAAAATGTTGGAACGAAAGAGCCCAATTTTTGGACCAGTCTTAGAAAGTTATGTTGTACTTCACTGTAGTCAACATAACAGTTAGATTTGGCAATTTCCCATGTTTTGCTGTACAATGTTGTAGCTTGAACTCTGTTCCAGGTGCTACACCTGAGGGCTCTGTATACTGGGTGTATGTGCACCTTAGTACACCCAAATTAGGAGCTGTGCACGGTGCACCCAATTTTTTTTCTGCGGGTGCACCAGTACTAGTGCACCCAAATATTTTGGTACGTTTACATTTGTAATGATGTTAAGAGTCATTGCACGAGAAAACCAGGCAAAACCAGGCAGGGGTCGGAAGATGGGGGTCGGCCAAATCGACTCATACTTTGTATGTGAGATAGGTATATGGAACTATGATTAGCCATATATGTAAAACCCTCCAGCTATTTTTCATTATGGAGATATAGGACCCCCCTAAAAGACCCTCAGAATTGAGACAATTTGTGACTGAAAAATACTGAAATTGCAACGGTTACCCTGATAATTGTGATACAGATATGGAAATAAGTTTTGCATTCCCATGTAGGATGGGTTTTCTACTTTTGCTGAACAAAAGTTGAAAATGAAATATTGAGATCAAAAGGGTGTACAAGGGGGTTACCAGAACCCATGAAAACACAATTTTCACTTTTCTAGATTTTAGTCATTTTTAAGGGGCTTTTTCTCCGTGACGCGGCAATTTTGATAAACGGTTTTACCGTTGCTGGAAAGAGGAACATTTACTGATTAAAAATCAAGTGTCGTATAATTGGGCCATGCATAGCGCGAGCCGTGATTGGGGGGTCTTTATGGGGACTTTTTGGTTTTTTTTACTATATTAAATCAGATAATGGCGTCTCGCCACGGGATAAGGTCTGGCCAATTATTGTATTGCTGTCTGATAATCATGCAGGGTTATATAAAAAATACTACAGCTATTCAAAAATGTTCATTTGGGCTCTACATGGGGGTTATATGGATACCTGAAGAGGAATTAAGCTGGTTATACACATTTTATTGTTGCTCTATAAGACGTCATCAGTAAGTTACTTACAAAACAAATCAATGTTTGTATTTATTATGCGGTCCATACTGGAAAAGGGTATGCATGGGGGTTATCAGGACTCCACATATATATATAGCATATAACATATCTGATACAAGCCACATGGGAACGGCGGTACAGGTGTTTCATATGGGCATTTTAAAAACAAGACCATAATGCTCAAAAACCATATAGAAACATTTCTGGGGGTTAGAAATAATCAATTCATACTCGAAGAGCTTTCATCCACTACCATTGACTTTCTTGATCGATGTTGCATTTGCCATTCAGAAGGACATTTACTCAGCTTATACAATTTGGAACTAACAAACCTCCAGAGAATGGAATAACACGAACACGTACTTCACGTTTTACCCAAATAGGATTACTTCTCAGACCATTCATGCTTGCTCTATAGAAAACAAAGTAAATAAATTTTGATTAATTTTGTCATTGACTATACCTTGTTTTAAAAACTTATTGCTACTCATCCGTTAGACTAAGTCAAGCTTTCATTCTTGTAACTAATCCATTGCTAAATACCTGCATACATTAACTAGGCAAAGTACATTTGTACAACAATGAAACCACTGATCAAGAGATTATGCAACAAAAGTTGCATCTGTACATACGTTAGGTTTCAGAATGACTTAAATCTACCATAAGAAGAACATAGAAACCAGCAACCTACTTTAGCTACAGGTTGAGCTGTTGTTAAAAACTGTATGTCTACATCAGTCCATGCACACGCATGTGCGCACAATCGTCTCTAGTGGATGTACATAGGAGGTCTTTCTTGACTTAGGACCTGATATAGGCAAGTGGAAGTGTTCTGCGATGTGTCTCAGTTCCTTTATCTTCAGTGTGTTTAGACCTTTTGTTTTTGCCAGTTCACAGATGTTGATGTGTTCAAACATGAGGGGATGGCTGTAGTCGATGTTCTGGTATACTGTGTCCCTCACGGCTTGCCACTCTTCTGCCTCCTCCAGACACTCCACATCTTCATCTGTGATTGATTCAGGACTTTCTTGCCTTCTCTGGGCTGCCGAGAGTCTGGCAAAGAAGCTGGTGATTTGTTTTGCCGACCTCCATTCGCCTGGCAGGAATAGCAGCTGTCCATCTGGTCCTCTTGTAGTCTGCATGTCCCGAGCGACCTGGGTTGCGTCTGCCTTCTGGCCAGATGTCGCCCCTTGGTTAAAAATGTTGGTCAGGTATAGTTTAACTCTTTCCGTCATCCTCTGCCCTCTTTTGGCTGTGCGGAGAGCCCAGCCTTCAGTCACATTGGGTACTTGGGAGCTTGAGGTTTCCATGGCATGAGGCTCTTGCCCAAGATGCTGCTGCTGTTCCCCTGATTGGCCGTGTGACATGCCAGTGACGGCTTCAGCCCACTGTTTCCGAATTCTGTCGTATGTTGATTCTCTTTCGAGCTCTTTACGGTGATTTCCAACATCCAGATGCTCGTCCAGCTCACCGGGAGACTGGAATGAAGAAATACATCCTGCCTCGGTGCAGTAATATAGCGACTTCGTACTCTTCACGGTTGCGACATGACTGGTATGGGGCTGAGAGGGACTGAACGGCTGTGTGATGTTGAGATTTGGCAAGTCCTTCACCTTAGGTAATGAAGTGAATGTGATCATTGCTCCTTCCCCGATATTGTAGGCCTTCCAAACCGTAATACCTTCAGCCCCAAACATGAAGTTGTTCCAGCCTTTGATCCCCTCCCATCTTGGCACATTTTGCTCCTTCCCTGGTACTACTTCGGCCACTGCTACCCTGCACCCCTTCGTGCCTCCATGGGACTCTAAAGCTTCCTTCATGTCATCTGCAGTCAGGACATCATGCTTTTCGTTGACGTACCGTCTGATGTGATTCTTCATTGATGCGATCTTTCTGTCACAGATGTCCTTGCCAGCTTGCGGATCAGAAAAGTCATATCTTGCCACCGTTACACCTGTTCTTTCTCCAATCATTGGCAGGGACAAGAGGAGTGGTGCGCAGTGGTAGCAGCCAGCATTGTCTGATCTCAGGAATACTTCAGAAAGTCCTGGATTCTCACCCTTGATGGTATGGAGAACATTTTCCAAGATAGCCGAGACAGAGGACCAGTCCTGCTTACAGTTGTTGAACACGTGAACAAAGCACTCGACATCATACTTCTCCTCCTTCCCTTTGGTGATGACTGCTGTTACATGCCAGCTCCTTCCACGTTTGCCGAAGAACTCTGACATCTGCTCTCTGTATTTTAAGGGGAGAAACTTCATTGCCCAATCCATGATGATGAGGGCGGTGTGGTCATCCAGTTGCTGTAGTGCAGACTGTTTGGCAAAGTCCTGATTTACAGCACGCAGCAGGTGGGCCTTCCAGCTGAGAATGGCCGTTGATGATTGCTCAAAGCTGAAAAGCAGGCGACTCCTTTGTTCCTCCGACAGAAGACCTTCCTGCTCTACCATCTTGCGTATTTCACTGAGGCCATGATCTATATCCACACATCGGTCACAAGCAAGGTCATGGTTGTGGTTGCAGTTGGCAGCATATGTTATACAGTGGTCCCCACACCTGTCTCCGATCTTGATATGAGTCTTGAAGTCTGTCTTCAGGTAGCGCTTCCCTGCCTTCAGGTTCTGCTTCGCACTGTCTGCCCAACCTGCCGGTGCCCCGCTCTGGACCAGGGTGTCCACAACACTACCTAACGCATCAAACGCTTCTGCACCTTCTGTTGATATGTAGTCAAGGCCCTGCAGGGACTTCTGCTGTCTTGCAGCGCACACCTCCATGATTTTGAAAAGTGTTCTTTCTCGCAGAGGTTCGAATCTGCTGCTACTGCAATATTGCTGGTACTGTTGAATGATACGTGATGGAATGATTGTCCGGATAGCGGCAGGAATTGTGATTACCTCACCTGAGTCAAGCCTCATCGTCTTTGTGCCATAGGCTACGTCCTGGAGGAGGTGTGGTTGTGTGAGGAATGCCAGGAAATGATCCGTCTTGACCGGGTTTAGGCGTGTTCTGTATATCTGTTGTTGTTGTACCGGTTTTCCTGGTCCTGCCTCAGCTGCGTGGGCCCTGGCTTGGTCGATTCGCCACTTCGATAGCCCAGGGATAAGCTCTTGTAGGTCCTGCTTGCTGTAGTCGTCGGCAAAGAGAGACAGGATCTGTTGCCTTGTCTGCCAGGTACCGGCCTGTTGGTATGCTTTGACTAACGTCTGCACGGTTTGATGGTCCCACATCTTCTTCTTTTTTGCTGGTGGCTCTTCCTCGTAGAAAGGTGGTGCCTGTACAAGGCTCTGCCACAGGTCAGACTCCTGCCCTGGAGCAATGACGCTCATGGTTGTTTTCATTACTTCTCTTGTTTTTTTCAGGTAATAGTTTTTCTGCCTCTCTGTCACTTCTTCCCATGGGGTGTTCAGACTGGACCTTAAAGGACTGATTCTCCCCTCGGATATACAATCTACTGCCGTGTTCAGGGCACCTCTATTTTGCTCTTGCAGGTGCTGTTCATCTACCCAAATGCTAGTATCAGCTTCTCCTTCGCTTGTGGTAGAGCTGCTCTGTGACTCAAAAGTAACGTCAACTCTAGTAGGACCCTCAAGCTCAGATATCGTTGACGATGACTCACTATCTCTTTGCATGGCGGGCTCTTGTGAACTGACTTGGCCGGTGGCCAATGAAGTAGATGCATGACTCATCGGTTCTCGTTGTGTTGGTGGCCCCATGGTACTCTGCGGATGCAAGCGTGGTCCAAGCTGTACAGTTGATGTAGAAGTCGATGCTGGCACCGGTTGCGCTGGTGGTCCCATGATACTTTTGGGACCCTGACTAGGGCCAGGCTCGTCTGCAGCCATGTCTTGGGCACTACTAGGTACTCCGGTTTCAGCGCTCTGCGTATCCTTCGAATTACGTTTTCTACAGGTATTACACACTGCAGATCCGACAGGTACTATCCTGTTGTACGTTTTGTACAGCTCAACGGACAGAGCCAATGATACACGTCTGGGATTCTTCAGACCTACTCTCTTCCCCTTGTGTTCTGGGTGTGTACATGACGATCTTTTGCCTCCGATCCAATTTGTCGTAAGATCATATCGGTGTTTTGGACAGACTGTAAGCGCGCTCTTTTGTTCCACCGAAAGACCAAATCTCCCTGATCTATTCAAAATGAGATCTTGTTCTGTGAGAGCTGCTACACCTTTCCCACGCCCACTGACACCAAGCCCTATCAAGTAAGATGTAAGGTCCTTGTCACAAGCTGTCAGTGGTACTACAGATTGGTAGGTGGGTCGGCGATGTGTGGGGCCACACTCTGACTCTTGGCTTCCAAATGAGCAACTCATTTTACTTCTTCTGTAATTTAACACAAATACAAGGCCATATTATATGTTTGAAATAGGTAATACCAGTGATCTATGAAGATATAAGGAGGTAGCTGTTGAAAAAATGCCTTGCATCAGGCTTGTCTTGTCACTAGATCACAGCTCACAGTATTTGATAAAATGTCTATAGCACTGGCAATCAAAAATTACTTATCGTGTTGGTAGCTATGCTCTGAAAGATTATACCTTTAGATTGAACTTTGAAGCATAAAATAAAGGCAAAGTTATACGTATAATTAAGGAACTTACTCTGAATCTGATGCACCGCATTGGCAAAGTCTTCTGACAGCACTGCGATATCAGGAGGGAGCCTCGATCCGAGGATCTTTTGAGGTATTTGTAAGAGGCTCCACATTCTAATTGTACTTTATTCTGGTAAGAAACAATAACCTGACACATATTCTTTATCAATAAATTAGCAAAAGTCAGGAACAAAGGTACATTTGTAGTACGCAAACCTAAGTTCAGACGATTTAATTGGAATACAAACTGGATTTCCAAATCCCCTATTTTACTCCCAAAACAAACCAGACAGGGCAAGGGGGCAAATGTGATTCTTATCTTTAACATGACCCCTGGTGTCTGGGTAAGACCAAAGAATAACAGTACAGGGGAACTGTAGGTAGGCTTATGTTACTCTGACCTAGTTTTTGCCATGCATCAAAGATACCTGCCTGGTCATAGACAAGTGATAACCCCCTATTCACAGAACATCATTTACACAGGATTTATTTTATTTACAATTATTATGTGTCAAGATAATTCCATAAGGATTGGATAAGAATAGTATTATCCAACTTGCAAAGTATGAGCGTAATCTGACCCATCTTTCAGCTGGCTTCCTGGTTTTCTCTGCAATGACTATGATATTACATGTGGAGTCCTGAAACCCCCATGCATACCCTTTTCCAGTATGGACCGCATAATTAATACACGCATTAATTTATTTTGTAAGTAACTTACTGATGGCATCTTATAGAGCAACAATAAAATGTGTATAACCAGCTTAATTCCTCTTCAGGTATCCATATAACCCCCATGTAGAGCCCAAATGAACATTTTTGAATAGCTGTAGTGTTTTTTATATAACCCTGCATGATTATCAGACAGCAATACAATAATTGGCCAGACCTTATCCCGTGGCGAGACGCCATTATCTGATTTAATATAGTAAAAAAACCCAAAAAGTCCCCATAAAGACCCCCAATCACGGCTCGCGCTATGCATGGCCCAATTATACGACACTTGTTTTTTAATCAGTAGGTGTTCCTCTTTCCAGCAACGGTAAAACCGTTTATCAAAATTGCCGCGTCACGGAGAAAAAGCCCCTTAAAATGACTAAAATCTAGAAAAGTGAAAATTGTGTTTTTATGGGTTCTGGTAACCCCCTTGTACACCCTTTTGATCTCAATATTTCATTTTCAACTTTTGTTCAGCAAAAGTAGAAAACCCATCCTACATGGGAATGCAAAACTTATTTCCATATCTGTATCACAATTATCAGGGTAACCGTTGCAATTTCAGTATTTTTCAGTCACAAATTGTCTCATTTCTGAGGGTCTTTTAGGGGGGTCCTATATCTCCATAATGAAAAATAGCTGGAGGGTTTTACATATATGGCTAATCATAGTTCCATATACCTATCCCACATACAAAGTATGAGTCGATTTGGCCGACCCCCATCTTCCGACCCCTGCCTGGTTTTCTCCTGCAATGACTCTTAAATGTATAGCAGTATACAGCATAATTATCCTTATCAACTTAGTGTCAGAAAAATAATAAAACCATTGTTATCAGTGTAACGTTAGTACTTTTCTTTTGAAATGTAACATAAGTAGTTTTTGCTGACATTCTAACATATTTTATTGTATATATGGTGCACCCGAAAAACATCTCCTGCACCCAATTTTTTAGGTTGGGTGCGCCAGTGCACCTATTCCCAAAAATGAATTTCAAGCCCTGTACACTGAAGAAGAAGAAGAAGGTCTCCCGTGCTCTTGCCCGAGCGTAGGGTGGTGCCCATCTCCATTTCGTAGCCCTTGGGCGACACACATTGACAATTGTGCAATGCACTACAGCAGGGGGCTAGTCCACTGGCAGTGCTGTGTGTTTGACCTTCCCACACTCTTTCTCATATTTGCTGAGTGCTAAGCATAGAAAGAAGTGTGTACCGTTTTTTAAAGTCTTTGGTATGACCCGGCCGGGGTTTGAACTCACGACCTCCCGGTTACAAAGCGAGCACTCTACCAATTGAGCTATTGCACCGGTTAAGGTTGCACTGAAGGGTGTGTATCTTTTTTTTTTTAGGGGAAAATGAGACACTAACCCTTGGGTCTTGCATGGTACACAAAAGGATTATTAGACTATAAAAGGCAGGTAAACTAAACAGTAGCCTACGTCACAGCGTTTTTGTGTTTTTGGAAAAGATGTTTTGATCATTACTAGTAAGTTATATCTTACCCTGGTAAATGTGTGTGCAGTAATAACATGTTTCCATGTTGTTGTTTGTTGATAAAAAGTATGATGATTACAAATGTAACAGTTATAACATTACATGTGTATGTCTTTTATATCACATGGCCTTGCACCAAGGACAGAGAAAATTGGACCAGACCAGACCTGGGCATTTGAAGACCCAAGAAGAATATCAGGTAAGAACAATCTGAATTCTGTATTTTTCCTACTATCCATTTGGTGTTATTTGAGACAAATGTGTAACTTATGTTGTTGTATAGTTAGGTGGCTGCTGACTGATGCAGTAGTGATGGCTCCTGTCTGAACCTGACAAGACTGGATTGGACCAGACCTGGTGACTTGAAGACCCAAGACGAATATCAGGTGAGAAAAATTGGAATTCTGCATTCTACCTGCCATTTACATAGTATTATTACAAATGTGTAACTTGTAATGTTTATATAGTTAGGTGGCTGCTGACTGATGCGGTAGTGATGGCTCCTGTCTTTACCTGACAAGACTGGATTGGACCAGACCTAGTGACTCAAAGAACCAAGAGGAATATCAGGTGATAAAAGTCAAAATTCTGCATTTTATGTACCATTTACTTACTACAGGAATAGTATCATTACAAGTGTGTAACTTGTAATGTTTCTATAGTTAGATGGCTGCTGACTGATGCAGCAGTGACGGTGATTCCTGTCTAAATCTCAGTGAACAGACCAGTTCTGAAGACCCAAGAGGAATATCAG
>NW_017804420.1:703780-708417 GCF_001625305.1 Branchiostoma belcheri
TTCTACCTGCCATTTACATAGTATTATTACAAATGTGTGACTTGTAATGTTTATATAGTTAGGTGGCTGCTGACTGATGCAGTAGTGATGACTCCTGTCTGAACCTGACAAGAGAAGATTGGACCAGACTGGACCTGGACATTTGAAGACCCAACAAGAATATCAGGTAAGAACAATCTGAATTCTGTATTTTTCCTACTATCCATTTGGTGTTATATTTGAGACAAATGTGTAACTTATGTTGTTGTTTAGTTAGGTGGCTGCTGACTGATGCAGTAGTGGTGGCTCCTGTCTTAACCTGACAAGACTGGATTGGACCAGACCTGGTGACTTGAAGACTCAAGACGAATATCAGGTGAGAAAAATGGTAATTCTGCATTCTACCTACCATTTACATAGTATTACAAATGTGTAACTTGTAATGTTTATATAGTTAGATGGCTGCTGACTGATGCAGTAGTGATGGCTCATGTCTTAATCTGACAAGAGAAGATTGGACCAGACCTGGACCTGGGCATTTGAAGACCCAAGAAGAATATCAGGTAAGAACAATCTGAATTCTGTTTTTTTCCTACTATCCATTTGGTGTTATTTGAGACAAATGTGTAACTTATGTTGTTTAGTTAGGTGACTGCTGACTGATGCAGTAGTGATGACTCCTGTCTGAACCTGACAAGAATGCAGATTGGACCAGACCTGGTGACTTGAAGACCCAAGAGGAATATCAGGTGAGAAAAATAGGAATTCTGAATTCTACCTACCATTTACATAGTATTATTATATATACATATGTGTAACTTGTAACGTTTATATAGTTAGGTGACTGCTGACTGATGCAGTAGTGATGGCTCCTGTCTTAACCTGACAACACTGGATTGGACCAGGCCTGGTGACTTGGAGACCCAAGAGGAATATCAGGTGAGAAAAATTGGAATTCTGCATTCTACCTGCCATTTACATAGTATTATTACAAATGTGTAACTTGTAATGTTTATATAGTTAGGTGGCTGCTGACTGATGCGGTAGTGATGGCTCCTGTCTTTACCTGACAAGACTGGATTGGACCAGACCTAGTGACTCAAAGAACCAAGAGGAATATCAGGTGATAAAAGTCAAAATTCTGCATTTTATGTACCATTTACTTACTACAGGAATAGTATCATTACAAGTGTGTAACTTGTAATGTTTCTATAGTTAGATGGCTGCTGACTGATGCAGCAGTGACGGTGATTCCTGTCTAAATCTCAGTGAACAGACCAGTTCTGAAGACCCAAGAGGAATGTCAGGTGAGAAAAATTGGAATTCTGCATTTTGCCTTCCATTTACTTACTAATAGTATTATTACAAATTAATGTGTAACTTCTGATGTTTCTATAGTTAGGTGGCTGCTGACTGATGCAGCAGTGACGGTGATTCCAGTCTAAATCTCAGTGAACAGACCAGTTCTGAAGACCCAAGAGGAATATCAGGTGAGAAAAATTGGAATTCTGCATTTTATGTACCATTTACGTATAGTATTATTACAAGTGTGTAACTTGTATTGTTTATATAGTTAGGTGGCTGCCGACTGATGCAGCAGTTAGTGATTCCAGTCTAAATCTCAGTGAACAGACCAGTTCTGAAGACCCAAGAGGAATATCAGGTGAGAAAAATTGGAATTCTGCATTTTATCTACCATTTACATATAGTATTATTACAAATGTGTAACTTGTAATGTTTCTATTGTTAGGTGGCTGCTGACTGATGCAGCAGTGACGGTGACTCCTGTCTAAATCTCAGTGAACAGACCAGTTCTGAAGACCCAAGAGAAATATCAGGTGAGAACTTAAAATCTTTTACCAGTAGTACCAATTACACAGTGTTATTTGAGACAAATGTGTAACTTCTGATGGCTGTATATTAGATGACATCTGTCTGAATCTGATGATATTGAATTTAACCAGACCTGTTTTGAAGAACCAAGAGGAATATCAGGTGTGAAAAATCTGATAGTTGTAGTAATTTTCTTGGTGTTGAGACAAGTGTGTAACTCTTAATGTTTGTGTACTTAGGTGACTGCTGACTGATGCAGTTGGCTGCAGTGATGACTCTAAGCCTGACAAGACAAGACAAGACCAGTTGATCTGAAGACAGAAGAGTAATAAAACACCATTCACAGGTGAGACATTTGCTTCTCATGGCCAGTACTCTGCAACTTTCTTTCTCATGTAGGTTGTAGAAATAACACCCATCCAGTAACATTCCCCCCCCACACACACACACATTCAAGAATTTAAATTAATGCTCATCTGTGTTGGCAGAATCCATTTTGATAGTTAGCAAGTTTAAGCTTGTTCCAACACAAGGAAAGAACTCACCATAAATTTTGTGACTGAATGACTACCCCTAGTCTTCTCAAGCTTTATCTTAGTACATAAACCAAGCACTTGTCAACATCCATAGAATAGACAAGGTAATAAGGCAGTGTAAGGCAAGAGTTTAATGCCAGCTGGTTGCCTATTCTTTTCTTGAACTAATTGTCCTTTCATTTAATTAGGCCACAGTGATAGGTGTCCAGATGTTCCTGTACTGACTGGGAGAAACCTGTGATGACGGGCAACTTCTATCCAAACCAGACCAGATGAGAGGTCATCTGACCTGAATAAAAAGAGTGAAGAATTTGTATAGGTAAGACATTGCTTTAAAACTTAAATATCAAATTTTTCCTTACCTCTTGGATGTGTGAAGAACTTAGCCGTAATATTATACAAGAAGCACTTTGAAAGCAATTTTCTAGAGCATAACTCTTTCTACTATTCAAGTAATGGGTTAAACTGTGTAATGTTATCATTAGTTTTCGGTGCAGTACAGCCCAGTTCTTCTGCGACAGGGGTCCGCGATAGTCCGTTGTAAAAAAGTGACAAAAGGGTTTTGAGGGTCCAAGTTTGAGGTGACATTTCTCATGAACTGCCACGAAGTATCATTAAACATTAACATGGCTGAAGAGTGTAAGAAATGGTGATTTTGGGGTGAAAATTTCTTTTGGCTCCGAACCTTACTTCTGGGTATCCTTGCGCGCCAAGTGTAATCCGCCCGTTTGACCTAGATTTCACTCTGCGGCTTCGTAGGGGTGGATTTGCAACCCCTCGCGCCGTGGACTGTTTAGAAAATTTCAGTACTAGAATTTTCTTTATAATTTACTCGGGTATAGTCAAGGCTTGCGTCTTTCTGCCAGCATCAGTCATTTCTGCCGGAAAATTTTTTTCTATGGGATTATCCTACGCGAAAATTCGCAATTTTGGGCATTAATTTTGGAGTGAAAATAATGTTTTTTCCGTTGATTTTACCAAACTTAAAAAGGTTGAAGAAACCAAACTCAGCTGGTCTTGTAGCTGAAGAGATATCCTTTCGTCCCATATACAGTTATTCTCCTTCCGAATTATTCCACGCCAGAGATAGATTTGAGGGTGTGCAGCTTCGAATAGAGACGCCAAATAAACTGGGGTGTGCCCCCTTATGGTTATTCAGTGTTGCCTGGGGTTTGTTTTCCATCACACTAATTATCCTTTCATATTGTTAGGTGTGTCCTGAGGGTCGGCTGTCTGGTCTGGGAGAAACCTGTCATGAAGGCTCCGAGTCAGCAAACCAGATGACTTGAAGATGCTGAGGGAAATGAAGACTGTCCAAAAGTAAGTCTCTGTATTTCGCAGCATATTTCTTTGAGTAAAGCCACACTGATTTGAATGTATGTATGGATGACATCCTTTGGGCACCCCAAAACTGGGAGTGATGCAAGTGAACAAAAAAAAAGTTGCTTTCTCTATGAAATGCTTCTCTATGGACCCTTACAGGCAACAGGTGGCTACATTCTAACCAGGGTTTAAACAGGGCAATAAGGGCGCTGCTCCCTCATGTAACCAGCCAGCTCCCTCATGTAACCAGCCAGCTCCCTCATATCAATTTTTAGATTGAACCCTAAGTGGCTACTTACGGACCATAGTCTTTCTCCAAACAATCTTTTTCCAGTAAAGATGTAAAAACAATACAGCAATACATTCTAGCATTACAAACTGTGTAACTCTCGTAAAAAAATCCCCCCTCGGTCGCTTCGCTCATTTGCTATGCTTGCGATTTGCTCCCTCTCGCTAAATTTTTGTAGAAAACCCCCTGCATAAACTTGCATGTTGTGTGACATAATATCTTGCATTAGTAAGGCCAATTGCTGTTGTCAATACAGTGACTTTTGTTTCTCTGTCTTCAAGATGTGGACCCGGAGACTGGACTGCAGCAGGAGGAAGAACCAGACTTTTGTAGGCAGGGCTGCGTGAAAGAAGATGGGGAGGAGTGAGTATGGTTTCTTTATTAACATGAGACAACACTCCACATGCACACACTTGCACTCACATGTCTCTTTTCTCTTGCACTGACACGTTTCTCTTTTTTCATTTAACGTTTATTGTAGCCGGCGACTTCAATTTCATGTTGAGCAACACTGAAAAATTCTTCATATTGTATCCTTTTATTGGTTGAATGCCAAATTGCCCCCAGAATTGTCACTTTGACCTTTATACTTAAATTCTCTCACCGAAAAACTTCGCATCTAACCCGGCTGCATGAATTCCACATTGTTATCCTCTTCATATTGTATGAATTCCAAA
>NW_017804420.1:708437-726683 GCF_001625305.1 Branchiostoma belcheri
TTCTATGGGATTATCCTACGCGAAAATTCGCAATTTTGGGCATTAATTTTGGAGTGAAAATAATGTTTTTTCCGTTGATTTTACCAAACTTAAAAGGTTGAAGAAACCAAACTCAGCTGGTCTTGTAGCTGAAGAGATATCCTTTCGTCCCATATACAGTTATTCTCCTTCCGAATTATTCCACGCCAGAGATAGATTTGAGGGTGTGCAGCTTCGAATAGAGACGCCAAATAAACTGGGGTGTGCCCCCTTATGGTTATTCAGTGTTGCCTGGGGTTTGTTTTCCATCACACTAATTATCCTTCCATATTGTTAGGTGTGTCCTGAGGGTCGGCTGTCTGGTCTGGGAGAAACCTGTCATGAAGGCTCCGAGTCAGCAAACCAGATGACTTGAAGATGCTGAGGGAAATGAAGACTTTTCAAAAGTAAGTCTCTGTATTTTGCAGCATATTTTGCAGCATATTTCTTTGAGTAAGGCCACACTGATTTGACTGTATGGATGACATCCTTTGGGCAGCCCAAAACTGCGAGTGATGCAAGTGAACAAAAAAAAAGTTGCTTTCTCTATGAAATGCTTCTCTATGGACCCTTACAGGCAACAGATAGCTACATTCTAACCAGGGCGCTGCTCCCTCATGTAACCAGCCAGCTCCCTCATATCAATTTTTAGATTGAACCTTAAGTGGCTACTTACGGACCATAGTCTTTCTCAAAACAATGTTTTTCCAGTAAAGATGTAAAAACAATACAGCAATGCATTCTAGCACTGCAAACTGTGTTACTCTCGTAAAAAAATCCCCGCTTCACTCCTTTACCATGCTTGCGATCTGCTCCCTCTCGCTCAATTTTTTTAGAAAACATCCTGCTAAAAGTGCTAACTGTCATAAACTTGCATGCTGTGTGACAATAATATCTTGTATTAGTAAGGCCAATTGCTGTTGTCAATACAGTGACTTTTGTTTTTCTGTCTTCAAGATTTGGACCGGAGACTGGCCTGCAGCAGGAGGAAGAACCAGACTTTTGTAGGCACACTAGGCAGGGCTGCGTGAAAGAAGATGGGGAGGTGTGAGTATGGTTTCTTTATTAACACGAGACAACACTCCACATGCACACACTTGCACTCACGTTTCTCTTTTCTCATTTAACGTTTATTGTAGCCGGTGACTTCAATTTCATGTTGAGCAACACTGAAAAATTCTTCATATTGTATCCTTTTATTGGTTGAATGCCAAATTGCCCCCAAAATTGTCACTTTGACCTTTATAAAAATTCTCTCGCCGAAAAACTTTGCATCTAACCCGGCTGCATTAATTCCACATTGTTGTCCTCTTCATATTGTATGAATTCCAAATTGCCCCCAAAATTGTCGCTTTGGACCTTTCTTTACATTTAAATTCTCTCGCGAAAAAACTTTGAATCTTAGCCGGCCACATTAATTCCTTAGTCATCCTCTTCGTACGAATGCCAAATTGCCCCCAAAATTGTCACTTTAGACCTTTCTTTACACTTAAATTCTCTATCTTTGTATTAATTCCACACTTTCCCGCCAAAAAAAAATTAATTGGCACCCTCACCTGGTTAATTAATTGGATTAAGTTTTCCCGCCAAAAAACTTGTATATAGAGCACTCTAACCTTGAACTTGTGCCCCCTCCCCACTCTTCCTGCCCACCTCCCACACTTCTTCCACAACTCAGAGTATGTTAGTTACACTGTTGTCTGGACTTCTTCGAACATGTAGTCACCACACTCTGCTGATCGAGTGCAGTTTTTCCACCACTTAGACTTTAGAATAACCTCTCGCTCTCCTGGTCGGTCAATGCACTAAGTGTACTCCCCGGGGGATGTCTTTTTGGAGACATTGATGCTTCGACACATCAGTATACCAGTGCAATTGACTGACCAGGAGAGCGAGAGATTATTCTAAAGTCTAAGTGGTGGAAAAACTGCACTCGATCAACAAAGTGTTTGTGTAGCAGAGTGTGGTGAGTACATGTTCGAAGAAGTCCAGACAACAGTGTAACTAACATACTCTGAGTTGTGGAAGAAGTGTGGGAGGTGGGCAGGAAGAGTGGGGAGGGGGGCACAAGTTCAAGGTTAGAGTGCTCTATATACTAAGTTTTTTGGCGGGAAAACTTAATCCAATTAATTAACTAGGTGAGGGTGGCAATTAATTTTTTTTTGGCGGGAAAATGGACTAAACAAGGAATTAGTGTGGAATTAATACAAAGATTTAAGTGTAAAGAAAGGGTCTAAAGTGACAATTTTGGGGGCAATTTGGCATTCATACGATACGAAGAGGATGACTAAGGAATTAATGTGGCCGGCTAAGATTCAAAGTTTTTCGGCGAGACAATTTAAATGTAAAGAAAGGTCCAAGGCGACAATTTTGGGGGCAATTTGGAATTCATACAATATGAAGAGGATAACAATGTGGAATTCATGCAGCCGGGTTAGATGCGAAGTTTTTCGGTGAGAGAATTTAAGTATAAAGGTCAAAGTGACAATTCTGGGGGCAATTTGGCATTCAACCAATAAAAGGATACAATATGAAGAATTTTTCAGTGTTGCTCAACATGAAATTGAAGTCGCCGGCTACAATAAACGTTAAATGAAAAAAGAGAAACGTGTCAGTGCAAGAGAAAAGAGACATGTGAGTGCAAGTGTGTGCATGTGGAGTGTTGTCTCATGTTAATAAAGAAACCATACTCACTCCTCCCCATCTTCTTTCACGCAGCCCTGCCTACAAAAGTCTGGTTCTTCCTCCTGCTGCAGTCCAGTCTCCGGGTCCACATCTTGAAGACAGAGAAACAAAAGTCACTGTATTGACAACAGCAATTGGCCTTACTAATGCAAGATATTATGTCACACAACATGCAAGTTTATGCAGGGGGTTTTCTACAAAAATTTAGCGAGAGGGAGCAAATCGCAAGCATAGCAAATGAGCGAAGCGACCGAGGGGGGATTTTTTTACGAGAGTTACACAGTTTGTAATGCTAGAATGTATTGCTGTATTGTTTTTACATCTTTACTGGAAAAAGATTGTTTGGAGAAAGACTATTGTCCGTAAGTAGTCACTTAAGGTTCAATCTAAAAATTGGTATGAGGGAGCTGGCTGGTTACATGAGGGAGCTGGCTGGTTACATGAGGGAGCAGCGCCCTTATTCTCCTGTTTAAACCCTGGTTAGAATGTAGCCACCTGTTGCCTGTAAGGGTCCATAGAGAAGCATTTCATAGAGAAAGCAACTTTTTTTTTTGTTCACTTGCATCACTCGCAGTTTTGGGCTGCCCAAAGGATGTCATCCATACAGTGAAATCAGTGTGGCCTTATTCAAAGAAATATGCTGCAAAATACAGAGACTTACTTTTGGAAAGTCTTCATTTCCCTAAGCATCTTCAAGTCATCTGGTTTGCTGACTCGGAGCCTTCATGACAGGTTTCTCCCAGACCAGACAGCCGACCCTCAGGACACACCTAACAATATGAAAGGATAATTAGTGTGATGGAAAACAAACCCCAGGCAAAACTGAATGACCATAAAAATGATATGATCACACAGTTCAACTATCCCATTACTGGAATACATGTAGAAAGAATATGCTCTAGAAAATTGCTTTTAAAGTGCTTCTTGTAAAATGTTCTTAACACATTCGAGAGGTAAGAAATAACTTGGTATTTAAGTTGTAAAGCAATGTCTTACCTGTACAAACTCTTCACTCTTTTTATTCAGGTCTGGATTGGATAGAAGTCGCCGGTCATCACAGGTTTCTCCCAGTCAGGACAGGAACATCTGGACACCTATCACTGTGGCCTAATTAAATGAAAGGACAATTACATTTTGTAGTTCAAGAAAAGAATAGACAACCAGGTAAACACTTGCTTGTGCCTTTTACCTTGTCTTTTCTAGGGATGTTGACAAGTGCTTGGTGTACATGTATGTACTAAGATATTCAAAGCTTGAGTAGACTAGGCTAGTCATTCATTCACAAAATTTATGGTGAGTTCCTTCCTTGTGTTGGAACAAGCTTAAACTTGCTAACTATGGATTCTACCAACACAGAGGAGCTTAAATTCAAATTCTTGAATGTGTGTGTGTGTGTGTCTGTGGGGGAATGTTACTGGATGGGTGTTATTTCTACAAACTGTGCAACCTACATGAGAAAGAAAGTTGCAGAGTGCTGGCCATGAGAAGCAAATGTCTCACCTGTGAATGGTGTTTTATTACTCTTCTGTCTTCAAATCAACTGGTCTTGTCTTGTCAGGCTTAGAGCCATTACTGCAGCCAACTGCATCAGTCAGCAGTCACCTAGCTACATGGACATTAAGAGTTACACGGTTGTCTCAACATCAAGAAAACTACTACTACTACTAAAATGCTGATTTTTCACACCTGATACTCCTCTTGGTTCTTCAAAACAGGTCTGGTTAAATTCAATATCATCAGATTCAGACAGATGTCATCTAATGTACAGCCATCAGAAGTTACACACTTGTCTCAAATAACACTGTGTAATTAGTACTACTGTACTGGTGAAATTCACAATTTAGATTTCATGTTCTCACCTGATATTCCTCTTGGGTCTTCAGAACTGGTTTGTTCACTGAGATTTAGACAGGAATCACCGTCACTGCTGCATCAGTCAGCAGCCACCTAACTATAGAAACATTACAAGTTACACACTTGTAATGATACTATTACTGTAGTAAGTAAATGGTAGATAAAATGCAGAATTTTGACTTTTCTCACCTGATATTCCTCTTGGTTCTTTGAGTCACTAGGTCTGGTCCAATCCAGTCTTGTCAGGTTAAGACAGGAGCAATCAAAACTGCAGCATCAGTCAGCAGCCACCTAACTAAACAACAACATAAGTTGCACATTTGTCCAAACAACACCAAATGGATAGTAGGTAAAATACAGAATTCGGATTGTTCTTACCTGATATTCTTCTGGGGTCTTCAAATGTCCAGGTCTGGTCTGGTCCAACCTTCTCTTGTCAGATTAACACAGGAGTCACCACTACTGCATCCGTCAGCAGCCACCTAACTATATAAACATTAGAAGTTACACATTTGTGATAATACTATGTAAATGGTAGACAGAATGCAAATTCCAATTTTTCTCACCTGATATTCCTCTTGGGTCTTCGAGTCACCAGGTCTGGTCCAATCCAGTCTTGCCTGGTTCAGACAGGAGTCTGATCACTACTGCATCAGTCAGCAGCCACCTAACTATACAACAACATAACTTACACATTTGTCTCTAATAACACCACATGGATAGTAGTTAAAATACAGAATTCGGATTGTTCTTACCTGATATTCTTCTGGGGTCTTCAAATGTCCAGGACTGGTCCAATCTTCTCTTGTCAGATTAAGACAGGAGTCATCACTACTGCATCAGTCATCAGTCACCTAACTATACAGACATTAGAAGTTACACATTTGTTTCAAATAGCACCAAGTGTAACTATTGAGTAAAATTCCAAATTAGTGTTATCTCACCTGATACTCCTGGAACCAATCACCTGGTGCCTCTGTCATCACAAGTCTCATCTCACCAGGACAGGAACACCTGCACAGCTGGCAGACCCTCAGGACACAGATCTAGATAACTACATGGGTGTAGAAGAAGAATTTAGAATTTTGTAGAAATCTGGATAAAACACTGAACAATTAAATCCAAACAACAAACTATCTGAAATCTAAATCTTTAAACGCATCCAATACAATTTTTAGGGCTTGGAAGTCAGAATTTTCATAGTCAATAGGTCACTTGTCTACATACTAAGTTGAAACAGCACTACCAATGTACTAGTATAGCAATACTCATGGAGCAAAAATGAACACAATTGTGACCAAAAAATGGTTACTAAAGGAACCTGGGCTGATTTTTATGGTACCACCCAGAAAATAAAACACTCATCTTGGTTTCTGCAGTTCTAAAAGCCCAAGCTATGAAATAATGAATCAAATGTGATATGGGGCAGTATGTGTCAATATTATACACGTCAGATTTCCTTATTCAGAATATTTCCAGTTTTGCTGCTCTGAAATTGTATTGCCTTTAAAGACAGGATGGCAAAACAGAAAATATTCTGGATGAGAAAATCTGTTCGATATTGACATTTATTACCTTTTCTTATTAGCACATTTCATCATCAATTCATACTTGAAGAGTTCAAAATAACCTAAAAACCAGCAAGGTGAAGTGCCTCCTTATTTTCGCCCATACATAGATAGAACCAGCCTACAATACAAAACAATCATTTTTTTCCCTCAGTGAAACTGCATTTTTTTTCTCAAATACCAGTTTGCTATATGATAGGATTGATATACAATTCATTTAATTTACCACTTCAAAAGAATGACACTTAGAAAATTGACTTGAATTGAAAATTCAGCTTTACCGCCCTGAAATGGCATAATTTTGGATGCGTTTACTAGCCAGCAAAATTAGACTAGTATATTTTAATATACTAGTTTATATAACTGTTCTGGAATCTTTGAGGATCCAGCCTTAAGCTTGTTTTAAGGATTTAATCATGCACACGTGCAAATTCCAATAGGTGTTTTTAGCCACGTGGCGAAAAACAAAATATAGTTTCTGTTAGAGCATTTCTTTCGGAAATATGAACTCGGGGCGTTGTGTAGTTGAATAAAGCATACACATACACATACACATACGCTTAACACCGTACAAGCACACCTCAAGTGGAAACTGTGTTACAACTGAAATGCGCGGCAAAATGGACTCTCTCAAAGTTTGTCCCAAATCAAAGGAATGGCCGCTCGGAACGTAGAGAACTACATAATTTCTTTCTGAATATAAGCTGTTAAAATATGACGGTCCTTACTATTTGCTGGTAACAATGTAACTTGCCCAAAAAGTTTGTTGCTTACCTGTAAGAAAAGCGAAGTCGCTTTTGAACCAGTCCCTCTGTCCGTCCCAACGATGTCGCCATTTTCTTGTCTTCTCGAAAATTCACCAGATCGGGAACATCCGCATTTTCTCCTCAAAACATCACCAGAACGGCATATTTCTACCGCGAAAAGTCCCCAGCAGTCTACTGTACACTTTAGAAAGACATTCCTCCGATAAAAAGTCGAGAAGGTACCCTAAAAGTTGCACAAAAATAACATCATAGAGAATTCTCGTCGTACCAAACCACCATTTTGGATGGACCATGCCAAATGATTTTTACACAGGTGTACAAAACAGCCTTGCCTAATTAATGGTGATGCTGGTCTAAGGCCACAGCAAGTAAATTTTATGGATGACATCCTCCGCAGACTCCAAATCTAATGCGAGCGGGCGAAAAAAAAACAAGGCGGGCCAAAAAAAACAAGGTTCCTACAATTTAAGATTTTTACTCAATCAGTGTACAAATGGTTTTGATTCAGTGCGAACATCACATATACACAGCCAGCATCACATATCACTGCATAAAAGTAAGAAACAAAACATTAAATCAGAGCCTTTTCTCTTCATAGTTATCTGTCATCCACCCTCCGGCATGACAACAGACATACTTGTCCATTTTCGCCAAAATCAGGCGAAAATTAATACGCGCGCGGATGTCATCCATAAAAATTACTTGCTGTGGCTTAATTACGAAGGCAAATTCAATCTAATGAAAATGAAAAACGTCTTAGACCATTCCAATTCCATTCTTGTTGAACTCGAGCTCCTTGCTATTACCCACAAAGTTTTCACCAATAGCTTTTTGGATACATATAGGGTACAGGTTCAGCAAGTAGCCCCAACGTCGTTCATTCTGATGATGAATAAATGGCTGAACCCTCGATGAAATATAGATATTCTGTATGCGCTCATGTTGGGAGCCTAGCATCCACGATCCAGCTTCTGCTCCAAACTGACTCCCTAACACAGTGGCAGACGGTTTGTGTTAGAAACGGACAACTAGGAAAATGTCACCATTTAGCCTTCCAACATGCAACAACATCCTACACACGCGCACGCACGCACACACGCACACACACACACGCACACACACACACACATTCATGCACACACAATCATTGCGAACTAGAGGTCGGAGATCTCATGTCTTCGTCAGAGGTACATTGTTCTAGAGAAATGAACATGTGTATTCTTTACTCTTTTTACCTCCATGAAATGTGTCATGGAGGTTATATTTTCAGTTGCGTTTATCTGTCCGTCCGTCCGTCCGTCCGTCTGTCTGTTGGTCAACAAGATAACTCAAGAACGCCTGGATGGATTGGTTTCATACTTGGTGTGTTGGTAGGGTGTGACGAAAACTGGAAATGATGAGATTTTTGTCCCCCTAGTGGCTTCCCTTGGTACTGCAGCGCAACTTCCGGTTTTGATATCTCGCGATCTGGACATGCTAGGGTCATGAAATTTTGATGGAAGGTAGCTCTCGTGCTTGGAAAGAAGTCATATGAGTTTGGGCCCCCTAGCGGCTTGTTCTGGAACTGCAGGGCACTTTCTGGCGAAATGTTTAAAAGCCAATAAGTCCAGACAGGAACAACATATTTTCATTATTTTTGGTGTGTAGGTAGCTGAGAGAGAGATGTACATAATTAAATGCAAATTATGCAAATGAGGACTTTATTTGCATAATTAATTAGGAAATTCTATAATTACAGTGTTTTACATTATCTACTTACATACATGTAATGTATGTAACCTATGGCAGGCGGAACTTCAACAGATACTAATTATGCAAATGATGACCTAATTTGCATAATTGATGCGAAAAGTCCAGACAGGAACAACATTATTTTCATTTATTTTTGGTGTGTAGGTAGCTGAGAGAGAGATGTACATAATTAAATGCAAATTATGCAAATGAGGACTTTATTTGCATAATTAATTAGGAAATTCTATAATTACAGTGTTTTACATTATCTCGCGATCTGGACATGCTAGGGTCATGAAATTTTGATGGAAGGTAGCTCTCGAGCTTGGAAAGAAGTCATATAAGTTTGGGCCCCCTAGCGGCTTGTTCTGGAACTGCAGGGGACTTTCTGGCGAAATGTTTAAAAGCCAATAAGTCCAGACAGGAACAACATATTTTCATTATTTTTGGTGTGTTAGGTAGCTTGAGAGAGAGATGTACATAATTAATTGTAAATTATGCAAATGAGGACTTTATTTGCATAATTAATGAGGAAATTCTACAATTACAGTGTTTTACATTATACTATGTAACCTATGGCAGGCGAGCTTCAACAGATACTAATTATGCAAATGAATGACCTAATTTGCATAATTAATGTAGAAAATTCTATGTATTTCGTAATGGTGAATGATGAGAATGTCATACTTGGGACATCTGAGTTAATCAAAAGTTAACATACATCACGATGCATATATCATGTTAATGCAGAGGTCATTTGAACAATTAAAGAAGAAATTTACATTTACATATCAAGATCATATTTCATGGAGGTATGAGATCTCGGAATTCTAGTTAATAATCAATTTGGTCTAAAGTACAAAAGAATCTCTGTACTCTTTTTTATACTACAGAACACCCTAAAAGGGTTCGCCACAGATTTTATAGACGCGCCGTCACCCCGGTGTTAGACCCCCACCCTACGTTATTTGATTTTGGACTGTTACTGGAAAACATAACCCAATATCGAGCTATCTACCATCCAAAATTTGTAACACAAGCATGTCCAGAGCACGGAATTTCTGCTGCAGTACCAAAGAAAGCTTTAATACGCTACACTTTGTAGGGTGTAGCGTATTAAAGCTTTCTTTGGTACTGCGGCAGAAATTCCGTGCTCTGGACATGCTTGTGTTACAAATTTTGGATGGTAGATAGCTCGATATTGGGTTATGGAAAAGTGACCCCCTAACAGCTTGTTATGGAACTACAGGGCAGTTTGTGTAAAAAACTTTGGGGGAGGATAACTCAAGAACCGGCTGACGGATTGTCATGCTTAATTAATTAGATGATAATTACACAAGGAGCTAATTGGCATAATTAAGGAGGAGATTCTATAAATCTGCTGTGTTCCATAATAGGAATCAAAAAGATCTGTGTTTCTGTGCTGTTTTGGGACTGTTCCAATGTAAGAACAGAACACGTAGTCCATGGTCAGGGGTCGATGGTGAGATTCTTGTTGGAACCGGTTTTTCTGATGTTGGGTGTAAACAAGCTTAAGCCCAACTCACGATCACTCGGGTGTTACGTCACTGTGTCTTTGTTGGGACAAACTGAAAGGATTAGGGAACTTTTCAACTATCCCTCAGGTATGTTTTTGTACATTTTCTGTTTGTTTTATATGAAGCCATGGAACTTCCATCTGGGTCTTAGCAAGGACATTATGTATAATGTCCTTGGTCTTAGAAACGACGCAACTCTTTCTCTTACATCAGATAATATGCTATTAATTCATTACTAGCGACATGTTTTGACATGTTTAGGTTTAAGTCTTGTCAGCACATGGATTTTAGAATTTGAATTAGAATTTGGATTCTCTGTGTGAAAAGAGAACTTGCAAACACAACACACTGCAGCTACTGCGATCTATACAATTAATCGACTGAAAGTAATTGATCACGTAGCTAGAACAGCAATGCACTGAGGCCATTGAACTCGAAATTGTTCTGTTTTGAATTCTTTTTGCTAAGAAAGGTTGCTCTATAAACGACCGATCAGATTGAAAGGCTAGCTCGAAGGCTATTGTGATGACTTAACTGGTTTGGATGTACATGTATTAATGTAAATTTCAAACGAAGAAAAGGGAGAGAATGAATCATCGAAGACAATGGCGACATTCAAAGGTCACAAC
The DNA here is from genome assembly GCF_001625305.1 of Branchiostoma belcheri. NCBI lineage: Eukaryota > Metazoa > Chordata > Leptocardii > Amphioxiformes > Branchiostomatidae > Branchiostoma > Branchiostoma belcheri. The sequence goes on from NW_017804420.1 coordinate 719,228, forward strand.
TGGCACTGCCGGTCTGCAGGCTGGCAGCGCAGCACTGATGATTGTCAGGTCTCAGGTCACCTTCCGTGTGTCTGCCTGGATGTAGGTCAAGCCACACCAAGTAAATTTTAAGGATGACGTCCTTTGGAGACCCTAAATCTAATGCGAGAGGGCGAAAAAAAGAAGGGCCCTAAAAAACAAGATGCCTAGATTAGAAATATACTAAGAGACGACAAATGTTAGGACACAAATTGAATGAGGTGACACAGCTGTGTAACAAGCAAGAAGTCTTTTATTCATCATCAAAACAGCAATAATAAATCAGGTGGAACAGCAGTTGTCGTCCTGTGCTTTGGGGAGATAGATGGAGCGGTCAGCAAGTTTCTTCAAATGTGGCAGCATGTACCAAACTGAATTCCTAAAGGAAGTCATGATTTCCTTGCTTGATGCTTCATAAGCTTTGGTCCGTACAAACCTATTTGCGGCACTGTCGTGACTCTTTGGTCATAGTTACAGGAAGCGGAATTTCTTGTTTTTTTTTTCTAGGAACAGGCCAAAATCAATGCGCGCGCGGACGTCATCCATAAAATTTACTTGGTGTGGCCTAAGTTCAGTATCAACCGCGAGTTGCGAGGTTAATTAATCAAACATATTCAACACGTTTACTTAATCGTTCTCCCAAGGCCACCAACATGGCGAGCCTCATCACATCTCTTGGTGCCGCAAGAGTCCGAATTTTTCGACCATTCACGGCGGTAAACCGATGCTTCACGACGGCAGACCGACGTTTCAAGACGGCAGACCGACGTTTCCAGACGGTAGACCGACGTTTCAAGACGGCAGACCGACGTTTCCAGACGGTAGACCGACGCTTCACCAAGATAGACCGCGCCGTCGCCGACGAAGTGCTTCGATTCTCCCTCGATGCTCCCGTACAAGAGGCGTTTACGCCGCCATCTAGCTGGTACGTCTCACGGACATTACTTCAAATACTCTTACACGGTAGAACACTTCAAATGGTTTCCGCCATGTATTCCACAAATGTACTAATATCGAAGCAGATCTTTTGGTGGCGGCAAAGACAGTATCAATTTGGCCAGGCAGTATCCATTTGCCAGGCAGTTACCATTTGCCACATCCTTTGGCTGACGTAACGATGACGGTAGGAAAAATGAAGCCCGATAAAAACACCTAAAACACGTCAAAAATGAGGCAAAGCCCAAACCTCTGCTTGGAGAGTACAAATGTATCCTCGGAGACGTAAATGACGCACACATAAAAGTATACGTAATTATTTCGGTTCTACAGTTGCGTATACCTTTACGCACGCTTTAAGGTAATACTCAAAGGTAGTATTTCGTGCAGCTAAAGGCCTTGTATATACACACTTCAGGTACAGGAATCCTGGGATCCATGAGCTGGAAGCAGACACCGTGTGGAGAAACAACTGGGTGGCTGTGGGAAGGACGGACCAGGTTTCTACCCCAGGGGCATTCTTCACTGGTAATCACTATTGCCGTGATAATAAAGTATAAGTCTATTGCAAATTCCTGCCCGGAAGGTTACTGCAAATAAGAAATAGAACATTGAGACAGGGTACAAAATAATTTCAAAATCTTCATGAAATCACAAGGTAATTGTCTAAAACTAAAGCTTGTCTAAAACTATGTCTGAAGGGTTTGACTTCTCTTTTGTAAACCATGGAAGACGTAATCCCCCCCCACGCACACAAACACACACGCACACACACAAACACACACAAGCACACAAACACACACACAAGCACACAAACACACACACACACACAGGCACACAAACACACACACACGCACACACACACACACACACATACCTTTCTAGCATATCGCTGATGTTTCTGTCAGACATCTTGCCTCTTCCATTTCTTCAGATCAGGTTGATGAGGCCTCTTTATAAGTCACTCACAACGCTTCCTCCTCTGAACAGGCACCATCGGGAGAGAGCCTTTCATAGTGTCGTCTGACAGGTCCAACACTCTGAGAGCTTTCTATAACGTCTGCTGTCACCATGGTAACGTCGTGGAGTGGCGGGAAGCTGGAGAAGCGAGCGAGTTCGTCTGCTGCTACCATGGGTGGACATACGCGCTGGACGGCAGGTCAACGCTAGTTCTGAATATAAGGCCACACCGACTTAATTTTATGGATGACATCCGCGCGCGCATTGATTTTCGCCTGTCCTCCAAAATAAAAAGATCACGTCCACTGAGGCCCAGGCTCTAAAGTTGGGTACTCCACTGTAGTTAGCGACGCCTGGCACCCAGGCTACAGACGGTCCACGACTCAAGAACTGATTGTATTCCTGTGGTTTAGTAGCATTTTTATTTTTGGCCGGATTTTTTTTATTCGCCCGCGCGCACTAGTTTGGGGGTCTTCAGAGGATGTCATCCATAGAATGAAGTCGGTGTGGCCTTACACACATTTTCAGATATTGAGTTGCCACGCTGAGTATCGCATTCGTTCAATCCATGGTCGGGAGTCGGATACATTACAACATGAATGAAAACCAAGCAGGTGTCAGGGGGAAGACTGGCCGAATGAAACAAGAATTGACGCAATTAAAATATTAAAAATATCTCTTCTCCATTAGAAAGACCTCAGGATACATACCAATTATAGGTAGTGTGTATCTAAGTCCAGCTAGACCGTAAGTCCAATTCAAGTCACCTAGGTGGCAAATTATTTGAGTCAAACATCGTCATCACACTCAAGCCACATTATCAGCTATTCCCGTCTTGACACCTGGCCACCATTAAAACATTTCTTGTATTAGTCAACATTAACACAGGTACAGCGACAAAGTGTTGACGCACTCAAGTTATGTAAGATCTTATTTTAACACCACCGCTGGAGTAAAAGCAAAGATTTGAGAGAATATAAAGAGAAAGAAGTAACTGTTACAATACTCATACTAGAAAAAGCCGACCAGTTTAAACATTTCTAAGACTTTCGATTGATGACGCAAGGCGCTAACAAAGTGTGACGTTACCGCCTGATTGCTAACTAGTTACCTCCGGGGGAGGAGACATCCTTCCACGGAAGGGTTTTGTGAGAGATTTAGATTTTCATGTTCGCAGCTGTTTCTCGCGTTTGGGTGGACGGATTCTTTTGAGACTCGGTATGTGTTTTGCTATTGGGCTGCAGATAATGCACGTTCTTTTGTTTTTATTGTATATGTGTTTTCGGGCGTGAAAATGAAGCCGTTTGGTGGCCCCAGAACACCCCTTTGAGCGTGAAAGTGGTCGCGACCGTTGACCTTTGGCGTGTATTAGGTATTGTCGGTCTCGTCCACGAAGGTGACCCCTCGCACAGAGGGGTGTCCGGTCTTGATAAATTCTTTATTTAAAACCCTAGTCCTGCGGCGCGCAACAATTGTTCTTGTAAACAACATATAAAAAAAATATACAATAAAAAGCCCGGAGGTATAAAATCTCAGATTTTACTTGTTATCATCTTGTTTCTCTTGCTATAAGTAGACTGACGAAGCCAACGAAACTTCGGGGAATCAAAAACTTCGTGGCAGCACAAAACGGACTGAAGCCCATAGGAGTGCGCACCTGGGGTCCATTGGTATTCCTTCGTCTGGCAGGATATGTGAGTAACCATATAGCGTACGCGTTACACATTCATGAAAGCGCTTCTGTATTGTTTTGGTATACCTGTGTGTGTGTCTGTGTGTGTGTCTGTGTTCCACATGGCCCTTAGAATAGTCTGTAATGGAAATGGTTGGGTTCGTCTAGCCAAGAGTGAGAAAGTCATTAATCACTTTTATCGCTGCTTTTATAGGTGTTTTTCAATACATCATGAACCATTGACAGCAGTTTCTCTTGCACGATAAAGAGGGGGATTTCAAACGGAGATTGCAAACAGATAACGTTGCCTCAGTATCCTAAAATAACATTTACAAAAGATCGAAATGTTTTATGGAGGTTTGAGATCTGAATTCTTGTTGAAGACGAAGGGGCGCCAGGGGGAATGGGAGGGAGGAGTTTTTCCTATAGTGTTTTTCCTAGTCTGACCAATCGTATCCTTCAAGACAACACTGCTGACTGGAAAATGGCTTATCGTTCCCAAACTCTCCAAAGGTGGCGGTAGTTGTACATGTTTGTTATAAAAAAGTAATCAAATTAGAAGGAGAAGGAGCAAAATGAAGGCTGACAAACTCACTACCCTTCTGGTTGTAATCTTGGTGTAAGACCTGTATCTTATGAAAAGTAAACACGTACTTTCTAACTTGATGTTTATGTTGATGTGTTTATATTTTGTTTTTCAGCCGGACGAAGATGATTTTGACCAGAAGGTGGGTCCGCTGGCACAGGAGCTGGAGAAGATGGGGTTCACTAGCGGCATGCGCCACATCTGCCGCCGGCAGTACCAGCTCAGGTTAGTACGAGTGCTAAACGTCTGCCAATTCCAGATGGGGTTTATATATATAATAAGGCCTTTCCCCACCAAATTAAAAAAGTAAAATTGTCCGGATAGATCCGAACAAAATTGGCGACCGGCTTCGATCCGGTTAACTTTACCCCAGTGGGAACGCTCCCGATCCGGCTCGGTTCGGCGTAGCAAATATCCACCTCGCGAGTAGTAGTAGCTTCTAAAGCTGAAATCTAGATTTTCCAAATTGCTAATGCCTCCCAACATTTATGGTATCACTTCATCACAAACATGGAAAACCAGAATGATAACAGTGTAACAATAAATATGGGACTCACATCTGTAATAAAAATGGTGTACCTTTGTTGTATTTGCCCCCGTCATCAGATGTAACTGGAAACTGATCGTGGATAACGCGGCAGACAGCGGATATCATTTGGAGTACGTCCATCGCGACCTGTCATCCAATCTGGACCTCAGCACCTTCAGAACAGAAGTGGGAGACATTTACAACATGCAGGTTAGCCAGTTCCTGGACTTTTCTATTCTAGAGATAATTAAAAGGCACGTAACGTTCAGTTATGACAACCTATCCCAGCCTTATGAACAAGATTGAACTGTGATTTTCAACACGTACGATAAAAAATTGGACTCATCCAAATTTTCGACTGTACAACTCTAGTCAAGGAATGAGCAATCCACCGTTTCCGTGACGTCACTCAGATAACACACGACTCCGTGAGCAATGGATCATAGGTTGCAGAAAGTCTGTGGCGCCCCCCGTCTCTGTTGAGCTTAGCGTGATATGTAGTAGTTGAAGTGGTACTAGTAGTAGTAGTAGTAGTAATAGTACTGTAGTAGTATGACTTTACATATACAAAGGTACATCATAACGTAGCATAACTAAGCATTACAAGGCGTATTGATGTCTGAAATGCAATGATGGTAAGAACTTCTTATTGCCATCATCATATGTAGATCTTGTTCACTCATCTTCCTCTCTCTGTGTGTCTGATACGTGTGATAGGTGTGCATCGGTAAAGATGACAACGACAACACTTTGAAGCGTCAGCGAGTCGGCAAAAAGGCGGTGTACTCCTGCATCTATCCGAACCTACTGGTCAACAGGTACGGTCCGTGGCTGGACATCAACATCCTGCTGCCCCTGGGGCCTGACCGCTCCCTGATGATCTATGACTTCTACCTGAAGGAGAGTTTCGCGGAGGAGATGAGCGAGACAGAGGTACGGTAGTACTCTTCAAGCAGAGGTTTGGGTTTTGGGTTATTTTTGGCGTGTTTTTTTATCGGGGTTTCTTTTTTGTACTGGAATTTTTCTCTTTTTTGGGGTGAAAGTAAAATTCCAGTGCAAAAAAGAAACCCCGATAAAAATAGTCTAAAAACATGCCAAAAATAACCCCAAACGCAAACCTCTGCTTGAAGAGTAGTACGGTAGACTAGCATGTCGGTAGAACGTACTGAGCCTGCGTGAAACCCGTCATGTACATGTATTGTACATAGCACTTCAGCAGAACATGTCGTTAAGATAATATTCACGCACTTAAGGATGACATCCCGTCTATATATAGTTTTCAAATCTTGTGTCAGAAAAGATACCGTCTATAACAGCAGGCAAAATTCTGATGCAACGTTGGACTTAACCTTAATTACAAAGCCTCATACGAGAGAAAAGCGGTTGTGGTATAGTTTAATTAACGTGTAGAATTCATAGCTACACTTTTTGACTTGAGATCCTTGATAGTCTAAATGGAATAAAATTACACCATGGCTTTGATTCAAAAGTGAAAGACATGGTGTAATGTTATTCCCAAGTTTAGACAATCATGGAACTCGAGTTGTTCTCTTTAACTCTGAAATCAGACGTCTACATCTAACCTATTTACATTTAATTTCAGTTGGCGGAGTTCATCCAGCAGAGCCTTAAGGACAGTGATCAGGTCCAGCAGGAGGACACGAGGGTGTGTGAGGGGGTTCAGAGAGGCATGGAGTCCACTGCGTTCGACGTGGGCCGTTACGCCCCCGGACCGGAAATGCCTGTGCACGCCTTCCACCTCCAACTCGCGCGAGATCTGAGGGAGGGATTGGAGCACCACGAGTCTATGTACAGTAACAATTAGCATTAGTTCATCTGCGTTGGCAAAATGCATTATGAGAAATTCTAGACGGGGGACGATGTCGACTTCCGACCAACTTTGACCATTGGGACGTTACAACTGACGTCACAACTTAAACCACGTGATCACAGCACTTGGGTCAAAAATGATTTGGTGAATAATTCGAGTTAAAAAAACAGTTTTAAGTTTTGTCATAACTGATGAAATTGTCTCAGGGGTATACAAGTACTAGTTACGTCAGTTTTTAGCTCTCGCTGCCGATGTTATTATGGAGATATACAATTGAGTACGAACATTAAGGGGGATCCAATTATATGTCCCCATGATAGAACCAGGAACGATATAAATTATGGAATTGCGTATACACGGTATAGTTTCCTGGTACTGGACTGCAATGTATAGGACTGATTAAGCTTTTAAGTCTCATACATGTATGTATAATATTTAAATTCTAATGTGCACAGCGAGTCTATGGCAGAGGTATCTGAATTTATCTAAGAAAGCACATTGTACTTGCATAAATGCGACATTTTAATGAGTGACTGCTATGTTGTGGTAGCCGCACTGGTGGAAGATTGTTAGGAAATACTTTTCTATTAAATTGGGTTAGCCTTTCGTATCTAAGGGTGTAAGTTGGTGTTAGCTTGAAATACATGTTCTGTAATACATATACAGCAATCCACTAAAAAGCTATTTTATCCTTCCTTGTATCTTGTGCTGTCACTAGACAAACCCCATATTCTTTGCACTAAAATTAAAGTATGGTTAAAGATTCCGTTTCTTCTCGCGTATACCTTTATGGATACTTTAAGGTAGGATTTCGTGCAGTGTCTGTTTGGTCTTCACAAACGACGCTTCTTAGTCGTTGCCATGGCAACGTCAACGGCTACATTTTGGTCTGCATTTCCTCAGTACATTTACCCCCCCCCCCGG
>NW_017804420.1:726703-741054 GCF_001625305.1 Branchiostoma belcheri
CCCCCGGGCCCCTTGCGCAGTACACCCTGGAACGACATAATCTTCTGCAAGTCGAAGGCGGTCGTTTACGGAAGAAGAAGAAGAAGAAAGTACAACTTACCGCCAAAGCGGACGTGGCGCGTCTTCCTGGGCAGAATTTTTACCCAGCTCGTTCTTCCCTTTCATGCACACTCGCCATCTTGGAAAGGCGTGTTTCACGCACATGTGTCATGCCACCTGTAAATCACGAGCAAAATTTGCATTCGATAATCAAGTTAACATATAAGATTAATGACAGGCCAATAGGAAATCACCACACACGCAGGCCAGAAAAATACGCTGTGTTAATTCTGGCTTTAATCTTACGAATTTGAAATTCTCAATTTTTCTATCCTCCTTCATTTTACTGAAGGAGGCCTCGAGGAAAACACACGTTAGTAATTTTATAAATGATTTTTATACCCATTTATCTTCTGATTGCGATAAGAACATTTTCTAGCTAGTAGTAGGTGACAAATTACAAACATTACAGTCATTGCGACAGTTGCCTCTAGGGATTCCAATACGGAAACTCCGTACAACAAGAGTAAATGTCAAGCGACATGCGTGTAGATAGAAATATTTCATTTGTGTACTTCGATCTTTGAGTGTTTATTTCTCTTTATCGACGATTGTTAAACTGAAAATCCAATTCTTCCCATATCATAGTTAGTATCAACGATAAGATTATAAAGTTACAAAATATAGCCGAATATAACCGAAACGTCCGCAATTTGTGACTAAGAGGACGCTCCTGACGAAGCAAGTCTTAGATTTTCAAACGTTATTTAATAAAATGGTTATTTGATAGGTTTTAGCTGAGCATTGATTCAATTATAAGGAAGACCAATCAAAACAGCGGATTTCGTCTTATAACGAGGCTCAAAAGTATGCATACATTAAGTCCAGGTGCCACATTACGTCATGCGATGTAGTTACGTAATCCTCCGGGCGAACTGTGTAGATATGCTGGGTTAAATATAGGCAGGAATGGGTGTAAACATTGGCGTTAAAAGTAAAAATAGCGCAAGCAATTACAGAACTAGTTGTTGCAATATTTTCTATATGATCCATTCTTCACGTCTAGTTGTTTTCTGGACGGTTGGAACTGATAGTAAGAACAAAATCAAAGAAAATTTGTTTAGTAACGAAAAATTAAACAAACATCAATAAAACGCATAAACGCATAAACTTTTGTTCCAGTTTTTCCACCAAACCCTTTCTAGAAGTGTAATAATTCATGCCTGAGGTGTCCAGAAGAATCTTTCCATCCCTGGCAAACGTGAACCCTTCTTTACAAAATTTACTCCCTCACGTTTTAGTTGATGTGTGATGCATCCACAGGCGCCATAATGCAATTCATCACACGTGTCAATGAGGGCCTCTAGCAGTTCCTGGAATTATTGCAGGTACTTGAGGAGATTTTTACATGCAATAATTTCACCGACTGCTAGAAGTCGCTTTTGATACATGGCGCAGAGGGTCATTAACCGATGTATCCTTGATGCTGATTGGTTCTCATCATATTTACGTGTTTGCGTCGTCGAGCCTGATTGGATAATAAAGAGAAACAAGTATGACGTCTGCCTCTTTGACCAAATATGGACAACAGACTCGAAGCTATAAAGCAGCTTTACTTTTCATGTAAACAACTGAAGTTACGATGAATTTTCGGACGAATAGGACTATTTTAGGCAGTTATTTTCCCCCAGATAAGCTACTGAGTCGTAAGAACTACCTCTACAAAGAAAAGGAGTCGATTTATGAGGCTAGGGGAGGTGAAAATGCTCGGCAACCACGTAATATTCTTACGAACAGGGGAGGGGGGCATTATGTGGGGATGGCTTTCAGCACCAAGGACAGGGATAGCTTCAGTTTGACCCTTCATGACTACAAACTGAATATTAATACACCGACGCGACTGCAATATACGAAGGAAATCAATTTGTGAATTTTTCAGTGTCGATCTCAATATCATATGAATGGAAACAGAGCCTCTGTCAGGCGTATAACTATGGCAATCCCCAAGCTGTTACGATTCTGCCTTCCACCATGCATCTGCTTGGTTTCCATTCATATGGTAATATGATCGACACGGAAAATTCACTCCTGTCAAGACTGTGACCATTTCTGCAAGCGATCAGCTGATCGCAAAATCACATTTTTACGTGTAAGTTGAGAATAAAGGAAATTTGGTCAAAGGCAATAAGTAGGAATAGAGAGGAGACCATACGGGGTAACGTTATACTCTGAAAACAAGGAGGCCGAAAAATGCCAAAAGTTTCATTTTCCTAAAATTGAAAAAGCGTACATTCATCCCCTATCACACCCCCGTTTTGAAGCACCCGTTCGGAAGGAAGCCTCGCTCATTCCCAGATTTGGCCACTTGGGAAACGCGATGGGCTCTTATGGGGGTTTTACTCCAGGTCTTTCCAGCTCTTGTTCTTGACGCTGAGGCCTCTCCTGACTACTTAAATATCACGGATATATCAGGGAATAATCGTTTTAGTCAGGCATATGCTCATTTTGAGACGAGAACTCCTACAGCGGGTAGTACGAGCGTCTGAAAATGGTACTTTTTTTGGCAATATTTCTGTCATTTATGTTGTCAACAGAAATATTTCTATTTCATTTATTTCAACATTTTATCACATTCTAGTAAATATTATACAAGTATTTACGTATATCAGGACAAGAAGTGGAAACACTGCATAATATTCAAATCAAATGTTGACATATCAAAGCCTTAGAAGTGACCACTATGGTCTGGTCACCATGCTACAGCTTTGGCTGTAGTTCTAATGAAATATATATGTTTACCAAAAGAAAACATATTGTTTTTGCTCTGTTTCCTCTTCTCTTCATCCAAACAAATAAGATCAATGACCTGAACCAGACGTCACCATCATGGTAACATCATGTTGGGTTACATAGTGTTGCAAGTTTATAGCAGGAGGGATTTAGACTCGTGTCTGATTATATATATGAATGTGTTTGAGTAAGAAAGACCATATGCGAAGGTAAGCATTATGCATTTGCTTTGCAAATGTTACCTTTCTAGTTCTTTAGTAATTTCTTTTGGCATGTGTATGTGCAATGTATTATTGTAGATTGCTTCAGCAAATTGACCACTAATGTTGGCTACGTCCTACTAAAATACATTGACCTAGATTTCAGAGCTTCGAAAGTTGTAGAATGTCCAATATTGAACTTGACTTTCGTATTACCGACCGGAACCTAACAAAATAAATACTATGAAAACACATCCACAACATCCGTGAAATGAGTTACAGAACTTGTGGTTTCAATTGGGGATGGGCATGATTTAGACAGCATAGTTAGCCCAGCAACAAGCTAACTTCTGATACATAGAAGCCGTCCAGTGTTCTATCTGCAGACAAAAACTATGAAAACTGTAAAAGTTTGGCACATCATTTTTATTTCCCGAATTATTTTGGGACTATATTAAAGCATCATTGACCTCATTTTTCCAAAAACATTTTTCTCAATTTTTTTAAACAGAGACGTGTGGGAGACACTGAAAACTTGTAGAGAAGTAGGTAGTTGTTCTAGAGCAAAATGAGTTGTCTTTTCATAGATGACCAGAAGTCAACAGACTTGCAACATTGCATTTCACATTTAATTTTGCGAGCAGTCACTTCTCAATGTATGAGTTCTTAATTATCATGTATAAACAGCAAGATATGGTACATCATGTTCGACAGAGTATCAATGGAATGCTCCATTTATGAACAACTTTTAAACAGCTTCCACTACCTACCATCATGTCCTACATGTCAATCATGCCATACTCATGACCTACAGGTGAAAATTAGCAAATGTCCCTGAAACTTGTGAAAAACGTGGAAAATCATATGTGGTAAGGGTAAGCTATACACAAATATTTAGTTATACAAAAAGAGAAGTCTTCAACAATAGACATGTACATCGAGTGAAAGTCGTCCTCTCAGGTTTTTAATCAACTCTTTTCATCACTTGCAGCTCTCTCATCAAGATACATTTGAAATAGGATAAAACATACGAGAGTAACAAAGCAGACGATTCCTACAAATAGCGGAGAGAAAGGTCCCATCTCCACTTTCCTAATACCCAGATAGTTGGTCTCCACACCTAGACCTAAGTCACCGCTGCATACCAGTGTTCATGGAGTTCAGACGGCCATTCATGGCGTACGGATTAGGGGCGGGGCTGTACATGATGTTGGAATGGCGGGTGTGGTGCAGCTGTTGTTGGGGGGTGGGGGGGCATGTTGATGACGCCCATCTGGACCGGGACGCGCGCCGCCTGGTCCATGTACGCGGGGTTGACGGGCTGGTACGTGCTGTTCATGATGGGCTGCGCCAGGCGGTAACCGTTCATGTTGACGGCGCTGTAGCCGGTCATGGGGCTGATGGTGCGATGGCGGGAGGAGGGGAGGGGTGGGCCGGGGCCCGGTCTGTACTGCGGGCGGTATTGCTGGGGTGGGGCCGGCTGCATGGGGGACGAAGTGAACCGGTACGTTGGACTTGTTCTGTATGTTCATGTTGGTCTGGATGACGTGGCCTTGCACGCCGGGACTGGGGGCAGACCTGTTGTGGACAGGAGGGGTCATGTTACGTTGCACGGGGGAGGGGGGAGTCATTGCTAGCGGAGGGGGAGGGGTGAGGTTAGGAGGAGGGGTCATCCCCGGCTGGTTGTGCAAGGAGCCCGGAGACGGCATACGTAATTGCGATTCGTCCATAATGCCGTTGGTGAGCTGTTGCAGTTTGGCAAGGCTGAAGCTGGTGCTCGTGTTGGGACTTTCCCGTCCGCGTAACATCGTCCCCATGCTGCTGTAGGCATTGTGGTTTCCGCCAGGCCCCGTCCCGTTGTCCTGCATCCCCAGGTAGGCGTTAGACACTTGGCAAGAAGTCTCCATGAGGGCGTGCTGTGCGGGCATCTGACCGTAGTTCAGGGGACAGTTCTGCACGGCAGGCTGTACGTGGTGCGTGGGGTCCATACTGGAATAGTTTGTGGTGTGGATGGGCATGCTGTAGCCTTGTTGTAAGTGGGAGTTATCCATCATCAGACTACAGTCAGCACTGGACACGATGGCCATGTTACAGTTGGTGGACACGGAGGTGGTACTGTACATCATTCTGGCCGGCGCCACGCCGGTGTTACTGCTGTCCACCATGGCCATACCAGAGGCAGGGGGCAGCGCAGAACTGGACGTGTTGGCAGAGAGGGAACAGCTGCTACCTGCTGACCCAGAGGACAGCTGCTGTCCAACACCAGGGCTCATCCTCATGTATGTATTCCCGTCCTGCAAAGAAAACATAACCAGTAAACAATTACAAATGTACCTCTAGAAACAACAATCCTGAAGTGTTATTGACAGCACGCAACAATAATATTGTTCTTGGTAAAGATACAGTCAGAACTTTCCAAATTCGATTCAATGGATTGACACATTAACAGCACAAAGACTGCAATTGGGATCACTGATTCTACCAGACTGCAGTCTCTACTCTAATATATATTGTATAGTTACTAGTACCTGTATGGACCCATGGTGTTGGATGTTGCCCATAGAAGGACTGGGTACAGATGACGGCTGTGTGTTGCTGCCGTTGTCCACAGCAGGGCTGTTCATACTACAGGGCAGCATGGGGCTGTTGTGACAGGAGGAGGACCCTGTGCCGGCGCTGGCCGGCCTGAGCGGAGACGGGTTGGTGCTCTGGTGACTGACGGCGTGGGGAGACTGGGTGGGAGTCTGCTGGATACTGGGCGGTCCAGTCTGCGTACACAACTGTTCTTTGGTCATCATGTTTCCAGTTTGTACTACCGTGTGTTGTTGTTGTTGTTGTTCACATGAAGCCGGTCTGTCGGACAGGGTGTGGATGACTGTAGGAGATGGTCGGTCACTGTTGACGGCGATGTCTGCTGGTGCTGGCTTCATCACCCTGGGGGACTCCAGGTTGGGACTGTTGGCATCACTGCCGTAGTCGCTGTGGTCGCTCTGCAGTTTGGGAGGCAGCTGCTGGGGGGCGCTGGGGGGCACGCAGGTGTCCAGGATCCTCTCGGGACTGCTGTGCTCCTGCGGCGCCGGTGGTACGGCCTGCTCCTGCGACACCTGAACAACCTGCACCTCGCTTTTCTCCTGGGGGGGTTGTGGTTGCGGGGAGGGGGTGTTCTGCGGGAGGGGGGACAGGGTATCCACGGGGTAAGGCTGGTCTGTCATGGTGACAGCAGGTTGTTCTGTAGGCGTGGATGCACAGGTGTCTGATATACTGTCCTCCAAACATTGTGCAGCAGCGTTGCCTTCAGTGTCCACCTGAGGAACCGGTACCTCCTCCTCTATAGGAGAACACACTGGCTGTTCCTCTTCCTGTTCCTTCTCCTCTTCTTCCTCTGGTTGTTGTTGTGGGGAGGAGGGTTCAGGCTCACTGAGGCACACTTCTGCTGCCTCCTCTCCATTCACAACTTCTTCAGGGCCGTCTTTTCTCTCTGTCTGCTCTTCTTCTTCCTCTTCTGCTACTTCTTCTGGTTCTTTTTCTTCCTGCACCATGTTAACTTCCTCTGGGACAGTGTCCTCCTCTTCCTTGCCGTTCGTCTCCGGAACGGGGACCGTTGTTGTCTCTTTCCTGTCGTCCTCTTCATCCGAGTCCTCCAGGCAGTCTGACAGGTTGGGACAGTTGGTGACGTCGTCCAGCCCCGATGACAGTGTCTGCGTCATGAGCGAACAGCTGCCTCTGTCTGCAAACTCTCCGTCCTGCAAAATGTCAAGTCATTATTTTTAGACTTTGATGAAATTTGATACTTTCCTTGAACACGAGCAAAAATAGCTCACCTTGAATATTCAGTAGCTCATAAGTCGACCTTTCTATGAGAGATAATCAATACATAAAAACCAAAAACAATCATTTTTAAAATTGTATCACAATAAATCCCTATAGCTCCTATTACTACAATTTCAACAAACAGCCATGTTGCCATTGATGCAAAATCAGTCACTATTTACATGAAGAGGAAATGATAATGAATCTAGACACTTACTAGTCCAGTTTTGTGTGAGCCTGATGCTGACGTGTGGTCAGATACAGGGTGCTTCCTCGGTCTGCCTGGTTTCCTCCCAGACTTGTGCCTGCTTTCTCTTTGTTTCTTACTGGAGTGCCTGTGCTCGTTCTTTGAACTTGAGCTTCTTTTGCTCTTCTGTTGTCCCTGACGGTCGCTCTTCCCCTTCTTTTTCTTGTGAGGAGGTTCATCGTCCTGGCTGACATGGTTGTGTTGGTCCAGAGCGGACGACGAGTCTACAGAAAAAAAAAAAGATCAAAGCATCTTTAAAAAAAATGGTATGAAACAAAATATTCAAGATAGAAGGAAAAAGGAGGCCAAATGGATCAGAAAATCCACTTCAATCATGAACTGTGATGAAGGGGGATAAAGTATTCTTAAGAACTTTACCTTGCTTCATTATGTCTGTACTGTACTGTACTATGTCAGTATCACATATCAACACTCTAGGAGACCACAGTAATACTGCAGCTGCGACACCTAGACCTAGCTGCAGTACAAGTCAGAACCAGTCACTGTTGCCCTGAAGAAGGTGACTAGTGTTGGATGTGAAAACCCCTCGTTGTTAACTAAAGAACATTCTTACACAGTCCCTTGCCAACCTGATGAAATTATTCACAAAAAGAATCTTATTGACAAAAGTGTAGTTACAATAAAGAAGAAGTCTTGATTATGGCTAGTACCTTTGCCTTGCCCTTGATGGCTTCTCTTGGTCCTGTTCTTGGTCTGGCCAGAGTCTGACTTGCTTGCACCATCGTATACCAAACTGTCTGCACAGTCTGTAACAAGATTCCATGTAAATACTCAATGGACTACCACCTATTCCAGCATCACTGTATCACTAGTCCTGAGTGCAAATGTGGGCATCCAAATGAGACACCAGATCACTATTGCACTGCAAATTTTATAATACTGAAAGGACCAAAATGTTGTTATCCATATCTTGCCTTCATCTTGAAAACATACTCCCTTCCGACCCACTCAACGCAGATGACGCCACATTATGTACTTTACTTCTTACAGGTAGTCCCTCCCTCCCATACCCTACTAACTGCCGTATCTTTGATATTGTGTTCAACTTTATTCATCACACTGGAAGATTTGACCAATCTTATTAATGTTATATTGGTTTTGGTATTGGTATTGGTACGCCAGCCACTTTCATTTTATGTTTATGTTATACTTTATGTCATCTTTATGTTTACTTTTGTATTATGTTTTATGAGCAGCGGATTCACATAAGCACAACAAGTGCTTCCTATCCAATGCTCAAAAATCCATGTGAATAAAATAAATAAAAAATAAAATAAAATAAATACTCAATGTAACAATAAAGGCATCCAAGTCAATCTCAAGGCAGTAAAACTGGATTTTCAATCACTGTCACTTTCCTGGTCATTTCTTAATGTAGTAAGTTGAATCAACCATATCCCATGGTGATATCTGTGAGGCAAAAATGCAATGTCACTGATGGAAAACAGTTGCTTGTTTAGTATTGTAAGCTGCTTCTAGCTGTATGTTGGCAGTACCAAAAATAAATAGACTCCTCAGGTAGACCTCAAAGCCCTGCCCACCAACCTCAAATGTAGATACGCAAAATAAAAGTGCATTAAGTGCATAATTAAGAATTTGATGGACATGCAGCCATTTTCCCATTGTTTGAACCAATGACTGCCATCCTCTCATTGGTTGAATTGCTAATTATGATTGACAGTCAGAAGTGTTCTCACCAGAGGACTTGTTAGCTGTCCGCTCTGGGCTGCTGGTTCTTGCCTCAGAAGAAGTGCCCTCTTCCAGCTTGGCTGCTTTCTTGTTCTTACGGTTGGACTTGTGGTGTTTGTGCCTCCCTGAGCTGGACTTCTTTTTCCTGTTACTCTGTAACAAACAATGGATATTTTTCATTTCATTTTGTTTGATGTAACATTGCATCGAGCAGCAAAGGGGGGTTTGGGGACATGCTTCCCGGGAAAATTTTGAAATCTTGACCCTCTGAAATGCTATTTCCCTAATGTTGAGGGGCAAATCTTGCCGACAGACTAAGCTTAGTTTAGTGACATCTCTTTTCATATCCTTACAGGCCCATTTTTGTCTGTCATGAGCACCAAAAGTCTGTCAAATGAAGAAAGACGGATGCTTTTTACCTTTTTGGAGGATGACTGACGTCCTTCCTTCTGTTTGTCTGTGGGTTTCTCTTTGACTGCTTCCCTGCTGACACTTCTGTTGACGTTGGTGTGAGGCTTGGGCTGTCTGTGGACCTTCTGTTCCTGCTCAATGTCCCTCACCAGGGCTCCCATACGCTCCATCTGACAGTACACATATCAAAGTGTCAATGGTTTGTTTTAAAGGGGCATTGCAGGTAGTGATGCATACCGGTTCACTGGACTTGGATCCGGACTTGTAAGAATGTTTAGGTTCAAATCCAAAAAAAATAAAAGTCAAGAACCAAGTCCAGACTTATTACCATCAAAGACCATTTCACATATCCCTTTTTTTCGTAGATTGTAAAATCTTTGCTGCAAAACGAAGAAAACATTGCCATCGGGCATCGTCAAGTACCGGCCTCCATGTTATGTGGCCAAAGTTTCACCCAGACAACATTGCAAGGTTGCCAACATGCAACTTTGTATATGCCATGGGTTTAGGTCCAGACTTACAAGTCCGGAACTGAACCTAAACCTCTGGACTTGAATCCGGACCTGAACCTAAAATTGGGTTTAGGTATGCCTTTTAGCACATCGTATCGTATTATCAGGCTATACGTATTATTTGTGACCACTACATTAAATTTAGGACCACTACACTAATTTTCAACTTCTGGTAGTGTAACGGTACTTAACTTGTGTGAAAACTTGAACCCTGCATTATGTAATTTTTGGGTGCAGAACCTTCATGTGAATGATATGTGCAACCACTTTTTACTATATTTGCATCACAAAAACAAGGTGCACTGAATTCCGAAAACCATTTCAAAGGAAACTCACCTGGTCTTGACAATATCATCCAAGTTCGGGGCTGAGTAGTTACATCAATACCTGTAAATTCTCCATTGTATACGTGTGGAGAATTCTGATAAACAGATAAACAAACAGGTTCCATACCTCTCTCTCGGCACTCTTCTCCTCCTCCAGGATGGCAGTGTTAGACACGATGAGGGGAGACCAGCGCAGGGCGTCAGGGTCCACCTCCGCACGCCGCTCGGCAGCCGACTCCAGACGGGCCATGTGTTCTTCCACCAGACGCTTCCTCACACGGATCATCACCCTGGGGCAGCACGCACATTCAGTTTTAATCATTTCTTTACAGGGCTCGAAATTCATTTTTAGGAATAGGTGCACTAGTGGTGCACCCAAACTAAAAAATTAGGTGAACAGAAAATTTTTTGGGTCCACCATATAAAACTAAACTTAATTACAGGTCTTACTGCTTCACTTCTGAGCTTGAATCTAAAATTGGAGCTAACTTCAAAATCTTCAACAAGTACTACAACACAGGTTTTATGATTTTTGTGACATTTAGATGCCAAGAATATCCTGTAAACTACATGTATTATACATTTGATATGTACAAAAATATCTACAACTACAAAAATATTTGGGTGCACTGGTGCACCCACAGAAAAAAATGGGTGCACAGCTCCAATTTTGGGTGCACTAAGGTGCACATGCACCCAGTATTTCGAGCCCTGTATATAGATTGCACATACAGTACCATCTATATAGCACCCTGTATATGTACAATTTGGGAGTATTTCTCGCGCAATGCATCACACCGCAGGAAAACGCAACGAATGCGGAAGTAACTACGCCACCACAGGGCAAAAAAGTCAAGGGTTTATGACCTGGTTAAGGCATCAAATTATTTCAAAATACTGTGTAAAAATTGCCAGCACGACAAGGGTTAAGATTAACCACATTTAGGGAAGAACTGCTGACTATCATCTTTTCAGGATGTCGACAATGTTAACCTTCACATGGTCTAGCTCAACAAACTACTGCTCTGTTTATTCTTACTTAAACACTGTCCTGCTACTTGCTACATAATGTAATCCCACAGGGTGTCTGCTACAGCACCAGTTACCATGGTAACAGCTCTCTGGTCCAGGTCATTGACCTTATTTACTTGGAACGGAAGAGGAAGAAGAAACAGAGCAAAATTAATATATTTTCCTTCTGCGAAGGCAGATATGACTAGAAATGGTTTCTGTCTTTGTCCAACTCTCACCTGTCGTCCTTCCTGGTGACCATATGGAGGCTCTGTAGCGTGGCTGCGATGTCATGTGGACACATCCCAGTGGCCTCGCTGATGACCTTTATACTGATGTGGTCACCCTGGAAGTAAAACAACAATCAGTCGCATGAAAATCACAAAGACTGACTTCAGGGCACTCAGGGAGTAAAACCTCTGCATTGAGAGCAGTAAATTCTTATCTGTTTCCAATTATTTTTTTACCAATTTTTAAACCGGTAAATGATGCCTCCGGCTTTATGTCCTATCCAAAGGATGTCCCTAACTCATTTTCACCTGAGTCTTAAAAGAGAGGAAATAGGTGTGAAGTGCCTTTTCCAAGGACACAATAGTGGGGCCTATCAAGGATTAGAACCCAGAACCTTCAGATTCTGAGTCAACAACCCTTACCACAAGACTACCTTGCCATTTTAGAAACTGTACTTAAGAAATTAAAAATGACTATTCAGTTTACAATGTTAGCCAGTGTTACCTTGTGTTTTGCTAAGTACTCGAGGATGGTGCTGCGCCAGTAAGCGGTGTAGCTGATGCGCCCCAGGTCAGACAGGGGTTTCTCTGGGGACCCAGGCTGGCCCTCGCGCTGGGACAACAGGTAACCTGCACAGAAACAATACATCAATCTCCTCGTAGAAAAAACACAGCTACCAATTTCTGTGCCAGTTTTATTCTTCTCTGAAAATAATATAAAACATAATTCTTGTCGTCCCCTACAGTTGTACACAAAGCTTGGAGTCAACACTACAGCTTAAGCCGTGACAATTGTCCAATTCCTGTGAACAATTTCATCAGGTTGGCTGTATGAGAAGGTTCTTTAGTCAACATCCAATGTGCTTGACAATGCATTTGATGCGCACTTGTAATATTGCAGCAGCGACACCTAGCTTCAGTAGAAGGTGACAGATGGTCACAGAAATGTTGGATGTAAAAACCCACTGGTTGTTGAATAAACAACCTTCTTATACTGTACAACCCTCCTTTGCCACTTCAGTGCAAAACTGACACCCAACGCCAAAGGAATAATACACAGACGTAGAAATAATACAGATACAGACATGCTGTTTAGGCCACAGCAAGTACATTTTATGGATGACATCCTCCGCAGACTCCAAATCTAATGCGAGCGGGCGAAAAAAAAACAAGGCGGGTCGAAAAAAACAAGGTTCTTACATTTTAAAATTTTGACTCAATCGTCGTACAAATGGTCTTGATTCAGTGGGAACATCACATATACACAGCCAGCATCACATATCACTACATCAAAGTAAGAAACAAAACATTAAATCAGAGCCCTTTCTTGTCTCCTCTCTGCCATCCACCTTCCAGCATGGCAGCAGACATCTTTGCCCATTTTCGGCATGGTGACCACTGTCAGAAGGCAACAAAGTTTCTTGTTTTTTTTCCCGAAATCAGGCAAAAATTAATGCCTGTCATCCATAAGAATTACTTGCTGTGGCCTTACAAAGGCCCTGTTGAGAAGACTTACTGAATTCGATGAGGAAGCGTCCAAATCCTCTCCTTTGGAAGTGTGGCATGGTCATGATACAGGACACATTGTACTTCTGTTGACTGTGTTTTTCCTGAAATATCAAAAGTCTGTCAGCCTTTTTTGAAAAGATTAGTACATTCACATCAAATCTTAAGATTTTTCTTGCTGTATTCCATTTTCTCACTGGAATGATCTCATTCCAGAGTTTACTATTAATGTTACTGAACCTTAATGCGAGTTACGGTAAAAGCAGAAACCTTTGGAGTGGTTTCATCTTCAGTTTTTGCAGTAACTTCTTACTGTGAAATCATAACACTGCAAATATGTGTTATAGTTCTATTTTACTACATGAAAACCTGCTTTTTCCTCCAACTTCAAAATAAAACCACAGCAAAGGTAAAGACATTTACGGTACCTTGGAGAAGTAGCCAACGAGATGGCATCCCTTTTTGTCATTGAAAGTCAGTACATAGAACAGGAAGGGTTCCACGTCATAGTACAGGGTTTTGTGGTCCAGAAACAGCTTGGCTAGCAGACACAGGTTCTGACAGTAGATCTGAAACAAAAAAACAGTACACATTGTTGGTAAACATACATAATACATAGTTCCTTATCACTTTTACGTAGAACGTTATGTTTTCAGTAGCAATTGTGTATGTGTGTGTGTGTGGGGGGGGTGTCAGTCGTCCTTTCAACAGAATAACTCAAGAAGGCTTAATATATATAGTCTTCATATTTGATGGGTAGGTCTTGATAAGATTTAAAAATGATTAGATATTGGTCCCCCTAATGGCTTGCTATGGTACTGCAGTGGAACTTCCGGTTTTGATATCTCCTGGTAAAATAGAACATTCATGACACTATCAATCACTTAGTGCTTTTTGGTTTGCCACTGCTGTTTCTTCCTTCAATGATATTATTGCAGGTATGCGTGCAGCAGCAGCTGGCTATATTACACCAAACGACCTGTTATAACCAACCTTTACACATCTAACTGCAAATTGTTCCATTTTCTAAATACAGTGAGTATTATTGAATGTTTTGTGATCGTTGTTGACGTTGTCTCACCTTGTTGACATTACCATCCACCTCAAAGACAGACAGGTTATCCTTGCGGTAGATTTCATTGGCCGGTGGATGGTGCCAGCCACATTTGATCTGTGGAGGTAAAACATGACGATTCATCAATCAAATCACCAACCACAACCAAACAACAGGACAAAGACATCAATTTCATGATTGAATAAGTTTGAACTTGAACAAGAAGAAAGTGCAGTGTCTTACCACATGCCTCTTGAGGATACTTCTACTCTTCATGTACTTGAGACAAAACTCACACAAGAATAACTTTGGCAACCTGTAAAAGATAGAATTGCCATCATTAATATCGGCAGGACATTTAGTAAATAAAAACTTAAACCACTATAGTTCACACACTGCTTCTTTTCTGCGCAGTTAAGAGAAGAGTATGGCACTTGAACACACAGTGCTAGTGCGGACTAGCCCCGACATTTGACAAAATTCAAGAATTTTGCCCAATCTGTCA
>NW_017804420.1:741074-756212 GCF_001625305.1 Branchiostoma belcheri
ACACTGTCCTGCTACTTGCTACATAATGTAATCCCACAGGGTGTCTGCTACAGCACCAGTTACCATGGTAACAGCTCTCTGGTCCAGGTCATTGACCTTATTTACTTGGAACGGAAGAGGAAGAAGAAACAGAGCAAAATTAATATATTTTCCTTCTGCGAAGGCAGATATGACTAGAAATGGTTTCTGTCTTTGTCCAACTCTCACCTGTCGTCCTTCCTGGTGACCATATGGAGGCTCTGTAGCGTGGCTGCGATGTCATGTGGACACATCCCAGTGGCCTCGCTGATGACCTTTATACTGATGTGGTCACCCTGGAAGTAAAACAACAATCAGTCGCATGAAAATCACAAAGACTGACTTCACAACACTCAGGGACTAAAACCTCTGCGTTGAGAGCAGAAATTCTTATCTGTTTCCGAATATTTTTTTCCCAATTTTTAACCGGTAAAATGATGCCCCCGGCTTTATGTCCCTAACTCATTTTCACGGTTTCACCCGAGTCTTGAAAGAGAGGAAATAGGTGTAAAGTGCCTTTTCCAAGGACACAATAGTGGGGCCTATCAAGGATTAGAACCCAGAACCTTCAGATTCTGAGTCAACAACCCTAACCACAAGACTACCTTGCCATTTAAGAAATTGTATTTGAGAAATTAAAAATGACTATACAGTTTATAATGTTAGCCATTGTTACCTTGTGTTTTGCTAAGTACTCGAGGATGGTGCTGCGCCAGTAAGCGGTGTAGCTGATGCGCCCCAGGTCAGACAGCGGTTTCTCTGGGGACCCAGGCTGGCCCTCACGCTGGGACAACAGGTAACCTGCACAGAACAACATCAATCACCTTGTTATACAATCTTTGCTGTTACTTAAAAAAAAAACAGCTACCAATTTCTGTGCCAGTTTTATCCTTCTCTGAAAATAATATAAAACATAATTCTTGTCGTCCTCTACAGTTGTACACAAAGCTTGGAGTCAACACTACAGCTTAAGCCGTGACAATTGTTCAATTCCTGTGAACAATTTCATCAGCTTGGCTGTTAGACGGGGGTTAGACGTGCTTGCACCAAGTACAAGTCTTTTTTGAAGCAGGATTTTTACGGCTGGATGCTCTTCCTAACGCCAACCCAAACCCTAGTAGGGCTTGGGCTCCCTCTAACTGAGGGGGGAAATGCATGTTAAGTGCCTTTCCCAAGGGCACAATGTCTGGGTGCATGTCCGGACATGTCTGGGTCCAACCCTGGGGATTGAACCTGGGTCTTCTTGCTTGACAGTCGGACGCTCTATCCACTACACCACACAGACGCCACACACAGACATGCTGTTTACAAAGGCCTTGTTGAGAAGACTTACTGAATTCGATGAGGAAGCGTCCAAATCCTCTCCTTTGGAAGTGTGGCATGGTCATGATACAGGACACATTGTACTTCTGTTGACTGTGTTTTTCCTGAAATATCAAAAGTCTGTTAGCCTTTTCGAAAAGATTAGTACATTCACATTATATCTTAAGATTTTTCTTGCTGTATTCCATTTTCTCACTGGAATGATCTCATTCCAGAGTTTACTATTAATATTATTAATGTTACTGAACCTTAATGTGAGTTACGGTAAAAGCAGAAACCTTAGGAGTGGTTTTATTTTCATTTTGTGTGGTAACTTCTTACTGTGAAATCATAACACTACGAATATGTGTTTTATAGTTCTATTTTACTACATGAAAACCTGCTTTTCCCTCCAACTGCAAAATAAAACCACCGCAAAAGTAAATACATTTACGGTACCTTGGAGAAGTAGCCAACGAGATGGCATCCCTTTTTGTCGTTGAAAGTCAGTACATAGAACAGGAAGGGTTCCACGTCATAGTACAGGGTTTTGTGGTCCAGAAACAGCTTGGCTAGCAGACACAGGTTCTGACAGTAGATCTGAAACAAAACAAGGAGAAGTCGTAGACATCATCCCTCCATGAAATAGCTTGTTATTTTGTAATCTTTTGGTGTATTTCAATAGAGATATTATGAGTCAAACTGTTATAGAGTTTGCGAATATACTACTGGGGATGGTACCCAGGCTACATTTGCCTGTACATGTAGGTCAATGACCAGACAAATGACCTGCAGACCAGACAAACAAGATTTATTTTCCTGCAGACTCTATAGGGGTAAAAATAGATAGGGCTGCCTGGGTCTGACCTACCAGCTGGAGGTATAAACAAAAACACTCTGTCCCAACTTTTGGGTCAAACAGACCATCCTATTATGAAGTAGGGGTGAAAAAGTGAAAATCCTTTTAAATCAAGCAATAAAAATATGCGACAACCTGCTAATGCACTCCAAAACACAAAGAGACTCAACAACTACCCACATACCAAAAATCATACCAAACCATCCCCTAGATTTTCCAAACATTCAACACAAAAAGTCCAACATTAAACATTTTGTAAATATCAAACGCAAACAGCTAGGGGACCCAAATTTAAACCACTAAACCATGGTAATAACAACTACATGCTACCTTAATATCGCACAAACAGTCCATAACGCGAAAACAACAGAATAAAAAAATTAAACTGCAGTACCAAGGTCAATCACCAGGGGCTCAAAGTCAACCTACACAATCTCCAAGGCCCCATCCATCAATCTGCCAAATATCGTACAGTTCCTTCTCACCGATCTTCAGATATCAGACCAAACATGAAACGGAGTAAAAACAGTACCCCCATTTTCATGGAGGGTAAAAACAGTACACATTGTTGGTAAACATACATAATACAAAGTTCCTTATCACTTTAACCTACAACGTTATGTTTTAAGTAGCAAATATGTATGTGTGTGGTGTGGGGGGGGGGGTCAGTCGTCCTTTCAACAGAATAACTCAAGAAGGCTTAATATATATATTAGTCTTCATATTTGATGGGTAGGTCTTGATAAGATTTAAAAATGATTAGATATTGGTCCCCCTAATGGCTTGCTATGGTACTGCAGTGGAACTTCCGGTTTTGATCTCCTGGTAAAATAGAACATTCATGACACTATCAATCACTTAGTGCTTTTTGGTTTGCCACTGCTGCTTCTTCCTTCAATGATATTATCATGCCACAAGCCCATCTGTACCTGTATCTGTATAGCCGGTATAACTGCCCTTTGGCGCAACACACCAGCTTTGCAGGTATGCTCGCAGCAACAGCTGGCTATATAATACTACACCAAATGACCTGTTACAACCAACCGTTACACATCTCACTGCAAATTGTTCCATTTTCTAAATACAGTGAGTATTATTGAATGTTGTGTGATCGTTATAAACGTTGTCTTACCTTGTTGACATTACCATCCACCTCAAAGACAGACAGGTTATCCTTGCGGTAGATTTCATTGGCCGGTGGATGGTGCCAGCCACATTTGATCTGTGGAGGTAAAACATGACGATTCATCAATCAAATCACCAACCACAACCAAACAACAGGACAAAGACATCAATTTCATGATTGAATAAGTTTGAACTTGAACAAGAAGAAAGTGCAGTGTCTTACCACATGCCTCTTGAGGATACTTCTACTCTTCATGTACTTGAGACAAAACTCACACAAGAATAACTTTGGCAACCTGCAAAAGATAGAAATGCCATCATTAATATTGGCAGGACATTTAGTAAATAAAAATTAAACCACTATAGTTCACACACTGCTTCTATACTGCGCAGTTAAGAGAAGAGTATGGCACTTGAACACACAGTGCTAGTGCGGACTAGCCCCGATATTTGACAAAATTCTACTGCTCGTGACAGACAAGAATTTTGCCCAATCTGTCACTTTTGACAGACAGAAATCGGCATGTAAACTCAGTAAAATGCCATTAAACTAAGATTAGTATACCAGCAAAATCTGTTCCTCAAAATGCAGGAAATAGCATTCCAAATCAGGAATTCAAAATTTTTCCTTTGGAAGCATTTAGCCTGAACCCTTAGATGCTCGACATGTTACAGCAATTTGAATTAAAACTAGAGAAGTAACATTTGCAAATAACATTTGCAAATTTTTACTAATACATATTCACATACATGTACTACGAGTATATCGTGACAGGAGTAGAGCAGACCATGAAATTGCAACATTATGTAACCCAACACCAGTCACCATGGTGACAGACGTCAACAAATCACGTCATTGGCCAGATCAGAGGCTAGTGTTTGGAACATAAGAGGAAGAATCTGAGTAAAAACAATATATTTTCCTTTGGTAAACATAATGATGGAAAAACAAATTTCAGGGAGGCTAACACACTGTTTGGACTACTGTAGATGGGAAGTGGCTTGTTCACTGACCTGGCGTACTCCTGTGGGTATGGCGAGGAGTACCAGGTGTGAATCTCGTGTCGACCAAACTCGATGACGGCGGGGCAGCGCGTTCCTGCCTCTATAGACAGTTCTGGAGCGATGGGTTGCATTTGCTGAAAAACAAAATCACGCTTGTTTTAACGCACTGAACCAAGATTTTACCAGCATATCCTTGGCATAACATACTACACCTGTACAAAACCAGTATTGTAGATAGCACTTTGGCACATTTCTTTTGAGGTTGTATTTGCAAATTTAAGGACAACATCCCAGCATAGTTTTTATATGTTGTGTCAGAAAAGATAAACAAAATTTTAACACAACGTTAACCAAAGATGCAATGAAAAACCCTGAAAAATCACAGAGGTGCGGTACGTTTTGCCATATGCTGATGTTATACTTCATCATGACATTGTCTTTGCTCCATCAGAGTCGTTATATGCTGCATTTCCAGGACTGTTGCTGGTGCATTGCATATTTTATGATACAAGCCTAGAAGGTAACACATCGTCACCGTTCACTACAAGTTCAAACATTAAACATACATGGGTGAGGAAACCATGTTCTCAGATATAGGTGGACATCATGTGTCTATACGTTGGAACACTGTCAGTCCATACAGTACTACCACACTCACCGTTAACGCGATTTCCTGAGCTTTCTTGAAGAGTTTCAAGTCCTCATCGTTGACTCCGGGTAGAACTGCCTTGTCGCTGCCCGACCCTGATGAAAAAACACTCCGTCATGCATTACCCTAGTCACACTGTACTACTGTACGGCTCTCATCAGAACTTGTTTCTTTACAGGACAATTGGTGAAACTTGTCCAATTCCTTGTGTTGGAAATTACAGTTTAAACTTGAGCAACAATTTGCGGCTACGGGCTTCCTGAAAATTGTATAAATGACATTGTTCACTTTATATGAGGCATAAAACTGCCACATAAAAAAATTTTTTTTGTCAGATTGGGAATTTTCTTGCAGATTTTTCTAAAACATCAAAAAACAAAAGCAGCACTTTCAGCAACTATGATTGAGCCTTATGAAAATACCAAACACGTGCACAAGCAGAAATCATATCAATGCAGATACCAAATGAAACACAATTTGTATGTTTGTAACAGTGCTGACCAGTATGATAGATGTCTACAGTCAGATTGCTGAAGCCACACACTAGATAAGTTAGTGTCTGATGAAGCATGCTCTTAGTTAGATATGAGTTAGTACTGTTGTTACTATAACTACCCATAGAGAGATCTCAATGTGGGTCTCCGATAGCAGTTTTCAACACAACACAACCTAACACTTTCTTCTTCCAGAAATTCTGAATAATATATAAAAACGAGGATATGATAAATTTCTGTTTAAACACACCAACAACTGTACTGAAACAAAGGATACAAAAATTGACTTTCATGGATTCAGAAAATATTTCCCGACTACATCAAATCACAACATATAACTTGGAAGGAACCAATTCGAACTTCAACAAAAGCTTTGATACATCCACCAAAAATAATTTCATAAATCAGCAATTTTCACCAGTCTTCATAGGTTGACCTGGATTGTATTGGTATCACTCAGACAACTCTTGTGCAACAGCCATCTCTGAATCAGTCAGTTTCAAATTCCTGTAAACGTTATCGCGAATAAATGTTGTGTGAGGTTTCTCCACCATCCAGTCTACACCGTCACAACAGATACAGACAGTACGGAGTGGAGAAAAAAAATGTCCACTTCCGTAACATAAGTTCCCACGTTTTTCAGCAAGAGGACAACTGGCGACAGTGGTCCTCCACACCACATACTCCCAGGTTATGTGTTTTGTTCACTACAGATGTGAGGAATGGAAACATTAGTGTTGAATGCTAAGCCACTCTACCTAAGTGACAGTACCAACAGAGGTTTTGTAGTAGTCATCTCAATCGCACAAACCCAGAGCTCTAAACTTCTCGACTGCACACACGAGAGAGGTGACCAAGAAAGCGTGACACTACGACCCTGTAGCTCAGAAGAAAACAGAGTTCAAGACTGAAGCAGAAAGAGCGACACTACCTACAGTGAAGTGTGTGGACAGCACACTACAAACCACCTACAGGCGGCCAAGAGCGTGGACAGAGGAAGGGAGGCATGCACCACGGCAATGTCTTCCATCTTTTTAAAACTGGGTGAGTTGGCAGTTTGTGTTAGCAGTAGTCATGACGTGGAAATGATATATAAGAGAGGTTATCAGGAAGAGATGAGAGTGCTAGACTTCTGCCAGTGCTGAACTCTGTTTTGTGCACTCAGCCGGCATGGGTTTACGACAGACTGGCCAAACAAGAGCAGTTCTTACCCAACGGTTTTCTGTCCCTTCCTCCGCCACGCCCCTTGTAGGGGCTGCCAGCGCCCGATGGTTCGGGAGCCAGCGTGTCATCCTGTCTTGACTTGGGCGCCAACATCATGACCTTATCCCGAGTTTCACCAAGCAAATCCAAAGCTGGCCCCTGCCCACAACTTTCCAAATCTGAACTTTGGAAACCCTCTTCTGAACTGAGAAAACCAAACGGCGTGTCAAAGTGTTTGTCTGGTCTACTGATCTTTTTCGGAGGGGCGTATAACGGTAGGCTCCGTTTCCTTGTTTCCCCTTGTGTAGTGAAAATGTGTGAAAGTCCGTCGAACAGACCCTTGACCTGCCCTCTTCCTGGGGTTTGATAGTGGCCCTGCGGTCGGAAGGTTGTGTCTACCAGGCCTGCGGCTGTTATGGGCTCCTCCTGACCATTGGTTCCATCATGGCTGGCACTGCCAGTCAAGATAGCCTCATCACAAGAAAGGCTAAACACATCATCATGGACACTTTGCGACCGGGACGTCTTTCTCTTGTTGCCAGGTGTAAAGAATCGGGTAAGGCCGTCAACTAAACCTTTGGGTTTAGCTGCCACAGAGCCTTCGTCACTGGACAATCTTTTATCATGACCCCCCCTCCCCTTGGAAGAGTCCTTCCTGTGAGCTGGACTACCTTGTCCCTTGGTCTTGTCCCTGATGTCTGCAAAGTAAGGCTGCTTCGATCTGGCTTGTGAACATGAAGACCCCTCTGCACCATTCTTCATCCTAAAACACACAACATGAGTGGATTGGACATTAAATTAGTGTAGGACCTTGTGGTACCCAGTGCTTGTATCCAACATTTCTGTATACAACTAGAAAGGTAACATTTGCAAAGCAAATACGTTATGTTTACCTTCACATGGTTTAGTCCAAGAAACTAGCCCTGTTTATTCTTACTAAAACGGATTCATATACATGTGTATATATATGGTGACCAGCCCGTCCAATACTGTCCTGTAACTTGCTACATAATGTAACACCACAGGTTGTTACTTCTGCACCACATCAACTATACTCACAATGGTATATGTGACGTGCTTGAGCTTTTCTTCTTGTACTTTTTCTTGATACTGTTAGCCACTTGCTTCAGTTCCTCTTGGTCATTCACAGGTTCCTGATGATCCTCACATAAACTGCACTCCCAGTTACCTACAGGCATCAACAATCCATTATATCAAGTCAAGAGAGACAGTGTGAAGTACTACTTGTCCTATTCATTCTGTTCGAGACATAAACCCATAACATTTTGAAGTGGTTTTATGAAAATCAAAATTGAATAGCAATAATGTTCTTTATTCACAATCACTTGTTTAACAAGAGCTGCCGTTTTTCCTTTCATCGGGAAATTATGACTTGTTCACTATGTTAAAAAAATATCTATGTACATCACAATTACTAAACATTTTAGACTTTACCAGTAACACCTTGAAGACATGGCCACTTGGGAAGGTTTCACTGCACTAGAGTAACTAGACCTTTTTCGTTTGGAAAAAATTATACATTCAACAGGCTTCCTTTCCTGGCCAATATGTTGGTTCTTAGTGATGCATACCTAAACACAATTTCAGGTTCAGGTCCGGATTCAAGTCCAGAGGTTTAGGTTCAGTTCCGGACTTGTAAGTCCGGACCTAAACCCATGACATATACAAAATTGCATGTTGGCAACCTTGCAATGTTGTCTGGGTGAAACTTTGGCCACATAACATGGAGGCCAGTACTTGACGATGCCCGATGGCAATGTTTTCTCTTTATTTTGCAGCAAGATTTTGCAATCTACAGAAGGTTTTAGGTGGTTTGGAAAGAAAAGGTGTATGTGAAATGGTCTTTTATGGTAATAAGTCCGGACTCGGTTCTTGACTTTTAGGTTTTTTTGGACTTGAACCTAAACATTCTTACAAGTCCGGATCCAAGTCCAGTGAACCGGTATGCATCACTATTGGTTCTACCAGTTCACAGTACCTTTAGGCATCTTGGTCAGTGGAGGGTTGCAGCATTTCATGTGAAATCCACGGTCACAGGCATCACAGAACAATATGTTGTCCTATCAAGGTACAAGAACAGAGATCAGATACAAGCATCCTGTATGTAATATAACAGGTCAGACAAAAGCATCCTAGTATACAAAACACCAAAACAGTTATAAACTGTCATATATATGGTGAGAGGAGTCCAACTTGAAAAACTCTGTCCTGCTACTTGCTACATAATGCAATCCAACACCACACGTCTCCTAGTCCTACAGCACCAGTTACCATGGTGACAACCCTCTGGTCCTGATTATCGACCTTATTTGTTTGAAGCAAAAACAATTTCCTTCTGCCAACGTTAACATAATCTACAAAGAGAATTATCTATTTTAGATGTATGCACTTACCAGATCATTTTTATTTTCACACGAAGTACAGGTCTTACAGTCGATACACTGCCACCGCATGCTGCGAACTTTCGCTGTCAGTTGTGGGGAGTACTTTAAACATGACGGATGACCTAAGAACAGACACAGATGGTTTGAGGTTAGAACCATACCCATCTACTGTAAATACAGAAACTTTTGCAGTGATTTTTTCCCACAAATTCATGACACCGTGAATTGTATTACTAGTAGTACAGTTCTAGTACTGTATTACAGAAATGTTTCAACCGTGAATTTAAAACACTGCAAAAACCTCCTCTACAATACAAGCGTGAAATACAACCACTGCAAAATTAAAGGCACTTACAGTACATTTTGTACTAATTTCCAAGAAAAGTGTTGCAGGTATACTTTGCCTGGTGCAAGTAATTTCGAATCGGAATGCATGCTGAGAAAACTATTTTGAGTACTTCAGTTTTTCTATAGTGATTTCTTCATTTAGTACTCTGTCGCTTTGTTACCAACTACCAGTAACTAATCTTTGTACATCTAAATTCAAACGATATTCAGAAATAAAACTACATGCATCTAGTGATGATGCCTCTATTGTACTTAGTGGCAGTGAGTTCCACCAGATAGTCCTAGGAAAAAATGAGTTTCCTCACCACTATTGCCACAATCTGCACAAGACAACAGCTCCTCTGCCTGGCCGTCCCTATTGCACTCTGCTGTGCCCAGGCAGAAGGAACAGACAGGCATGGGGGACGCACGCGGCTGGAACATGGTCAAGAAAAGGGTTAAGCAGTCATCATCAACGCACGATGCTTGTATTAAACACATGTAGATGTTTGTGGTTATATGTTACAGATAGCTACACAAGATTGCAGCTAACAAGTGCACACAATTTACACCGCTTTTTCAAGTTTTAAGAACGTTTTACAAGGCTTTCACATGACTATCAAAATCAACTACAATTTTATCACAATTTACATGACTTTTGCACAAGAAATAACCAAGTTAAAACTGTAAAACACATGGGAAGGGAAGTACTGCAGCTGTATACTTACTTGTACAGAACTATAGATTTACTTGTACAGTGCACATCTACTTGTACATTAGTTGTACAGTACAGACTGACTTTACTTTTCATGTACTTCCCGGAATAGAGTTGTACTTTCCCAGGTTTCACTATCCTTACCTTTTCCTCCATACTAATGACTCTGTTGGTCCTGTCTGTATCAGGCACAACAATGTCTATACTGGAAACCGACCCCGGCGAAGACGGGCTACTACTGAGATAGTCGAAACACGACGGGCCGGCGCCCAAGTCCAGTTTCTTCGCCGGCAGTCTGAGGAGCCTCCCGTCCTTCACCAGACGCCCGGCGTTCACCTCCCGTTTCGCGGCGAGCCTCAGCTGGTTGCTGAACTCGGACTTGTCTCGGAGCTCGGCATGGTGCTTTTTCCACAGGTACTTCTCAATGTTCTTGAGAATAGACCCCGACGGCTCCTGTAGCTCACAGATGGCATCCTTTAACAGGTTCACAATGTCCACCTTGTGTGCGTGAGACGAGGAACTGCGAGACTTGGACCCGGGGGACTTCTGCGGGTCCTTGTACGAGCAGACGCCCTTGTTGAAGACCTTCAGGATGGAGCCCTCTTGAACGCTGGTCTCGAGGTGTTGCAGAATAAGGTCTCTTGCTACTCGGTGACTCGCCTGTTGACCCAACACATCTCAACATCATTTCTGCTGTAATATTTTGGATCTCTAAAAATCATTTCAACAGCTTATTAATCCATACAGTACACTTCAAGCAGTTCCTATACGTGGAACAAAAGAATGTTCTGAATAGCTGAAGTACAAGAAAAAAGTCACCAAGCAGATGCAATGATAGGTGTGTAAAAGAACTCGAAGAAGCCACTAGACATTGGGACTCATGATACAGATATTGTACTGTAATTGACTAGAAAAATATTCCATTGGTATAGTATTGTAATTGCAAATTACATCACGTAATCCAAGCAAACATTGACTATATTACCTGAACAGCATTGCAGATACGCTCTTCACACGGACGCTGTTTTTGCTTCTTGATCTTGTGGATGGCCTCGAGCAGCCACTCCGTCAGGCTCTCGGACGTGACGGCCTCCCACTCGCGCTCGCGAACGACTCGTGGTGTTCTTCCCGCCACCAGAGTGTCCTCCATGGTCAATCACACGCGTACATGGTACTTTGCAAAGTCACATGGCACTCCTGCACCTGCAGTGTGGTAGAAATATGTTTCTTTCAGTGATCTGCAATATTGTACAATGTAAATGTCAGAATTTTGTACTGAAATTCGGACATACTTTCTGCATACACACAAGTCTTTACACCACATTTTTGTACAACCTTCTCAACCTAATAATACATCTATTAACATCATAATATAGTAGAGATGTGTACCTAAACTTAAGTTCAGAGTCCAGATTCAAACTCAAATTCAGAGGTTTAGGTTCTGGTCCGGACACAAAATTGCAGGTTGTTTTTCGCCTACAATTTTGAAAATGTCTCTGCAAAATGCACACAGCAGGTGGAGATTTCTCAGAATCTAACAATGAGTCATGTAATTGTAATTTGCAGTCATCTTCATAAATACAGCACTGCAGCTACATAGAATACTGTAGGTAAAGCCTACTAAAGGTAAAGCAGTCATCCAGTTGAAGCATGATACATTTTCAAAAAAGTAACAGTGCAGCTTCGCTACAGCTTATGTTTATACCCAAGCAAACCAGGTCACCCCTACCTTTCTTGCTAAGTGTGCTAGGTTCTGATACAGCTACAACAATGACCCAAATTTCATATTCATAATCCTGAGTCTTTCTGAGAAAGAAGGTTCAAAGATTAAAACCTTCTTGTTCTGACTAAACAAATGTAGAATATTATATGCTTTCTTTAATAAACAACATGTCTATATGTCTTTTTCATAAATTGCTTACATTCAACTGAATTATATAATAATTTATCATCAAAATATTATTGTCCCAAACCTTGCAATGTGCTGTATAAAGAGGAGATTACCAACACTAATGTGTAATTTTTAACACCTGTCTGGATCTAGAACCATCTGTTCCATCCGTCTTTCGGGGAAAAATTCATCTAAATTTGAACAAAAACTCACTTTCAACTGTCTTCTATACTGCAAGTCATATTACTAAGAGAGTACAGCTACTAGTATATATCTGCACATTGATGCACTGAGAATTTTTTTCATCTAGTACATGTACAGTATCTACAACATAATGAAGTTAGAAAATAAAGGTGTGAAGACAGGCATATTTTTCACCAGCATATGCATTGTAGGGCTTCTAATCTATACACAATGTAAAAATCTGACACAACACAACGCTAACATAGGGAATAACAACTCCCTAGTACCTCCGTAACACCCTGACTTGTTGATAAACAATCCGTACCCACCACACATTGTCTAGGTTGAAGAAGTACCTTTGTATGTCAACTAGAGTGTAAATTTATACAGTGACTCATGCTGCCATCCTTGACTCATGGCTGACTGATCTACATGTATATACTAAGGACAGTTCTGCATAGCATATATACTAGTAATAGACACTTCCTAAAAACATGTTGCCCCCCCCCCCTTGCAACACACAAACAAACCTTAACTTGCCAATCTGTAAAGCTTGAGAACCATTTAGACTTCATTTACTGCGTTTTTAAAGCATCTAAGTAACATATTTTAGGGATAAAGTCAAGAGTTTTTGTCGTATAGGGGTGAGTTCGGTTGATGTTTTTGTGGCTACAACATGAGTCATGACCCCATTATTGTGGTTTTGTCTTGTAACAACCAAGCAACATGGGAAACAAAGAAGGTCAACACAGATAACGAAGACGAACCAAACATTTCTACAGACTTTTGGCTGTGCATAGACAATATACGTACCCTATTGATAATCTAGGCCTCACAAAAACGTAAATTACCTCGAAAAACAGGGACCAAAATGTTGATAATTCGTGGCGTGGAGTGCTCCATGAACAAAAGCCTATCCCATCATTCCCTCATATGGGGGAGGGGGGCGATGTGATTTTACCTCACAAAACGTTCTATGCGGGCGTTATTTCACCAAAACACACCTCCAGTCCGTTTCTAACAAACTACACGGTGTGATGGTTTTATATTATGGTGCACTAAGCCAAGGGAAAGCATCGTTGTTGGGGCATATCCTCTAATCTAGGTCGAATGTTATTCGGTAATATGAGGTCGCATCACAGCTTGCTAATCTGGCGTCACGATCACGTTCCAATCAAACCATTTATGGTTACGATTCCAGGCTCTATATAAACTACGGGGCTGCCTCAGTACCCTCAACTACATTTTTCAAAAATCCAGTTATGCATTCCCAACGAGATCTGTTATCCCACAAGGTGAAAATATCAATAATTTGTCACGTTAAAATGACATGAAAACAAACCTTTGAGCTGGCAAGATGGCGGATGGAATGCCCAAGCAATTGAAGACTACCCGGAAGTGGACGTTTAACGGCTTTTTCTAGAGAATCGTTAGTTACCGGTTATGCATAGTCACTTACCTTGTAACACGCTAACGAATCAAACAGATTTGAGTGTATGATTACTTTGTTGACGGTTCTTGCACACAACTATGTTCAGAACAAAACCTTCTGTGGAACCCCAGCCAGCAACGTCAAACCGACAGTAGGGAGAATAGAGTATGGCATCAGTCGCTCAGAGTGTAATATTTATGCCTTTTGTGGGTAACCTGGTGAAAATATTAGTTGTATTTCACAAAATGTGTAACAGTATATGTGCTTGTTTGTGTTAATTGCGTAAATATCTGGAAAGTGACCGCAAAATTCCAACTATTAACGCTAAGTAGTCGACCGTACAATTAACTTCTTTCAACCAATATGGCAGAGGCCTCTGAAGGCTAGCAGATGCCAGCTATGCCAGCTAAAGAAAGGACTGGATGATTACATGCAAATATAACGTTGGCAGGTTTGGAATTCTGCATCCGAACTGTCTCCTACAAGATCGTTCGCTGATTCTAGAACGCGATAAAAAGCGTAGTTCAATGCTACGCTCTGTTTAAGTCATGTGATCCGAACTTGAACAGGTCCAATGACATGTAGTTCAGGCGCTGTACGTTTAGTGTCGTTATTATTCAGTGCTTGAAAAACAAGCCCCTGCTGTGCCCCGCCACTCATAACAATCGTTTTGGCAACGGAACGCGGGGCTGTAGGCGAGTTCACAAGAGAAACTGGCTGACAGACAGAAATTGGTCAGTTGATATGCAATGTTAGTATGTATTTTAGCTATTATATTTGCAAATAATATTTGCAAAGTTACAAAGCATGATTAGCTATACACATGTTACTTGTCTATTGCGTGATTTTTGTCTGAGCGGGCGTTTTCTATTAACGGGTAGAATTTTGAAACAAAAATATTTTCTTATACATGAAATGAGCATCTTTTTTAATCTATAGTTTTATTTGATAGGCTTGTTTACCACTTTGACATATCGCTGTATTTAGTTTTGGCCCAATACCGTGACAAGAACAACTAGAAAGGCCAATATTTGCTTTGGAGCAAATACAGCGATGGGTTCACCACATTTTACGACATGGCAGGGAAAGAATGGGAAACACAAGGGAAAACAATGATTTACATTGATATAACTATAATATGAAGTAAAATACAACTAAAACAACAGTTGGATAGCTATTCCCTACTTTATTGGTTAGGATTTTTAATTGCATAATGCAAACTGTTGATTTTCAAAATAAAAAAAAACGTCCATGCCCGGCATTCCAATGCTGGAGCAGGAAAGCTTGAAATACCTACCAAAACACTTGAATACAGACATACTGTCAGAAATGCTTCTGTGCAGGTGTTAATCAAGTTAAATCCCAACAGCCAATCAGCAAGAAGTATAGAGGAAAGCTGCATGCCTATTGGTTGATGCCCTGCATTCCATTGTGATGACTCATGCCCAAACGTGGTAAACAAGGCACACTAACACAGTAATACATTTGCTATAACACAGCCAAAAAACTCAAATAAAACCATTACTAAAA
>NW_017804420.1:756546-759694 GCF_001625305.1 Branchiostoma belcheri
CACAGCCAAAAAACTCAAATAAAACCATTCTAAAAGCCTGTATCACAATAATTTAAAAAACGCCTAGGGGTATTTGCCCACTGTACCTCCATACCAAATTTCAGGACCTTGGGCCCTAAAATGAAGAAGCTGAATCCATTTAAAAAATGGCAGGAGGAGAAGGAGGAGGAGGAGGAGAAGAAGAAGAAACATCAGAAAAAGCAATATGGTTTCACCACACCACTTCGTGGTGTGGTGAACCCATAATAAAACAATGACAACAACAACAACAACATGACTGACTCGCATTTTTTATAGAAAGTCGTGAAAATAGTCATCCTCTTGTATTACACGGACTTGAAGCGGAATGATTGAATGTTAAAATATATTTTGATAAAACAAATATCCACAAATATGAAAA
Organism: Branchiostoma belcheri; assembly: GCF_001625305.1. Lineage (NCBI taxonomy): Eukaryota > Metazoa > Chordata > Leptocardii > Amphioxiformes > Branchiostomatidae > Branchiostoma > Branchiostoma belcheri. The sequence goes on from NW_017804420.1 coordinate 756,947, forward strand.
CGGAACAATTCAATTTGCCACGAGATAGTACCGACTTTTGAATTGTGAAATGTGTCAGTCTCCTGGAAAAATGCAGGAAAGTAAAAAAATGCATTAAAATGCAATTTAAAAAGTGTAGCAAGGACATTATATAGTCCTATATATATATGCTAGTTCATTACTTGCTTACTTGTATTTGCGGTCTTACTTACTTGTATTTACGGTCTTTTTATAAAGACAGAACACAAAAATATATTCTGGATGAACAAAATTCAGTTTTACGACTCTGATCATGATGAAATTATTTTGGGTACCTTTATATCAGTCATTCCCTCATGATTTTGACCAATCTCTAAAGGAGACGACTTGCCCTGCCTGTCTAATACATGCAGTTGATCGGATGTCGGATTGCGAGTATGTACGTACATCGCGTAAGGCCACAGCAAGTATATTTTATGGATGACATCCTCCGCAGACTCCAAATCTAATGCGAGCGGGCGGGAAAAAAACAAGACAGGCCGAAAAAACAAGGTTCCTACATTTTCAAATTTTGACTCAAGTCATTGGACAAATGGTTTTTATTCAGTGGGAACATCACATATACACAGCCACCATCACACATCACATATGCTTCAAAGTAACATCAAATCAGAGCCTTTTCTTGTCTCCTCTCTTCATAGTTAGCTGCCATCCACCTTCCGGTATGGCAACCGACATCTTTGCCCATTTTCGGCATGATGACCTCTGTCAGAAGGCAACAATTTTTTTTTCCAAAATCAGGCAAAAATTAATGCGCGCGCTGATGTCATCCATAAAAATTACTTGCTGTGGCCTAATGTAAGATTATCAGACATCCGCCTTTGTTCCACTCTAACGTAATAGATGTTACCTCCCAGGTGCACAGACCTGCCGACCGTATCTCCTAACAGAATCTAAGACAGACACCGCTTTGGGCGTTGTCTCCTGTCACAGTTTCTTAAGTGCATACAGTGACTTGAACGGACACTTACCAGACAAACCAACCTTTGGCAGACAAAGATCTTATCATCGCTATACACGTACTTTGCGATTGTATCACTTTCTCAAGATTGACAACACTGACGCCCGATACACTACACTCCAAGCAGAGGTTTAGGCACCGGCTTATTTTTATGCGTTTTTTTAATTTTTTACCGGTACTTTTTGTTTTACCAGCCGGGTGGCGTATTGGATCCTGTCTTGGCAATGTACAGTATTTGATTTAAAAAATCTGCTTTGGAGATTTTTCCATTACGATACAACGCAGTAGCAATGCTAGTTACTAGTAGTAGTATGTGCAGTAGCCTCCATAGCATGCCAAAAACTGGGGGTTTGGGGGGTCTTCAGGGTCTTTGGGAGTTTTTATGTGCTATTTTCTGATTGCATTAGACAACATAGCCGGCCTGGTTGAATTCGTTTTTAGAACTGATGGGCTAATCAGAAATCAGACCAGCAAACCCCCAGTTCTATAAGCCTGTTACAGAGGCTAGGTGCAGTACTTAGCAAATTCACGCGACGTATCAGCCCCCCCCCCCCAGGAACTTAAGATCATAAGAACTTATGAAAGGAAATTACATCAAACTTTTAAATTTCCAAATACTCAATGAGAAACTTGAATGATGATAACGTGTTATCGAATTGGGCCTATCCACTAGAGAATATAGATACTACTCATTAAACTCATTACTTTGGTGCTGGAATAGCAAAACACACAAATTATAACATATATAGAGAATTCTGTGGCCGCGACTTTGAGAATGTCAACTTTTGAACAGAAAGGTACGCAGACGAGACCATTACCGTTACTACACTGTGGTGGTATGTTGTAGTAAGTCTAAGCATTACCTGTTTATTTAGGCTAGAAGGAGCTATGTAATGCCGATGTAATGCCAGACACTGTGGGTGTCAAAGCAAGTCAAAGGCGCAGTTTGATCTCATGAAATCATACGCGACATGGCGTGGGTTGTTGTTGTGAACTTGTGAAGCAAAATATCTCATCCTTGAACCAGTAGTGTGTTTGCGCACGCCCCCGCACACGTGTATATTACGCGGGACATTTTCTCGAGCGCTACTTCCCCGAATATGGCAGAGTAGGAGAGAACCAGTGTTACAAGTGCTTTTTTTTACACTCTTGAACTTGTAGTGTGTTTGTGCACGCCCCCGCACGCGTGTATATTACGTGGGGCATTTTTACCATTCCCCGAATATGACAATAACGTTAATAGAGAACAGTCACAAGTACTTTTTACATGCTATTTAAGTGATGTATGAAATTTATTTTCACTAGCGACAAAGTCAAGTTGGTAAAATAAACTAGGTCCTAAATCAAACAAATTTCAGATTATTTACAGTTACGCAACAGTTGTGCTATTTTGGGACATCGATAGTTTTAATGAGTGGCCCTAAACAATTGTAGCTCCGCCCCCTTCATTTGAGGGGTACGGCGATCAATAACCAGCCATGACCCCACTTGACTAGAACCGCCCGACGTCCCTCTACAAATAGATATCCTTATATGGTTATAACTGCCGGGTCAGAGCGAGAAACACACCTGCGGGATGGAATGTCGGGGAAACAAAGGTCCGACGTCAGAGGTAAACACAGCCTCGGGGCAAATATGGCGGAAATGGGCGGACCTACGTGGAAAAAGGCTTGAATCCTTCGCCGTTCGTCACAACTAATTGTCTTGCTATGTCAAGCGCCGGTAGCGGCAAGGTATAAAAGCAGTTTCCGGAGAAACTCACACAAGTT
>NW_017804420.1:759714-792482 GCF_001625305.1 Branchiostoma belcheri
CAGCTTTCATAGTAAACTTTAAATAATAGTACTTTAGATAGTAAAATACATTGTATACTTCAGAAACAAAACTCTTTGGAACCATTTTTTAAATCAGTTGATAATTCTTAACAATTTTCTAGCAAAAAAAGCCAATTCTGCATCACTGACAAATTACAGAATCTGGTAACACAAACGACGGAATTTTCCAGATTTTTCCAGTGCGAGTCAGACATAGGTGTGATCTGCGTACATTCCATCTGTGACATCAAAGTACAAAACAAAGGATATCCTTCTTCCTTTGGTTCGGCTGGATGGAATGACATTCCCTTTTTTGGATAGCTTTTAGCATTTCTCAAAATCTCCAAGCTGATCTTTTGGTGGCTACAACGGGCAGTATCAAATTGTATCAAGACAGTATCAAATTGTCAGCAGATTACCCAAAGTGCGTTTTTGGCTGGCGATAAAAAAGATAAACAAAGGAAAGCCCAATAGAAACGCCTCAAACTACGTCAGAATAAGCCTAAGCCTATAGTAAGTAGTAGTAAAATCTCTGGAGTTCTGCTTGGAGAAGTCCATGATTTGCTTGGTATTGTCAAAGTTACAAATCTAGTTTTTTTTATGATTGTTTAGTTTCCTAATGTTGTTCTTTGGTTGCCATATACACAAGTTGTGTCTTGTATACAATATTTAAGAAATTAAGCTGTTAATCTTTATTGAAATGTTGAAGTTAGCCTCCAACAGGCTTTGGAAGCGGCGAACAAGAGTCGAAATTGGTCAAATAGACCGACAACATGCCAGGGGAGTTGGTCCGCTAAAGGAGAATAGTTTGCCCCAAAAATACGACTCTAGTATTTTAGGGACCAACTCCCCAGTTATTTCATCTGTCTATTATATATTTGGCCAACTTCGACTCTTTCTAGCCGCTTCCTAAGCCACATAGAGGCTAACTTCAACATTTCAATACTGAAATAGCTGTACAGTTAATAATTTGTTTCTGGAATTTTGGTCACAAGCATGTCTTGTAGTCATGCCCGGTGGTATCTCCTCAGATGTGACGTCCACCACCGTGCCCACGGCAGTCGCAGAGCGCCTGATGAACAACGCGTCTACAACAGAGGCGCACACCACCCACAGGAGCCCCTGCCCCACGGGCGACCCTCCCCTGGGGTACGACGGCTTCTGTCTGCACGGGGGAGAGTGTCTGTACCTGGCCGAGTTACAGGAGGCCTCATGCCGGTACGTGAGAACGGTTATACAGAACAAGTTGACTTGTCTATCAGAGGGCTCCAAATTTCATTTTGCTACCCTATTTCAATTGTCTTACGTACATCGTGATCCTCAGCACTTTCCTGAAGCCCCAGAGGAACTACATGGATCTGACATTGCTTTAAAAATGTAAAAAGTTTCTAAAGAATGCTTTCAGTTAAACTTCATGGCTCGAGATTTCAATGCATTTGTGCTACCCTGTTTCAAGTATCTACTGTATCGCGACAATTTTGCCTACATAACAACTTAATTTCTTGAAAGGAATATATGACTTTGGTTTGAGTTTGACTGTACTCATTTTCTTCTAAGGAAAATGCGTACAGTTTATCCAGTCTTTCATAAATATACAGTCACTAGAAGTCTCGGTTTTCAACGATACTGCCAGTAACGTCTGCTAGTATGGTGATTACGTCATGTCGTACTTATTTTCGCTATTTACGTAATAGATAGAGACTTAATATGAGTGCACTGGTGCATGTCATTGTAGATCCTTACCTTTCCTATCTTCTCTCCGTCCGTTGTTTTCATAACATTAGCATGTGATTAGCATACATTACCACTTTCTCCCGATCCTCACCATCCCATAGAGATTTTGTATCAATTTGTAATGTGCGTAACTTTATCTGATACCTTTGTTAATAGATTTTGGTATCTGATACCTTTGTTAATAGATTTTGTTTGGGGTCCCCCCCCCCACGGAACCATTGAAAAACGCCATCAGGCGATATGTATTTCCTGAATAAACAAACAAACAAACAAACAAACAAACAAACAAACGAATCCCATGCTGTTGCAGGTGTTTGGAGATGTACTGGGGCCGGCGGTGTCAGTACCACATCCCGTTCTCCCAGGCGGGACAGAAGTCGGAACTCCCGGACACGTACATCGTCATCGGCGTGCTGTCTGCTGTACTCACACTTGTAATAGTGGGAGGGATCGTTCTACTAGTCAGGTGAGGCTAGCTTAAAGTTTTAGACTTTTGTCTTGGTGGAGTGAGTGGAGCCACACACACCCTAAAGGGAACCCCCTCTATTCGGTCCCTAAAGGGAAACCCCCTCTTTCGGGACATGCACAGTCCTTTTTTCAGGACATGTGCAGTCCGTATACGAGAGGTAAAGGTAATTTGCTGTGTGCGGGCCAAACTTCTGAATGGCCTCCCTTTGCAATGTCTTAAAGATAAAGGTAGTCTTAGAAAGCATATTTCAGTCTGTAGGGTATGTCCACAGTACTGGAAGGTGGAGCCCATCCCTCGCCTTACACCGCCTTTTACCTCCCCAACCGAACCAAACCGAAGTACCCCTTTTACATGTACATCTGGGTGGAGGAAGGAAAAATTGTGTAAAGTGCCTTTTCCAAGGACACAGCGTCTGGCCAAGAATACTGTATCAGGGATCGAACCCGAGACTTGTTGATCTCGTATCCGCGCGCTTGGCCATTGGATGCCACATTTTTGTCAGGTCACGCGAATTTAGTGTCTTGAAATTCAGGTGAAATTTGGGGTGAGGTGGGAGTAAAATGTTCCCTAACACACATCGAATCTTTTGTTGAACATCTTTGACTAAAATATGCATATCACATTTTCATCTCCAAGCGAGCGAACTGAAGAAAATCTTCTCATTTCTTAACAGTTTGTGTTTTCTTCTGAACAGGAGATGTCGAAGAGAATCTGACAGTGAGGGGCCAAGACACACGCACTTGGAGAAAGGACAGTCTACAGACAGACTCACACAAGACGTATAGCGGATGATATAACAGCAGGTAAGGTTCTATAGCTAGTAGATTGGGTATTTTTTTAATTTTGTCAACTGGAGAGGATATATCAGCTTGAAAGTACACCTTTGTTGTAATTGATGGAAAGCCATTAAGAAGTAAATTTGAAATGCAATTTCCAACAAAAGAAATTGACCAAATTTACCCAAATACCCAGTATTAACAAACAATAATTGCAAAGTCGAAAATGCCAATTTTTTGTGTTGGAAATCACAGTTCAAACTTGTTTCATAAAATGTCTTATACATACACATGTTACTGGAATCCTCTTTCTATTTTACTAGTATATGTCATTTGACTGTTCCCCATATGGACTGGTTTGACTCATTGTCGTTTTGTCCTTTTCCTCAGAACTTCAAAAGAAGGCGGTCACTAGCCACTATCCTCAAGACTGTAACTAGCAGATTCCTTGCGGGCAAGTTCTGCCAGTTGACGACCGAAAATCATCGGAATAAACTTGAAGAAAACCTGGCCTGCAGAATTCTATACTCCATCTATAGAGGAAACAGTTGTCTAGACGTGTGTACGCTATGTAAATATGTTTTGAAGAAATTAATGAATATTTGAGTGAAAACGCTAATAACGTTCCAGAAACTGTGTAGATCAGCTAAATACAAAACGATTTATTGTAAACTTTTAACATACGGTTACTTACAAAAGTATTCCTAATTTATTTGTATAATTGAAGTTACAATGTGAGAAACTTGTACAGTCTGTATTTTTTATAAATGTTGCGAGTTGTGGTGAAAGGCTTTGGGTTGTTGATTGACTCTCTTGACTTGTTAATGTTTCACCAGTACCTAGAGGTTAATGACACTTGGACCTACTTGGATCTGCTTGGAGAAACTAAAAAGTTTATAATGTAATAATGACGTCCCGAGGCATTTTGAACGTGCATTTTTAGTGGTCAGCACTTTTCTTTCTTCGCCTTCTCCGAAAAATTACCAGAGCGAACCATTTCTAGCAAGGCGCACTCAATGCTGAAAAAACACGTGCAATTAAAGCAGCCGGACTCTGTATTTGCTTTTAGATTAGGAATCATGACGTTCCTGATGTTGAGGACTATACAATAAGGGGTTGGGCTAGTGTGGTAAGAGAAGGTGTGATAAGAAAAGGTGAGGTCACTGTAGGAAATCTTCAAGCATACCTTAAAGCAGGCGTAAAGGTACAGACCGTATAAGCAAGTGAAGAAACGATGTCTTTACGCATGCTTTAAGTTGTGCGGAAAGAGTGGATTTTGTGCAGTGGGTACAGCCAGGTACTAGTATCCAAAACTTATATATCTCCAATCAGATCATACGGTGGCAAGGCAGTATCCATTGGCCAGAGGAGTGTCCATTAGCCACTAGCTAATGGATACTGCCTGGCCAATTTGATACTTTGTGTGTTTGGCCACTCTAGGATCTGCTTGGAGATTAATCCAAAACTATTATAATACATGCAAAGTCTGTTACGTCCTTTTTTCGGAGAGGACGAAAGGAACTCTGCAATTACAATGGGTTGGCTACCAGAGAAGGTGCGGCAAGCTTCCTGTCTCTTAAGTACATTTGTACATGACCTTCCCACTATTGTCACAGTCTTTACGTGACCCCTTCTGCAATTAGCAAGGTCACAAACTTTTACGTGAACTCATTTCTTCCTCGGTCAACTGTTAGCAACAAAAGTGCGGATTGCGACTCGAACCATATCTTTGTCATCACCGTTTTATAAAGGTGAGTAGCATTACGTCAATGCAGTAATATGCGGACACGTCGGGCCACCCAAAGGTAGAAATAATTTCTCCGAGGAATGTGCGAAATGCAGCGACTTCTGAATGTGTTCGTACGTGTTGAAATGTTCCCGCCATTGTAAAAGACTAGGGACTTCCGAGTGGGGGATTTTACGCATTCGGATACGGTATAGTTAAAGGATTTGGGCGCCTGCGAAAATGACATAACTCTTACCCTATCCCTCGCCAGGATCAAATTCTTTTCAGATGAGCCTTCCCCCTCTAGGCACCCATCCCAGCTAACTATCTCACAGTTTTTGTCACAGTTTGTGTTTTGCATTCCTTACACTTACACAGCAGAAGTGTACACAAAATGATTTACACGGAACAGTCGCGAGAAGATTTGAGGAAGTCACGAAGCCCTAGACTGTTGACAATAAACCTGCTTTTATAAAAGGTAACTGTTGTTCTATTTATAAGCCCAGAGTTGCTAAAGATGTGAACAGTACGCCGGAGGGTATGACAAGAGAGATTTGCCGTCCTAGATATGGCTTTGTATAAGTCCATAGAGCGGGTTTTCTCAGATTATGTATGGCAACAACGTGGCAGGTCGGCGACTAGCACAGGAGTCAAAAGCGGCTTTTGAGTAGTGAGGCGACCCTTTTCATGTGTTATTCCGCCTATAACCTCCTTAGTTATTCTAATATTAGATATCAAATGTGTCAGTCAGTGATGACACATTTTCTATGTCCCAAAATAATTTAACAAGGCAGATTGCGTAGACTACTTCATTCGCATTCAATATCATGATCAGTTCGTATCAATGAACTTCAATCCAATGATGATAATAACATTGCCCCTGGCCTAGAGCCCATCCCTTTTAAAGTTGCTCCAACGGTCAATCCCCATATTACTAAGTATCTTTTTTTTAGCCCAGGTTTACTTGAATGACTTGGTAGGGGTAGTGAGTTACAACCTTGCTTACAAGTACGTTGGCAAACGGGCCACCAAAGCAGAACAGGGCTGGATACCGTAAGGCAGGCAAATCTAATATCCAAGGGTAAGAACCTTTTTATTGTATCTTCTTACTAAGTTAACACTTAAGTACGTCCAATTTGAAAGCGGATAAATTGATTTTACTTAATGAGTCATGTCTGTATTTTAACGAACGTGAGTCAACTGAAAAGTAAACAAAAAGTGATTATAGATCTATAAGTTGTGTAATCTTGTGAGTGTCATGTTAGTTGTGAACTTCGACATACATTTGTGTACTTCCGTGTGGAATATATTGTTATATGCCAGTCGATTTTAATAAAATTTTAACTTTTAACTTTAACAGTGGGCAAAGTACTAGTAGTTGGTCGTGGTAATACAATGGTATAGGGAACGTTTGAGGTATACATGTAGTACGTGCATTTACAAATTAGTACTCTTGTCTTCAATGCACTTTCACCTGAGTCGAAATTACGTGCTTTTTCTGTCCCCAACGTTACTCCCATTTTGTGCTATGCAGCACGTAACGACGTGTGTCATAAACGGTAGACTATCTGGAGAATTTTAATTCCTTCCGACGGGCACCACGGGTCACACGTGTGCATCCGGACCCACCTTTGTCGTGCCACCCACCCGCCCGACCGCTACAATAAGTCTCAGGTCAATTGATAAGAATAAAACAAGCTCCTCGCGAGGAACGCCCATCGTTTGTCATTTGATATGCCGCCATATTTGGCAAAAGTCCACACATGTCCAATTGTTTACCGTGTGTCCAAGCGTGGACTTGTGATCTCTTACGACCGGAAATAGGAGTTGTCCCCTCCTCCGTGACCCTTCGCCACAAACTGTTGTTGTTTTGTGTACTTTCCATGGCACCTGTTCCGGAACCGTGTGTGTGAAGACTTCAACCCACCAGTTGTAGCACGAGGTTCTGAAGAAGTCACACGCGATCGCTGTTGTTCCTCTCCATGCTGACCACATCGGACCAAATCCTGCTTCTGGCGCTGTGTCTCATGCCAGGTAAGTGTTACAGGTGAGAAGAGCTCTACAGGTGTGTTGGTTCAGTGTTTCCCATAACATCGTCCAGTCGACAACCACTACTAGTAGACCACCAAGGAGTGTAACTGTTTATACCATCCGCGTGTGGCTAGCAACTGGTACGAAATGTGGTGAAATGACAGAGTGGTTGGACTAGTTTAGACAGCCCGTTAAAACAAAGCAACACGTGTGAAAGTGTACAAGGGCAAGGGAACGCCCACATTTAGGCCACACACCGCGGCGGACATGGCTATCTAGTTTACTGTACGCACGGGCATATATACAAGGTGCACGGGGCCAAGCAAGGACAAGGTGTTGGTACTAGCCCAACATCGTGGGGGCAAGCGCCAAACAAGCGCAAGTTTGCCTTTAAGGTGCAGGTGAACAACGTCTTTTCAATACCGTTGTTCAAAAGTCTTCTGAGTTTGCTGAAAAAATAGTGAAGATTGGCCAAACGCGGTGAATGATTTGTTAAGCCGGCCAAGAGTTACATTTCAGTCGAGGCTCGCTAGAAATAAATTACTCTTTGCTTTAGGCCAAATCATTCAGGCTAATTGTGGCTAATTTCTACGTCTGGTGGAAACCTAGTAGTTGTTTTCGGCGTCCGTAACTTCAATGGGTTAACGTTATCTGTACTGTAGCCATGAACACCTTATCTTATCGAAAAGATTTGCAATACGGCATTACGTAACCATGACATCGCAAAACGCGGTCGTTTCGGCTACGAGACAGAGAATTTCGTGTTTCTAGTAGCAGAGTTTATTGATAAAAAATCATTTAAGTGTGTACACCGTTTGGAGACAAATGTTTACATTAGAGCAGGTGGTATGGACAGCCAGAGTTAGTTTTTGAAGTAACTCAATGCTAAGTTCAAGAGAGGAGACCAAAAGAGGAATGTTTGTCTAGTGAATTCCACAGCCCTTTGTTACTACAGGGTTTGCTTGGCAAGCGTCAAACGCCAGGTATTTTCACACCTGGTAAGAAAAGGTTTGAAGGCACACGTGCTTCTGACGTCAGGTGTTGACACATGTATGTATAGACCAGGTCTTGTTAAACTAAGGAAGGTAAAACACAAACAAGGTGCGATACTACATCTTGGGTAAGATAAGACCCTCTGTATGCTTTACTAAGAACAGGAACAAAGATTTGAAATGTTTTCTTTGGAAATTTGTATAATGGGTAATGTCCCAAATTAAAAAGGCTGTAAGAAATTTGCTACAAGAGCAAAATTTTAGATGAAACTATTCACTCTTACTAAGAAGGAAAGAACAAGTAAAAGGAAACAAGGAAAAGAGGCCTTTAGGAACATTTACTTGGAAATTTGTATCATTAAGAATGTCCCAAATAAGAAAAAGCTGTAGAAGGAATTGCTAGATAAGAAAGAAATAACTTCAGTCATTCAGTTTTACAAAGAACAGGGACAAAGATTTGAAACATTTTTTAAAAACTTTGTATTGTGGGGATGTCCAAGATGAAAAAAAAGCTTGTAATGAATTGTTAGATAGACTCTAGGTCAAAAAGAATGATACACGTTATAAGGTTGTCTTCAAAAGACATATAAAAGCAGGTCTGGAGCAACTTGTAACAAAACCACACAAACCAGATTTTCATGTTGGAATGCACATTCACTTGTTAATGGCACATCCAGGTGAGTGACTTTCAACAGGGCGACTGGAGCGTTCTTTAAAAGACATTGTTTTGGGTTCTTAAAGCTTTAAATTGGGCGATGACTAATGTGCGAGGGCGTGTCAGACACCTGTTTAACCCAAGGTCACGCATCAAGTGAGCTGAGTGCTTCGGTAAACTCTGGGCCCCTCCTTAACAGGATTCGACCTTGGTGGTACAGTATCTCTCTGGTAGTAACTGTAAGATTTGTAGGAGCAATTTCTTGGTGACTTCTCTGTTTAGTAGTTGTCTAAAAACCTCAGCGAGAGAGCTTCAGAGGATCTATAGGCTACTGTGGACCCATTGACTAGAACAGCTACCACTAGACATTCACACACGACCCCAACTCTGGCTTCCTTTAAGTATTAATTGTTACAGAAATCAGAAGTGACCAAAACAAATGGATATAAACCAGCACTAACTCTTATGTTATACTATGTGTTTTGTACCATGTGACGTTATGTGTAAAAATATGGGTATAGATACTTTAACACATGTAAACTGTATCTTTGTTATATTTTGTCTGCCCCTTACCATTTCTCTCATGCCCTAAATAAAAGTGGCCAATTTGAGTTTCTCATGAATAAAGATTCAAATACTTTGCCTTAAGGGAGTGATGATGTCTGTCTGTCTGTCTTCCTGTGTGAGTGTATTTCCACACCATACACTGTAAATACTCAGTGTTGCAATTTTTGTTAGCAGAACTGAGGTACAAAATAGTATGGGTAAGGGGGTGAAGTCTGCCATCTCTGATTGCCTGTGTGTGTCCCACAGATAAAACAATTAGCAGCAGTGTGGATGAATGGAATTGAGACATTGTGTATAAGTTGGGAATCACAGGGAACATTTTCTGGGTAATGGGGTGAAGCCTGCCATCTCTGATCGCCTTGTTTCTCCGTTGCAGGAACAGCATCGCGGGCAGAACGGGGGGATGAGTGCCCGTCCGAGTACAACGGCTTCTGTTTGAACGGCGGGATTTGTGAATACTTACAGGAGTCAGCTAATGCTATGTGTTTGTAAGTATCACACCTGCCACTGTGACTGAACGCTACTCTCCAAGGAGAGGTTGTGGGGGAATGATCGTTACCTTTTTATATATGGCCGTTTTTTTTTGGTCCTGATCCCCACCAACGGTGGAGAGTTTGATACTGTCGGCCAACTGGATACTGTCCGCGTGTTGGATACTATCTTTTTAGCCACCAAAAGATCTGCTTGGAGATTAACTGAACGCTATGCGTGGAAATGGTTTCTTTCTGTCATTGACTAGCCTGGTTACCAAACCTATCCTAGCTCCCAAGTCCTACATCCTCTCCGCAATTTATCCAGGTTTGGTAACCAGGCTAGTCATTGACAACTCACCTTCTGATTTTTCAGCTAATCTCCAAGCAGATCTTTTGGTGGCTTACAGTATCAAATATACCACCGTTTGGCTGGCAAAAAGATACATGTACAAGAAAGAAAGCCTGATAAAATGCCTAAAAAATTGTAATAAATGACCCAAAGCTTACACCTCGCTTAGAGAATACCGTAATTTTGATCCAAATTTGGTGATCAGAAAATTTCAAAAACGTAAAAAATTATAATATGCATTTGTTGTCTATAAAGTTATTGCAATAAAGCAAAACTTTGCAAACTCATCAATCTGTTAAAAAAAGTTTGAGATCAGTTATGATACACATTGCCAGAATGCTCCCTTTGTAACATTGTTATCATAGGTCGACATGCACCGATATGTCTGATCTATTAGGCTAATTTGCACCTGAGTCAATAACAATGTAATCTTGACAATAAATCATGAATGCATTGTTAAGCACTGACAGGGACATTTGGCACAGCCTTAGTGCTCGTCATCCCATAAATGATTGTTACAAATAGGGCATAGCTGTATGGTGAATTCTGTCTCCAATCCACTGGATCTGATCTTTTGGTGGCTATATGTAGAGCGTAATCAGCTGTTTTAATTCTACGTTGAGCGTAGACGGACCGCTCTAATATTTTTGCGTAGAGCGTATTCAGCGTTTTAATTCTACGTAATGCATTGTAGCCACTTGGAATTTATTGTAAAGCATAATCGAGAGGTTTCCGAATTCAGCGTAGAGCGTTGTCGGGACCCCCCTTGCAGGCCCTCCAAAATGGCAGGGCATAGTGAGTTTCTGTATCAGATTGGTATGGCAGTATCCGATATGCCATATGATTGTAGTTTGGATGGCAAAAAAATTGAGATAGTACCAGACAAAAAGAAAGCCTGATAAAAATGGCCAAAAAGACATCAGAAATAAGCTGATTCCTAGACCTCTGATTGGAGAGTATAGAATAATCAACAGGCTTCCAATGACATAAGTTGCAGTGCTAAATGATAATTTCTAAAGCATATTTTTGCTGTACAGCTATTATGTTGTGTTTCTTCTCGTTGTTATGACCCAGCCCATTTTCACACCGGGGGGTCCCCCTACTGTTGTTGATAGGTGTGACGGGTCTTTTAATTAATGTGCTCAAGGTGTGGCTCCTGTCAGATAATGGGCCAACTGAAAAGGACTGTAATCCCTATCAACAATGTGCTAATTAGGTTTCAGAACACCAATAACTAAGACTAAACGGACCAGAATACACCACTGACTAGAATACACCCTGGTATATTTTTCGGTAAGGAAAATTATATGTCAGGATGCCAACTTTGGTAGCTAACTTCTTGACCATACCGGGTAACATGCAATGTTGTGTAGGGAAAAATAGGCAATTTGGATGTGAAATTATGGACAACTGAGTACTTAATAGACTACAAAACGGACAGATTCACACTTGTAGTTGTGTAATTTCCAACCAAATGAATTTAGAAGTGTAATTTCAAAGGTAGTCGCATAGCCTTTTTCAGGCTATAGAGGCAGTGGGTTGTTAATCCACTGTGCAATAAATTGTCAAGGGCACACGATATTAGAAGGCAGAGCCCATCCCTCCCCTTCCACCACCTTTTACCAACCCAACCAAAGTCAGGTATCCATTTTACAGCACCTTTCCCAAGGACACAACATCCAGGAATCAAACCTGTGGCTTCTAAATGCCTCTCGGCCAATTGACACCAAATGAATTCACTCCAGATTATTTTCGCCTTTATAGATGTCCAAAACGCTACTGGGGTCCGCGGTGTAACCATGCGCTGGTAGAGCTGGAGAGTACTGGTGATGACCTGGCCACAGTACCAGTCGCTGTCATCGTCGGTGCCATCTTCGTATCACTGTTGATCATAATGCTCATCATCTTACTTATCATCTGTCTACGGAGGTACGTATTCACATCACCAGCTGCAATCACTCATATTCTGCTGTATAATATAATTTGAATATCTAAGCTCAAAGATGCACACTACTTTGTAGATACTCTCATCACATCTATTATTCAACTGTTGGGTCCACAGGCTATCTGACAACCAGTTTTTCCACTCTTTTTGGTTTTCCCTAGTGTCTTGCCTATCCATTCTCTGATATCACCTTACCATCTTTTCCATTGCCTATCCATCTTTCTAATTCCATTCTTAAAGAACCCTCTTATACTTTAATTTACAAACATTCGTATCTCACATACAAATTGTACATAGATTGACGTTACCCTGTGACCCCCCTCTCTTGTTCTAATAGGTACAGAAGACAAAGACAACAGCGGCAGAGACAACATGTACAGTTAAACGGAGCACATTCAGTCGGGCTTCAGCGGCAGTTATCTGTAAAAATGAGCCCACCATTGCTGATAGAATACACGACGACTGTATAGCCATACAACCCATGGTGTTGAACATCATAACAAAAACTCTTGACCACTTAGGAAGGGGGCCAGCCGCTTGTGACAGTCACCATATCCCAATAGCATCAGGGTAGTAATGTTAAGCACATTGATAGATGGTATATTACACCTGCACGAAACCTGTAATGCATTGTGTATAGCACTTTAGCAGAACGTCTCTTTTATAGTCGCGTATTCTCACGTTTTAGGATGACATTCCGTCTATAGTTTTCAAATCTTGTGTCAGAAAAGATAATGTCTGCAACAGGCAAAATTCTTATAAAATGTGGACCAAACATCCAACGAAAATGTTGAGAAATTCAGGTTTTATGCAGGTACAGTACGTTCTGTCGATGTGCAGTAATTTTAGCAGTACTATATTTTTCTACGGAGGAGCCTGGTGCTCTATATGTACTTGAATGTATTCTGTGTGGTGGGTTCATACAGTCCCACTGTAAGGTTGCTTCTGTGTGATGTAAGTCTTGTACTATTTATTACTATTATTTATTTGGTTAATTCCATTTCTGTTAGAATACTGTATCATTAAGACAGGACTTTGCTGAAATCATCAAAATGTTTCTAGCAAGTCAACCACTTTTTCTTCATCATTTGGTTCAAAGTTATACTTTTGACATGAACATTGCTGTTGCAAATTTTAGTAGGTTATCAGAAACATATTGCCAGTAAAAAATGTTTCCAATATAACTATACATGTATCATATATGTTATTCCAAAATCTTGATTTTGGTGGCGTACAAAGCTGTGACTTTTACATAACACTGCCCAATTAGAAGCACAGTTTTGGTACATGTTTGCCATAATATTACTCATTCCTTCATGTATGTCTGTCAACTTTTTATGGCTTTTGTTTGCAAAAGATTTTCTAGTTTGATATCATTTAGAATGTATGTTATCACTAAGTATACTGCAAACAAAAGCCTAGGCAATTGTCATTTGTGTATTTCTACTATGCGGTATCATGACATAGTATACTATTATTAGTCAGACTGGCTATATATTGTTTTAAGTCAAAGTACATTGTACTTTCTTTTGTACAGTAATAAAGTACTTCGTTTTATAGTAGTTTTCCTGATGTTGCAAATATTTTACAGACTGAGTACTTTTTTACTGCTCCAACATTCTTATTCTGTAATGTGGTACTACAAACTTGTTTTTCAGTTATGTTGACTAAAAGTCAAAGTTTTCAATGGCCTTTAACAGGGTCAACAAGGCTGTCCTTATCCCAGTTGATACCATAGTGACTGAAAGCCCAAATTCCTTTCAAAGGAATGTTAATCCACACTAAGCTATCACACATAGTTACCTGTACTGTAAAGAACAAGCTATGGTCCTAAATATGGTCACAAACCCCAAGATTCAACAATGAGAAAATTGAATGCACCAATTCCAAACCTAAATCCATTGTTAGTCTGCTCCAGGGTTTTAATTTGAAAGTTTTGTTTACACACCACATAATGTATTGATTCAGGCTTTATCATTAACAGGATAGAATAGGCTACACCAGGTCTATTTGTTGTTTCTTGGATGTTGAACTAGAAATCAACATGATGATATTTTATGAAAACAGAGTGGAAGGAAGATTCTTTCACTAGTCAGGCCCCTTAAAGATTCAGATGACCAACACTTATAAGTCGGACGGATTGGCTACATCTTATTCATGCAAAATGTGCAAATGGACAAATTATTGTCAGATTGACATCTGTCTGTTACCATAGTGTTGGGGGATGTGATGACTGGTTTCCATAGTGACAAGAGAATCCTGAGCTCCTATTGGACTGATTTTCACAGATAAAGAATCCTGCGCTCCTATTGGACTGATTTTCACAGATAAAGAATCCTGCGCTCCTATTGGACTGATTTTCACAGATAAAGAATCCTGCGCTCCTATTGGACTGATTTTCACAGATAAAGAATCCTGAGCTCCTATTGGTAGTTCTGGGAATGGGATTAGTTCTTTCAAGTTAGAGTACTAGTAACTGTTTAATATCTACATGCTCTTGGTGGAGGCCCAATCATCGAGAGATTGCATAACACAGGCTAAAGTTATGATCAGATGAAAGTTTTACTGATAGCCCATTTTTAGCCTCCTTCGCAGTCTTGTTGGGCGTCGGCGTTATTTTTTCTCTGAGCGACGCGAGTAATATGCGGCCGCGAGGGACGATTTGCTGCCGAGGGAGTTTTTGCCACGGAGAGAAGGTTTCGCGCGAAACCTTCTCTCCATGGCAAAACGCCCAACAAGACTGTGAAGGAGGCTAATTTTCTACTTGCTGGTCTTTCAGGAAAAAAAATGTCTGAGAATCTGTAATGAAAGAAACTAGAATGAGACACACCACACCACAGATTTGGTCTCCTTTCTTTTATCATCCACTTTCTCAAACTTCTAGCAGCATTGCATTCAGTTTGTGGCAGTAATTTTGTATGATGAATCACACCATAAAGCTCATATAATAATCTAAAACAAGCTATTGAATGTCATGTTTGGAGACTACAGTAGAGCAATCTACCGGTTAATAATGCATACCTAAACCCAATTTTAGGTTCAGGTCCGGATTCAAGTCCAGAGGTTTAGGTTCAGTTCCGGACTTGTAAGTCCGGACCTAAACCCATGGCATATACAAAATTGCATGTTGGCAACCTTGCAATGTTGTCTGGGTGAAACTTTGGCCACATAACATGGAGGCGGATACTTGACGATGCC
The DNA here is from genome assembly GCF_001625305.1 of Branchiostoma belcheri. Classification (NCBI taxonomy): domain Eukaryota; kingdom Metazoa; phylum Chordata; class Leptocardii; order Amphioxiformes; family Branchiostomatidae; genus Branchiostoma; species Branchiostoma belcheri. The sequence continues at coordinate 774,630 of NW_017804420.1, forward strand.
CGATGGCAATGTTTTCTTCATTTTGCAGCAAAGATTTTGCAATCTACGGTAGGTTTTAGGTGGTTTGGAAAGAAAAGGGGTATGTGAAATGGTCTTTTATGGTAATAAGTCCGGACTCGGTTCTTACTTGACCTAAACATTCTTACAAGTCCGGATCCAAGTCCAGTGAACCAGTATGCATCACTACTACCGGTAACTACTGATTTTATATTTAACACCTCAAAATCATAAGCCTTACATATTACGTCATAAACAAGTAAAGGTTTTCTGAAGTGTATGACTGTAGACTTCAATACCTTGTATCTCTGGTGCAATGATAAGTAATAAAACAAGTGAAACCTGTGCAGAATTTTCTCTATATGTCCATGCAGCGAAGGGAGTCAAATTGTCCTACATGTGGCCATACATTCTATATGTATGTGCCACTGAAACTCAGTTGGTTTCAAATGAATGATCTTTTATGATGCTGAAAAAAAGTACTTTTTTGCTACTCCTTCCCATGTGTTGACTTCCCACATTCTATTTGACATTTGTAGACATTTATAATTTCCAAAACAAAAAGAATTTGTACAACGTGTATCCTTGTAGTTTCTGGAGTACAGACTTCACTGTGTCCTTTATCCTAGTGTGTACTGGAAAGATATGCTTGATACTTTAGTATTCACATATTTGTTGCTACATACCAGTATACTGGTATCTCACCAAAGTACGAAGATACGTACATGTTCAGTGATTGTACTAAACTGATGATTGCACTACAAAAACACGTCCTTGGTTCACATTTTGTAACGAAATGTGCCCTGAAATCCTGACCATGATTTGAAGCAGACACTCTTTGAAAGCTTTCTTTTTCAGTAACATAAAACTGCTATGCACCTCAGTTCTGTAACACCATACACTATACACACACCTCAGTTGTCATTACAAATAATTCCATCACCACCAGAGTAGACTCACACATTTTATCTTTTTTACGTGTCCTGAAAACTATATAAGGCCACACCAATTTAATTTCTTGGATTCGCCCGCTTCATTTTTTTTCTGATTTGCAAATAAAAGTAAAAATTCAGAATCAACTGCAAAATGCTCATATTTTGCCCTGAACAGTTGAAAACAGTCCTTTTCATCCTAGTTGTTACAGTTATTCCATCTTTCAATGCAGTGGTATCATTAAAAGTTCAAAATTCATTATTTAAATTTTGAACCAGCCTGGTGTGTTGACTTCATGGCTCCTATCGTACCAATTTGGGCCATAATAGGATGCCTAGACCTGTTTTTAATCATTTATTTTTTTCGTCCGCCCGCTCCATTATTTTTCTACAAAAATCCATTAACCAAGAAATTAAATTGGTGTGGCCTAATAGTGAAGTTAAAGGTTGTGAGTTGTTACCACCTGCGTTTTACGTGGAAGCGAAGGGTGCAGATTTGCATGGGTTTGAGACTGACAGTGGCAGAGCTGGGGTCCCAGCATTGTTGGGATACATTTCCTGTGGTGCCTTCCTCTGTGAAAACAAGAAATCATAGATTTTAAACCCCCAGGAAAGCATTTAGAGTTTTTTAAGCCACTAACTAAATACACATCCACTGACATCTATTGGCGTAACCAATCTATGCCTGTAGTGTTACCTATGCATAGTAGTGGTCATTTGTCAGGTGCATTGAGCAACACTGTTTAGGTGTCCTCACTGGCTAATTTGGCATTTCAAACTTTCCATCGTTTTGTCACAAAGAAATTCAGAAAGAACTGTAGTTGTACTGAATATTGATACCTGGGTACAAAAGGGTTATGAATATGATTTTATGGACCATATGGATGACGTCATCATATTTTATTGCCTCAAATGTAATTATTTTTAAAGTTATAATACAGCAATTTGGTACAAATAACTGCAATAAAAGTAATTCAAGTGCATAATGGTCAAAGCTATAAACATACGTTTGCACAAATTGATATCTACTGATTACCTGTAGTTATTAGAGAATAACTAGATTTTAATTAGGCTATTAGGTTATTCTCTAATAACTACAGGTAATTAGTAGATATCAATATGTGCAAATGTATGTTTGTAGCTTTGACATTATGCACATGAAAATCATACTTTTATAGCAGTTATTTGTACCAAAGTGCTGTATTATAGCTTTAAAGATAATTAATTCTAACAGATTTTTAGCACACACGCACATCTTCCCAACACCTATGCCTCAACTCACTTTCCTACCTACTTGCTACCCATAAGACTCACCAGTGTTCCATGACAGACGATGTAGTTTCTCTGTATGAATGTTTCCTCCAAGAGTCAGCTCTTCCACACTAGAGGTCACAACCTCAAATGGTTCAAACAGCCCCTGAAAAAAAGGCAGCGAGGAAAATCCACATTATTTAGACTGAAGGGGCATTGACAAAGGTTACCCAATTTATTAGTGATAGAGAAGAAGAGTGTCAGGTGTCACTTGAAACGTCGGGAAATAATCTCTGTAATTTTTCCAGGAGTAGAATTTGAATTACGTCGATGAAGGTTAGACATCCAGGTAATATGATATGCCAAAAAGCAGTTATTCAAGCAACTGGATACAATACGCCAAAAAGCAGTTACTTAAGCAACTGGATATGATTTTGAAAATGGTCAGATGTTTCAGCTAGTATCCACTAGCTTTCGTCAGTGACTGAGAGACCAGAAGACAAATGAAGGTTTATAAGCAGGTTTGCATATCAATCAATTGTTTGTGCTCATAAACCTGCATTTCTCCTCTGGTCTCTCAGTCACTGACGAAAGCTAGTAGTGGATACTAGCTGAAAAGTCTGACCGTTTCCAAAATCATATCCAGTTGCTTGAGTAACTGCTTTTTGGCATAGAATTTGAATTGTCTGTGAATAAGGTTAATGTGTTGTTTTAGGTACCTGTAGAGAGACAGTCTGTGGCGTCCCCCGGTCGGCAGCCTGGTACTGATGCTCCAGCCTGAGGAGGGCTGTGTCTCCATCAGACAGCTCCAGGGTCAGCAGGTGGACACTGGGTGGCAGTTCACGCTTCAGAGCTGTGTACTAACAACACAACAAATAACAAACAACTGCTGATTCCAGCGTATTTGAGTTCACAGTTGAAAACAACAGTATCAACACGGTCAAAATGCTGGCGAGTGGTGAGTTTGCTCCCTTGAAAAGCACAAAATTAAACGAGAAATCTGACATTCCAAATCTCTGAAAAGTTTATGAAAATACTGTTACAGTACTAAAATGCCCAAAATCACCATGTTTCCTTGAGACTTCAATATTTAACCATGTGCCAAAATTCAAACAAATCTTTTCAAAGTATCATGAGTTATACGTTTGAACTCATAAACCCAACCCAAAACAGAACCTCCATCTTTAGGAAGGCAAAAAAAATGAGAAGATATGTAAAAATTTACAGCACTCCAGAAGCTGCTACACAGTAAGTATTTTTAATGAGAACCAGAGAAAAGCCGTGTAGATTTCTTACATCCATGTTGAAGTTGTTGCTCCAGTCCTGAGTGGAGAGCGTGTTGGGTGTGAAGCTGACGGCAGGTGCCATGTACAGCTGTTCCCCCAGGGTGCGGTGCAGCTGGCCAGAGTCCGCAGGTGATTCCAACATCAGGTAGTGTTTGCCACGTGCCACCAGGCCATCTCCAAATACTCCTGTTCATATGGGTGAAAAAACATGGACTTTGTCAGAGCCAGTTGGGTCATTGCTGCTATTGATGAAGTAAGGAGAGATATGCCTGTACTAGTGATGCATACCTAAACCCAATTTCAGGTTCAGGTCCGGATTCAAGTCCAGAGGTTTAGGTTCAGGTCCGGACTTAAGTCCGGACCTAAACCCATGGCATATACAAAATTGCTTGTTGGCAACCTTGCAATGTTGTCTGGGTGAAACTTTGGCCACATAACATGGAGGCTGGTACTTGACGATGCCCGATGGCAATGTTTTCTTCATTTTGCAGCAAAGATTTTGGAATCTACGGAAGGTTTTAGGTGGTTTAAAAAGAAAAGGGGTATGTGAAATGGTCTTTTATGGTAATAAGTCCGGACTCGGTTCTTGACTTTTAGGTTTTTTTGGACTTGAACCTAAACATTTTTACAAGTCCGGATCCAAGTCCAGTGAACCGGTATGCACCACTAGCCTGTACAACAAGTCTTTGCAGTAAGACTCTTAGGACGGTCTAGTCTTTACTTTAGTGCCCATGTGAGGCTTTTAGTAATGTTTGTGTTTGTGTGGTTGTATATGTATTGTAATGTTAATTTGTATTTTCCAGACAATCAACTATAAAAAAATCAGTGTTATTCAGCATGTTTTTGTACAGGCTGCGAGACTGATATTTCAATTTTCAATTTCAATTTTATTAAAAACAGTCAACATAGCAGGGGTACATAGTACTCCTGAATTGTGTGGACTTTACATAAGTACAAAAGACGCACAAGGCAATTACATATAAAAGTGGGACATGAAACACTAGGTCTGCATTTGGCTATTTATGAATGAACTGTTGAAACTGTTGAAAATATGACAGATGAAGTTTCCAAAATGTTTGTGTCAGGATTGGTTACCTGTTTCATTCAAGGCTTCCCCAACACCAAAGTTATCGTCGTAGAACATCCGGCGATGAACCTACACAGGAACACAGAAACTTAAGTTAAAGGACATTTAAACACGTAATCAATTACAGCAAAATACTAATTTATGCAGGGATGGAAATACCACCTGCATATGCAGGTTAGTGCAGGTAAAATTCAGAGCTGTGTAGGTTTTTCTTACATTTAACTGCATCTAACCTGCACCATGCTGGCATGTTGAACTGTTAAAATGATATGATTTTACTGGTAATTATATTTGAACGTGACCAATTCTGACAGACTCAGACGAGAATAGAGCCAGTCAAGGAAGAGGTTGCTCTGCAGGAGTGAAAATGCCCTGGAATGACTGACAATCTCAAAAAAATATGTCAGACCTATGAAGACTGTAAGCCCTCACCATGAGTTCCAGAGAGCCGTCCTTCAGACTGGAGCCACCCTGAGACCTGTCTGTCAGGACAGTCAGCTGTTTGCTCGCATCCTGAAGGAAAAAACAACAACATAACTTACCAGCTATACAAATATACTACAGTCTAACTTACCCAGGCAACCACCTCTATAAGCCGATCATCTGGCCATAATGACTGCTTTTTCTGCATCTTAATTTTATTTGACATAGTTGTAAGCATCAAGTGAGTTGCTCAAGCCAAACACTTGTCTAATGTGACTGCGACTGAAACAAATTAGGACTTCAAACCAAACACCCCCATCCCTGCTCATGACAATCTCATTAATTTTCATGCTTGCTCTGTGTTGACATTGATTTTTGATGAAAAGAAGTGAAAAATCATCATGGTAAAATCAGTTTGAGTTGAGTTTTCTGGTGACTGGGCCATCAAAGATGTGTGATAACTGACGTGTGGTAACACACAGGCTGGAACACCCATATCGAACGTTATCAGGGCCCAGGTATGACATATATGTTGGTAGTTCACCTTGATAAAGATTCTGCTGTTGACAGGGTAATAGTTGCCAGCCACAGGCTCAGTCTGGTTCAGCTTCCATGTCTGACGGTGGTTCAGCTCACGCTGCAAGATCTCCCGCCCGTTGGCATCGGTGTAGAACTTCCTGGAGGAGCAACATGCATTTTATTGTGAAGGTGACAATCAGACAGTTACCCTTGATAGCAAGTGCCCTCTGGCAGGACACACAAGAACTGCAGTGCAGAGAAACAAAGTGTCCCTCTCAATTCTCTCTTTCTCATGTATGCACACATGTGCGCGCACACACACACACAATATTTTGGTTCCCCTAGTAGCTTTACTGCAAGAAAAATTCTGTTTCTGTCTGTGTGTTCTTTGCTCTGCAAAAATTTCGTAGATAGCTTTTTAGCGTGAGACACACGGAAAAGTCACAAAAGTCATCTAACACAGTGAAGGTGCACTAACTTGTCAGTCTTTAAGTCGGAGTCAAAACGAGTGATGATTTCCTTCCCCAGACCGTCCTTGAAGGGGATTGGTCCGACAGTCCACTCCAGTTCAGCTTGACGCTGTCCAGCATATAGACGTATCACCTGCGTGACCCAGTCATTAAACACCTGGTGGACCTCCTGTACCAACTTTCCTGCCACCTGTAGCAGATGCAAAGAGTTTTTACACTAATTCATCACATTGTCTTCTTTTGCCATCCTCAACTGAGGTGAAGTACATGTATTATGATTCTTCAAGTTAAAGTTCTGTTAACCTATGTTTTAACATATCATTTCTAATTAGCGTTATTTATCAATCACTTTTGTTATTCATTGTTACTATTTGTTTTGTTACCATTATCATATTGATCATATTGATCAAATTTATCAATTACGTATTGTTATTTATTATTACCATTTGATTTGTTAGCATTATTTCAGTTGTTAATTAATTTGGTTGGGGAAGATCCCAGACAAGCCACTATGGCTTCATATCTTTCCCCAGCATTTTATTTTATTGTCAGTAATATGTTCATTTTATTGTTCTTAAATATATGCGAACCAATAAACAAACAAACAAACAAGTAGCTTCTAGCACAATGCAATACATGTACATTCAGAGTCCTTGCTATATAAGCACCTCCTAGCATATTACAGGAAAACTGCATGTCATAACATGGTAGAACATTATGCAGCAAGTTTAAACTGTAATTTCCAACACAAGAAATTGGACTCACCCAAATTTTCAGATGTGTTGGAAATTACAGTTTAAACTTGCTGCATAATGACCTCTACCAACACAGATGAACTTTCAAGATGGTAGAACATATTTACTATTTAGAAACATACAGTCTGTTTCTTTCTCTCCCTCTTTCTCTCTCTCTCATACACACATGCATACACACATAAAATTTTTGGCCCCTAGCGGCTTTCTTTGGTGCTGCAGTTAAACTCCTGTTTTTGTGCATGTACTAGTATTCTTTCTTCTGAACAACACAAGAATCTTGGTAATGAACAAATCATGACATTAAGAAAGACGGGACGAACCACTTTGGTGATGACCGATCCTTTGGTTTTTATTGTGAGTGGTTCTGTGCCATTAGGTCTGAAGATGTAGGCTCCAGACCTCTGGGTGCTGTCCTTGTTGTTACCAGTACTGGAGTTGTACCAGTAGAACGCCTGGTTCACGTTTAGTGTCAACTTTTTCTTCAGGTTTGTCACAGTCTTCAGATAACCAGTGGCGCTGTCAAACACCAAGCTTAGATGCTGAAGGAAAAAAAAGGAAACATTTGTGAGCTGACATTGTTTTGAACATCAACATTCTAGGATGTCGGCAGAACATGATGTGCCTGCATGAAACAACAATTTCTGTTGGATGTTTGGTCAATGTTGCATACATACCTCATTATGAATCTCAGTGTCCCCTCTCATCATAGGTGACTGGGGAATCATCATTGAAACCACGTTTAACTTAGTTTCTGCCTGTGGCATGAACAGGCTTTCCATTCCTAAAAAAAACAAGAGAATAAGAATAAGAGAACATCTCATACATAAAACAATGAAAATGTAGTGGCATTCTCTATTCCTCTTTCTTTGTTTTTTTTTTCCATGCCAGGGTGCTTTAGCTCTCAATATCCATTCAAATTTGTTTATAGTTAAGCCTGTCAGTCAAACCTGTACAAGTGACAACTGTACAAAATGGTTGCATGTATCATATCGTAGTCTGATTCTAGCTAGTACTGCCAGGTAGCTCGTTTTGAGGTTATTTCAAATGCTTCAAGTATAAAATGATGACGAATATGTGCTAAGAAATGTCAGTAAATGTCAATATAAGATAGATTTTCTCCTCTTGATTATAATTTTTTTTGCCGCCCTGAAAGTACATTGTATCATTCGGATGCCTTTAAATTGCAAAGACAGTTGTTCCTTACTTGTATTCCTTTTGCTGGCCTGACTGACCAGGTAGGTGTTAAAGCCCAGAGCTGGCACAGTGACAGGGAAGACCAGTTCACTGGTGGCATTACCGCGTGGTCCCCTCACTTTCACAGTACGAGGAGATACCTTCAGCATCTGGACAGGGGTAAGAAGTTATGATTCTATATTTTCTTAAGTATGCCTAAAATAAATATGTCATTGACTAAGCTTCTTGACAATTTCAATAGTTTATCGAATTGTTTTTGCTTAGTTCCTGTTATTTTGTCTTCTTTGTTTAAAATTTGGTTCATTGAGTAATAAGGCCACACCAATTTAATTTCTTGGTTAACGGATTCGCCGCTTCATTTTTCTCTGATTTGCAAATAAAAATACATGTAAAAATTCAGAATCAACTGCAAGATACTCATATTTTGCCCTGAACAGTTGAAGACAGTCCTTTTCTTGCTACTTGTTACAGTCATCCCATATTTCAATGCAGTGGTATCATTTGCAGTTCAAAATTCATTGTTTAAATTTTGAACCAGCCTGGTATGTTGACTTCATGTCTCCTATCATAACCATTTTGGCCCATAATAGGATGCCTAGGCCTGTTTTTATTTTTATTTTTTTTCGCCCGCCCGCTCCATTATTTTTCTAGAAAAATCCGTTAACCAAGAAATTAAATTGGTGTGGTACCTAAGGGTAATTTATTTTTTAATCTTGTAGTATTGGGGAGGGCCAAAGATAAACTACCTGGTTTCCAGCTCTTCCATCTATTTATCTTTCATTTGACATTTTATTTTATTTGTAAGGGCAAAACAATAAATAAACAAACAAGCTTAGTCTACAAGCAGAATTTGCACTGCAAAATGCAGAAAATAGTTTTTCATGTCAAGATTTCATGCCTGTTGCACTTGATGTGATGTTATGTTAAATAAATTGAGTTCACAGAAAAAACTCTGTCCGGCTAGAGTAATAGGAGGAGAATTCTTACACTACATATAGGAGGAGAATTCTTACACTACATATAGGAGGAGAATTCTTACACTACATATAGGAGAATTCTTACACTACATATAGGAGGAGAATTCTTACACTACATATAGGAGGAGAATTCTTACACTACATATAGGAGGAGAATTCTTACACTACATGTAGTAGGAGAATTCTTACACTACATATAGGAAGAGAATTCTTACACTACATATAGGAGGAGAATTCTTACACTACATATAGGAGGAGAATTCTTACACTACATATAGGAGGAGAATTATTACACTACATATAGGAGGAGAATTCTTACACTACATATAGGAAGAGAATTCTTACACTACATATTTCATGTTTGTTAGTATCAGATACCTGTGTTTCCACTGATGTGCCTTTAGGTGAAGAGACAGTGTAAGCTTGACCGTTGACAGGCAGACGGAGGTAGTGTCCAGTCAGCTGCCTGGCCAGGGGATTGTACACGGTCACTGCAAACTGTGGACAAAGGAAAACAACAGCCTATAATACTGGCACAAAATACCAGATATTACAACATATTCGAACATCTCATCTTATCTATCCCTTAGTCTAATCATTTCAACCAATGGGGCACCAGAGAAGATCTAATGAACCCTTTTCTTCATACTTCTTGTTTTTTGATTCACGTTTCACTTCGTGTCATACCAGTCCATTCTCTGATGTTATCCTCCCGTCTTTCGATTCCCTACCCCTCTTCCATCCTCTCCGAATACCATGACATGTACACGTTGCCATTTCTATTTCCTCATATGGACCTATGCTTTGTTAATGCTAAGCAACAGACACAGTAAGTCCTGATTGTACATTAATGGTCCCATAGACAACAAGTAAAATCTCTGAGATTTTATACCTCCGGGCTTTTTATTGTATATTTTTATATGTTGTTTGTTATGTATAGTTGATGGTGTTGAATTTTGTGCACAACAACAACTGTTGCGCGCCGCAGGACTAGGGTATTAAACAAAGAATTTATCGAGGGGTCTTATACGTGGACCAGACCGAGAATAACTTAAACACGCGACAATTTACACGCTCAAAGGGGTGTTTTGGGGCCACCAAAAGGCACCATTTTCATTCCTGAAAATACATATACAAAACAAAAGAACGTGCATCATCTGCAGCCCAATAGCAAAACATATACCGAGTCTCAAAAGAATCCATCCAGCCAAACGCGAGAAACAGCTGCGAACATGAAAATCTAAATCTCTCACAAAACCCTTCCGCGGAAGGATGTCTCCTCCCCCGGAGGTAAAAATAGGAACATATAGGATGTACTGCAAGGATGCTTTGAATGTATACATTGAGAAATCATACATTGTCGTTGTCCTCAGTGGTGGGACAGATGCTGATGTTGAGGTAGGTACAGAACTGGGCAGCCGGAGGGTCCACACTTCCCTTCTTCATCTTACTGGTCAGAGCACGGCCCACAACTGCCTGTAAACAACAACAACAACAACATCACCCCAGGACAGTTAACATGACGTTTAAACTTAAGGTAGCCCAATAGCCTGTTAAGTTTTAATTTGAATTGCTTGTTATAAAACAATGGCAATATGTGGTCTCCTGGCTAAATGAATAAATGAAACAAAAGTAATGGCTTTGAAGTAATTTTTGTAGCCCATACAAGGCTTGTGTTCACACATGTACAGCTGCAGGTGTCTTCATACATGTACTCACCTGACATTCCACAGCACCTGCGTGCAGCCGCATGGCATAGTCGTTGGCCACGTGTTGCTTCTCAGTTCCACTACAAGCAACAGTAATATTTTGTCACAATAAAAATATCCTAAGAAATACAATAAAAAGTTATATGCCAAGCATGACTGGAATTGCTACGTGGTGTCATTTTATCTTGATCTGTGCTTGGCTTAATTTTTCACTCCATTTTAGAGTGAAGAAAGTAATAAAAGATCAGTGTTTAAAGGCATTTAAAGGCATCTAGTGCATTTGGTGCCTAATAATATTGTTTCTATGGCAAAAAAAATTATTCATCCAAAAGAAATGGTATTTCCCTTTTTACCTGACAGCATCGTGGTGTTGGGCAACTGCCATGGCCTCTCCTGAAACAGTGGGAGTAAATATGTGAGTAATTTCATCAAGTTGGCAAGAGACGATATATTCAAGGTTATATTATATTCAAGCCTACATTGAACCGCGAAGGGGACCTTCATCGTCTACCAGATACCTTTGACCCAGTGTTGACGTCACACTTCAAAGAAGCCACGTGACAAGCTTCACTGGTTCAGTCTACTGAGGAAGACCAGAGAGACTGATGGAAAGCTCTGAGGTAAGAGAATTTTTTTGGGTTGGACCAAAAGTTTTAACTTTAAACATGTAACTACCAACACAGATGAACAGTTACTTTCATGATAATATTCAAGGTTTATTCAACAACCAGTGGGTTTTCTTTCTGACATTTTGGTAACTGGCTGCAATATTACAAATGTGGTCCCAAATGTAGAGTGTAACACATAATATTCATATGTATATAGTCATCATTGCTATGACACTACTATATGGACATTTTCAAGTTGAGGTACAGACTGTTTACCTCAAATAATAATAGATTCTTTCATCTTTTATCTTCTAGTTCTGATTTTTCTGAATGTAGAATGGATGGGCTATATTCAGCAAACACACTTGGTCAAATGACAAAGGCAAATAAAACAATAACAACAAAAAATAATCTTACGAAATCTTTGTGATGATGGTCCTCCATTTTTAAATGGCAGTGGCCCAGCTATCACTTCTAGCTGCTTGCAAACCTGCATGACATCCATTCAACACAGGAACACATTTAATTCAATATGTGGTTAGCACTTCTACAGAGCTTATCATTTAAGGTCTTGTTTGTGCATTTAAGGATAATATCCCATCTGAAGTTTGTAGAATTGTAAGGTTTGAACCACTCACACCGGGAAGAATACCTACTCTTTTCAATAAGTATGGTGGGTTCTTTAACAGCTCAAGGTGTGGCTCTCCTCAAACATGGGACCTCCATTTAATGTCCTATATAGGATGCTATATCCCTAACCAAAGCTAGGTGCTCATTTAAACCTGTCAGTGAGTGAAGTGAGGAAAGTCGTGTATAGTGCCAAGTGCCTTTTTCAAGGGCACCATGTTGGGGCATGTCAGGGGATTCGAACCCAGTACCTCTGGGTTCAGGGCCAAACACCCTAAACATTATGCCATATCTCCGTATGTGTCTCACCTGAAGGAAATTGTTACATTCCCTGACGTAACCCTTGATGGTGGGTCTTGAGGTGAAGTATCCCGACCAGAAACTGTGGGGCTTGTCGGCGTACGGGAAAAAGTCGTCCGTGTTGTTGTAGCTCCATTTAACATCAGCAGCCTGGTTCTTGTGGTACACGTAGCAGGATGGGGTGGAGTACAGCAGGTTTACCTTGTTCTGAAACAAACAACAAGAATTTTACCAAGATTCTGCTACAAAAAATATTTTTGCTGCCTAATCCTGTAACAAACAAGGCTACTTCATGTTCTTTGTCTTTCAGTTGATATGTTTGTAAGAAACAGGAGACAGTGAAAAGAAAAGGGGGAGTAGTGTAACAGTGGGGGGTTCATAGGCGCTACCAACTGATCCGGCAAACGGGTCTAGGCCTTTTCAGCCGAGCGGTTAGAGTGTCTGACTGGGGCCCGGGAGGTCGTGGGTTCGAACCCCGGCCCGGGACCAGAAGGGTTTTTACTGGCTCCTCCTTGTTTCTTACATGTTTAAAAAAATGATGCATGTACCACCATTTTTACTAAGTTCTCAGCTGCCTTCAATGATGCCACTTTGAAAAATGCAAGACAGTTTTTAAGGTTTGCATATTTAAGGATGACAGCCTGTCTGTAGTTTTCAGTGTTGTGTTTGAAAAGATATCATACATATCACACAGCTGGTGTGTTACGCCGAAAGGCGGTTATACCGGCTATACAGATACAGATACAGAAGAATTTAGAACATAATTCTGCTGCAACATTGACCAAAGATTCAACAGAAACCATGGTTTTGTTCAGGTCTAGTATGCAGATGCAGGTGCAATCGACATTACATTTACCATTACAGACAATATCTTACCCCAGCATTGGTGTACTTGATGAGTTTGTCCATGTTTTTGAACCATATGTTGGCTGCCTGGTAGTGGAAGTCAGACCCCATGGTCCACATGATGTGTTCTGTACGGAAGTGCTTTGCCTGGAGTTAAGATAAATACAAACAGTACAGGATAGGTTACTTTGGTATCATTACGAAGACAGTCATCAAAATTATCATTATCAAGACATCATAGGGCCACAAGTAGTTTTATGAATCCCTGCATTTTACTACATTCTCATGTTTTTATTCCAATCTGAAGAAAACTTGGAACAAAAGTTGCATTTTTGTGATTCTGGGATTTTCGTTACATTTACTATTATATCAAGTAGAATGTGTTGTCATTAAGCAATTGTGTCATTTCTTAGATATAATCTTTTGGAAACTGTTTTATGTATGATGTATATTTGGTAACTATGTATTGTACTTGTCTTTGTAATTTTTGACCTTTGTAATCAGTCTGGATGCCTGGATGTTAAATTTTAAATAAATGAATAGACTGAAAAAAATTAAAAGTGTTGTTTTCTAATATCTGAGAACTGACAAATTAAATTGTTGTGACCTGGCTGCAAAGTCTCTCAATTCTTCGTAAACATACATGTGTTCACAAACATACATGTGTTCACAAACATACATGTGTTCACAAACATACATGTGTTCACAAACATACATGTGTTCACAAACATACATGTGTTCACAAACATACATGTGTTCACAAACATACATGTGTTCACAAACATACATGTGTTCACAAACAATATACATACATGTGTTCACAAACAATATACATACATGTGTTCACAAACATACATGTGTTCACAAACATACATGTGTTCACAAACATACAATGTGTTCACAAACAATATACATACATGTGTTCACAAACATACATGTGTTCACAAACATACGTGTGTTCACAAACATACATGTGTTCACAAACATACATGTGTTCACAAACATACATGTGTTCACAAACATACATGTGTTCACAAACATACATGTGTTCACAATCATACATGTGTTCCCACTGACCTGTTCCATGGACCTGTTCTCAGCAGTTTTCACCCGCTCTTCCACATTGTAATCATGTAGCCTGGGATCATCCTGGAGACATGTGATATACAGTACACAGTTACCAACATGTTCAACTCTTTTATAAGTAGATCTAAATACCTAAAAAAATTTAGATGCAGGTGCAGTTACATGGGTATTAGGACCTGTACCTTTACACAAACAAATAAGTTATATGCCTAGCCAACCATCTTTTTAAGCACATGTAGTACATGTATATTATTGTTGTTATATGAGGATTTCCATATTTTGATTTAAAAGAAAAAAGGGACTAATTACAAGTTTTCTTGAGTTTTAAGTGCCAAATTGTCAACACTTGGAAATGCGAATCAAACTAGCTCCTTTTACCATATATTAATACTTAGCCTCAAAAATCTATACGGCTACTTCCTGCATAATAACATGGCTGTTATAGGCTTGTTAGATGCACTCTTCCAATTTGCAGGTGCAGGTGCATTCAAGGGATGATTTGAGCCCTGCACAGGTGTTGTAGATTGTTGAGTCATAGTAGCCACATGTCCTCCCTCCTTCTAAGCTCACCTGTACAGGTTGACCATTACACAGTATCCCAAAGCACAGTCCTTCTGGGGGTCCATAGTGGGCAAACAGGTCACCTGTGTGACAAGAAATGGTAAAGAGACAGGTGTGTATCTTACCTGCACGGGAGGGTCTTGGCATAAGAGCTCAAAGCATAGACCAGGTGGTGGAGTATAGAGCGGTCCGAACAGAGCCCCTAGGAGACGTACATTTGTTTGTCAACAATGCACTTTTGTGTACGACACACTTACAGAAAATACAGAAACTTTTTCAGAAGATTTATTTTCTTGGTGTTTAGTGTGACCTATTACTGTGAAATCATAATTTATGTGAATATTAGTTTGAGAGTTCTACTGTACATATCCAATGTTCTTGATTTGTGATCTTTTTTGATTCAGATCTTTATAAATTAGATACGACATAAATTGTGCAGAGATAAGTTGAATATTTGTATATGGCTTCATCTAGCCTATCATCATAATCATGTAACTGAATTAAGTTTCAACATAACTTGTAGTTTGCATCTAACTACTGTACTAGTAGTACCATATACATGTATTTACATTTTCACCTCTTGCTGAATTTTATGTAAAAATGTCTGAGAAAAAATACATTGCAGTGATCTGACAATATTGTATAGCTATGATATGACCTTGTCGTACCTGTGAAGAGGTCAGCGACCTTGCCAAGGTCGTTGGGGCTGCCCCGCCAGATCTCCTCCATGTTCTTCAGATTCAGTCTGTTCATCTTGTCCTGATAGTCCAGCCTCGCGAAGAAGAACCCATCATATCCCATCTGGGAGAGATAGAAACAATACTGTCACATATGTGCATGTGGTTTAAACTTTGACTGGAAAGGTAACATTTGCACATTTGCGAAACAAATGCATAACGTTTACCTTCACATGGTCTAGGCTAACAAACTACTGCTGCATTCTTAATTACTTAAACATCTTCATACATACTAGTATGTTGACCAGCCCCTCAAATTCTGTCCTGCCACTTGTTACATAATGTAATCCAACAGGGTGTCTGCTACAGGACCAGTTACCATGGTGACAGCTGTCTGGTCCAGGTCATTGAACTTATTAGTTTAAAATGGAAAGATTAGGAAGAATCCGAAGCAATGGAGAAAAACAATATTGTTATGTTTTTGTGAAGGCAAACATAATAAATACTAGTACATTGGCACAGTACCTATTTTATCACATTATATTTTGCAAGAGACTAAAATTCCTATACCTGGGCAAAAATTGAAGCCTGTTCCCTGGAGTGTCCAAATGGATCAATGTGCCATGCCACGAGAGGTCGCCCGCACTCGCCAAACGTCGTGTTTAAGAACTGCAGCCCGAGTGTCATCTGGTCGATGATTGCGTTGTAATGTGTGCTTGCCTCGTCATTCATGCACCAGCCTCCATTGATGAATTCTAATCGGCCTGTGGAAAGAAAGGAACTTTTAAGATATCTTACCTCTAACTCAGGAACTAGTTGAAAAAAAAAAAGAAATACCAATGAGAGGCCAAGATAAGAATCACTTTCTTTGGAAGGTTGTGAGAAAACTTTTCAATTGGAAACTCAGCTTACATTAACAACAGCATGAGCAATGACCATCCCCCAACTCTGTCCTGCCACTTGCTACATAATGTATTCCAACACCACAGGGTGTCTGCTACAGCACCAGTTACCATGGTGTAAGCTGTTTGGTCCAGGCCATTGACATTATTTGTTTGGAGACAAAGGAGAAACGGAGAAAAAACAACATGTTTTCCTTTTAATGGAAAACATGTTGTTTTGGAAAACATGCTGCCAATTGTACATTGATATGCAAATATTAATATTATGCACTTATCATTTATTTTCATTTCTGTATGATCGATTTGATATTATTTGATGTATGCCTATTTTGGACCGCTTATTCTTCTGTGCTTAAGTTACCTTATTTTAATTTGCCCCTTGATTGTACATAAGTTTTCTTCAGTGATTACTTTTTGTTGTATTATATTGTTATTATTTTATTGTGTTTGGGGATTGCCCCCCAAGGTGCATTGAAAACCGCCCTCCAGGGCAATATGTTCTCTGGTAAAATAAACAATAAACAAACAAACAAATTTTACGAAGGTTAACAGAAATAGGGTACATCTTAAGACATACCTTCGTCCACAAGCTTCTTGACCCTCCCGTGCATGTCTTCATCCTGTTCATCCCACCAGCGCTTAAAGAAGGCCATCTCCACGTAGATGAACCTCCTCCTGGGGTTAGCCTCCAGCTGTGGGATGACTCCATCCAGGATGTACTGAACACCTGCCCTCTGGATAGTGGTGTTTGCTGAAAAATATGTGACATTGTCAATTATTATTATTTCTAATTTCATAACTTGATCCTTTATCTATCTTCAGGGCTTGACATACTGGGTACATTTGCACCTTAGCTCAGGTAAAATTGGGGCTGTGCAATTGGGGCTGTGTTTATTTCTGATGTCAAGTATCAAGTATCTTACCGGCACCTAACCTTCACTGGTCCAGGTCCATATGTACTGGATTTATATAAACATAGTTGTATACCGTGTGTGTTTAACTTTATTTGCTGCATTGAATGTTACCACCTGTATGAAGTACAAAAGAAAGTTGGTAATAGTTTTAGAACAAATTTATTATGATACATACGTCTTAAAGTGGTGCAGGTAAAATTTGTCTGGTGCAGGTACATGTAATTTTCAATATTAATGTTGCAATCTGTTAAACCCTATCAAAAGAACTTTAAACTATCAGACTGTAAAACTAGTTTGTTGAAATTAGATACAGAATAACATGTACCTCCATAGTAATATTGGTCCACTGTCTTGAGCCAGCCGACGTCGTCATGTGTGTGTGGCACCAGGTGCACATTTATCATACCAGGTTTGATCGGCAGGGAGTTACATTTCTGTGGGAAGAAGTAATATTTGCAAGGCAAATGCATATTAAAATCAAAACAATGTTCACCTTCCCATGGTCTAGCCCAACAAACTACTGCTCTGTTTTTTTTTATTCAAACACAAATATGCTGCTCAGCCCCCCCCCCCCACTACTAGTAGGTCTTGCCACTTGCTACATAATGACATGTCTCTAATCACTACCAAGGAGGTTTAAAAAGAGAAACCTCCTTGTCACTACTAAGCAAACCTAGACTACTTATCAAATATGCACTTCAAAAAAATACATGAAACATAAGTTGTAAGTGT
>NW_017804420.1:792502-797034 GCF_001625305.1 Branchiostoma belcheri
AAATTTTGAATTTCAACCCATGTTTTGAATGTTGAGGGGCAAATTTGGCAGCACAAATTTCTCTGGTACATCGAGTAACGTTAAGGTCAGTCAGTGTAATCGAAATAATCCTCTATATAGCCTACCTTTCGTCCACGAACTTCTTCCGCGTCAATTTTATTACAAACAGGGAAACAATATTGTCAAGTTACGTGTTGTTTGCAATTAACTTTGGAGGGACATAGATATAAGTCATATAAATGTTAAAATAGTCCTTGGTTTAAGAAAAATACCAAATTAATCCGTCGACATCCGACATCCACGCCGAGAAGTTCGAGCGAGTTGCGAGGCGGGACCAGCAGGACCTTTGCCGACGCACGCACGCACACCACTGGGAAGGGTGCGTTGAACGGCGAAAATTAATTTTCAAAATCTTCAGACAAGCCTTCCCTACATTTTTGATCGGTATCGTTTCGATTGCCGCGATTGACGCGATTTTAATCCGTGTAATTTGGCTGTGTAGTCCAGTTTCACCGATTCTGGCGAAAATGCAAGATTTTGAAGGGGACTGTGGGAGATTTGGGCGAATACATTATAATAATAGGGATGGATATTATTGGAACGTAAAATTCTGCCGATTCCAATGACTGGCAAATCGCTACGATACGTATGGGACAGACGTTTAATCATGTTTTGAAAGTGTATAAAAACGTTGTAGAGTTAAAGGGATCTTGGAAAAAATTTTTACCTAGGCCCTCCCCCAAATTAAAATATTTTTTCTTAGGCCCTCCCCCCGGCTCGATTTTTTTTTCCTAGGCCCTCCCCCCTCAGACGACCGGCCCTCCCCCCCGGTAAATATCGTACAGTCCCTAATGTAATCCAACAGGGTGTCTGCTACAGGACCAGTTACCATGGTGACAGCTGTCTGGTCCAGGTCATTGAACTTATTAGTTTAAAATGGAAAGATTAGGAAGAATCCGAAGCAATGGAGAAAAACAATATTGTTATGTTTTTGTGAAGGCAAACATAATAAATACTAGTACATTGGCACAGTACCTATTTTATCACATTATATTTTGCAAGAGACTAAAATTCCTATACCTGGGCAAAAATTGAAGCCTGTTCCCTGGAGTGTCCAAATGGATCAATGTGCCATGCCACGAGAGGTCGCCCGCACTCGCCAAACGTCGTGTTTAAGAACTGCAGCCCGAGTGTCATCTGGTCGATGATTGCGTTGTAATGTGTGCTCGCCTCGTCATTCATACACCAGCCTCCATTGATGAATTCTAATCGGCCTGTGGAAAGAAAGGAACTTTTAAGATATCTAACCTCTAACTCAGGAACTAGTTGAAAAAAAAAAAAGAAATACCAATGAGAGGCCAAGATAAGAATCACTTTCTTTGGAAGGTTGTGAGAAAACTTTTCAATTGGAAACACAGCTTACTACTAGTAGTATATTAACAACAGCATGAACAATGGTAAATTGGTGACCATCCCCCAACTCTGTCCTGCCACTTGCTACGTACATAATGTATTCCAACACCACAGGGTGTCTGGCACTGTCTGCTACAGCTCCAGTGTTACCATGGTGTAAGCTGTTTGGTCCAGGCGTTTGACATTATTTGTTTGGAGACAAAGGAGGAACAGAGCACAGCAACATGTTTTCATTCTACAAACTCAGGTATACATAAATAGAGTATAATATCATAAATTATGACACACCTTCGTCCACAAGCTTCTTGACCCTTCCGTGCATGTCTTCATCCTGTTCGTCCCACCAGCGTTTGAAGAAGGCCATCTCCACATAGATAAACCTCCTCCTGGGGTTAGCCTCCAGCTGGGGAATGACTCCATCCAGGATGTACTGAACACCTGCCCTCTGGATGGTGGTGTTTGCTGAAAAAATAATTCCAATAAGTATTTTTTTTAATTGCATACCTTGATCCTTTATCTATCTTCAGGGCTATAGTATAAAAATTGGGTGCATATGCACCTTAGTGTTCATAAAATTGGAGCTGTGCAGGTACTGGTGATGT
This sequence comes from Branchiostoma belcheri, assembly GCF_001625305.1. Lineage (NCBI taxonomy): Eukaryota > Metazoa > Chordata > Leptocardii > Amphioxiformes > Branchiostomatidae > Branchiostoma > Branchiostoma belcheri. Next base: position 794,518 of record NW_017804420.1, read on the forward strand.
CTACCTGCACCTAACCTGCACTGGTCCAGGTCCATGTACTGGGTTTATAAATATGTTTAACTTTATTTGCTGCATTGAATGTTACCACCTGTATGAAGTACAAAAGAAAGTTGGTAATAGTTTTAGAACAAATTTATTATGATACATATGTCTTAAAGTGGTGCAGGTAAAATTTGTCTGGTGCAGGTACATGTAATTTTCAATATTAATGTTACAATCTGTTAAACCCTATCAAAAGAACTTTAAACTATCAGACTGTAAAACTAGTTTGTTGAAATTAGATACAGAATAACATGTACCTCCATAGTAATATTGGTCCACTGTCTTGAGCCAGCCGACGTCGTCATGTGTGTGTGGCACCAGGTGTACATTTATCATACCAGGTTTGATCGGCAGGGAGTTACATTTCTGTGGGAAGAAGTAACATTGCAGGGCAAATGCAGAAATCAAAAACAATGTTTACCTTCCCATGGTCTAGCCCAACAAACTACTGCTCTGTTTTTTTTTATTCAAACACAAATATGCTGCTCAGCCCCCCCCCCCCACTACTAGTAGGTCTTGCCACTTGCTACATAATGACATGTCTCTAATCACTACCAAGGAGGTTTAAAAAGAGAAACCTCCTTGTCACTACTAAGCAAACCTAGACTACTTATCAAATATGCACTTACAAAAAAATACATGAAACATAAGTTGTAAGTGTAAATATTGAAATAATCACTATATGTCTACTAGAGTAGCTACTGGTACACGTGTAAGTTACGTTGATGAAGGTTAGACGAATATATGAAGGTTTATCTAAGCTGTACACAGTGTTAACTTGTCTTCAACACTGCACAATTAATATCTTTTTATCTAGCTTCTGCAGATTTTATGTTTACCAGCATACAGCCACTATCCTCATAACTTTTACTTGTTGTATTAAACTAACTACGTGTCTCTATAAAACTAACTCATGATCGCATCATAATTTTTTCATCCCGCCCTGAAGTTTGAAAGTGTTTACCTTATATCCACACGTCTGTGCAGCCACACACGTGATTCCAATGGTCAGGAACAACAATAAACACGATGATCGATCCATGTGGACACGATCAAAGTACAAATTCCAAGTTTTTTTTCGGTCAAATCGGTCACAACTAACTTGTACACCAAGCATGTGACTACAGCATGATTTGTGACCTCTGACTTTACTCACGCTTAAACCGGATGCATAAATTTAGGTACGATCAAGGAGTACAAATGAGACAGTAATCCACCAAAAATATGGCCTTCGTCGATCTTAAAAGTTTATGGACTATTTCAAAGACTTTTTGTCTGAATATGGTCAGATTCTGATAACGCTAAGCCTTCTTTTTTTGTTGAAAAAAAGAAAGTGTGTAGTAATCTGCATACAAATTAGGTACGACTCCAACTCTCGCGAGATCTCCGGCCGCGAGAAGCGTCAACTTCAAAAAGCGGAAAAATGGCGGCTTCTGTTTCCGAAGATGCCGGCGTCTTCACGTTTTGGCCCGACAGAAAGCAGCCCCGCCCAGGACTGCGGCCTGCTAGGGGCATAGCGTAAGATGAACTCCTTATCTAAAGACGGAAAAGTTTGTGGAGTATGTATTTGGCTTTGCGGTACACTTGTAACTTGTTTTTGCGAACAGCTAAAAATGGCGGGAGACGTTGTTTTTGCAACTGTAAACCAGTCCTTGAGTCAACTTATCTTGTTGATCCAAATATATGTGAGTAAACATGTTTTTTTTTCCTTCTGTGCAGAATGAGGCAGACGACCATCCGCCCTTTCAAAATTGTGAAAGACTGGAGTTCACCAGCGAGCAGTCAGCATGATGATGATGATGATAAGGTACGTACAAAAATATGTAGTCTTGAAATATTTACAATATAGTAGAAGATAGTGACTATTAATTGCCTATTTCACCAGAACTGGTACAAGGAGGAAAACAGTATAATATTAGGTTATAGTATTGAGTACCCGGTATTTTTCACCTTGCAGTTCTAGATCATATCATGTACAAACTAGAGTTCCACGATCTCATACCTTCGCCAAATGATGTTAGCTTTTATGAATAAGAACTTATATACAATGTATTAATCCCCCTGATTATGCAAATAGGATCCGCAATTGCATGAATTATATCTGTTGATCATAATCTCCACCAACAGTCTTATTTTAACAAAGAATGTCATTATAGCATTTCCTCATATATTATGCAAATGAGGTCCTTATTTGAATAAGTTATGTTAAATTATGTTCACCTTCACTAAACTTCAAACACCCCAAGTATAAAATTCCAGGCAGTTACCACTATGCAATTATAACATTTTCTCATTAATTATGCAAATTAAGTCTTCATTTGCATAATTGATATCTGCCTGTGTTTCTCTCGTTGTTAATAACATATGTCGCAAGCTTGAACTTCCTATCATGGAATGCAGCTGATTAATAGAATTTCCTCATTAATTATGCAAATTATATCCATATTTGCATAATTGTAATATCATTATGTCAAG
>NW_017804420.1:797054-818473 GCF_001625305.1 Branchiostoma belcheri
TTCCCATGGTCTAGCCCAACAAACTACTGCTCTGTTTTTTTTTATTCAAACACAAATATGCTGCTCAGCCCCCCCCCCCCACTACTAGTAGGTCTTGCCACTTGCTACATAATGACGTGTCTCTAATCACTACCAAGGAGGTTTAAAAAAGAGAAACCTCCTTGTCACTACTAAGCAAACCTAGACTACTTATCAAATATGCACTTCAAAAAAATACATGAAACATAAGTTGTAAGTGTAAATATTGAAATAATCACTATATGTCTACTAGAGTAGCTACTGGTACACGTGTAAGTTACGTTGATGAAGGTTAGACGAATATATGAAGGTTTATCTAAGCTGTACACAGTGTTAACTTGTCTTCAACACTGCACAATTAATATCTTTTTATCTAGCTTCTGCAGATTTTATGTTTACCAGCATACAGCCACTATCCTCATAACTTTTACTTGTTGTATTAAACTAACTACGTGTCTCTAGCTATAAAACTAACTCATGATCGCATCATAATTTTTTCATCCCGCCCTGAAGTTTGAAAGTGTTTACCTTATATCCACACGTCTGTGCAGCCACACACGTGATTCCAATGGTCAGGAACAACAATAAACACGATGATCGATCCATGTGGACACGATCAAAGTACAAATTCCAAGTTTTTTTTCGGTCAAATCGGTCACAACTAACTTGTACACCAAGCATGTGACTACAGCATGATTTGTGACCTCTGACCTTACTCACGCTTAAACCGGATGCATAAATTTAGGTACGATCAAGGAGTACAAATGAGACAGTTAATCCCCATAAATATGGTCTTCATCCATCCCAAAAGTCAATGGAGTATTTCAAAGACTTTTTGCCTGAATATGATCACGCTAAGCCTTCTTTTTTTGTTGAAAAAAATAAAGTGTGTAGTAATCTGCATACAAATTAGGTACGACTCCAACTCTCGCGAGATCTCCGACCGCGAGAAGCGTCAACTTCAAAAAGCGGGAAAATGGCGGCCTCTGCTTCCGAAGATGCCGGCGTTTTCACGTTTTGGCCCGACAGAAAGCAGCCCCGCCCAGGACTGCGGCCTGCTAGGGGCATAGCGTAAGATGATCTCCTTATCTAGAGACGGAACAGTTTTTGGAGTAGATATTTGGCTTTGCTGTACAGGTGTAGCGTGTTTTTGCGAGCTAAAAAATGGCGGGAGACGTTGTTTTTGCAACTGTAAACCAGTCCTTGAGTCAACTTTAATATCTTGTTGATCCAAATATATGTGAGTAAACATGTTTTTTTTTTCTTCTGTGCAGAATGAGGCAGACGACCATCCGTCCTTTCAAAATTGTGAAAGATTGGAGCTCACCAGCCAGCAGTCAGCATGATGATGATGATGATGATAAGGTACGTACACAAATAAATAGTCTTGAAATATTTGCTATAACGTTATAGTAGAAGATAGTAACTACTAATGGCCTATTTCACCAGAACTGGTACAAGGAAAAACAGCATAATGTTAGGTTATAGTATAGAGTACCCGGTATGTTTCACCTTGCATTGCTAGCCACAGGCTGAATCATTTGTGTGAACATATCATGTACAAATTGTTTTAAAACTCACGATGCCGCAACGTTAAAACAATAGATTTCTAAACTCCCAGGAAAATGTATATTATACAATTGACAACAAATACATCTGTATACAGCTAAGGGTCTGGATGTCACAGAAACTAGATCATAGATATCTTCTTGCTATAAAATGTATGCTACTTCGGCCACACCAATTGAATTTCTTGGTTAACGGATTTTTCTAGAAAATAATGGAGCGGGCGGGCGAAAAAAAAATAAAAGATAGAAACAGGCCTAGACATCCTATTATGGGCCCAAATGGTACAATAGGAGCCATAATGCCAACACACCAGGCTGGCTCAAAATTTAAACAATGAATTTTGAACTTTCAATGATACCATTGCATTGAAAGATGGAATAGCTGTAACAACTAGGATAAAAAGGACTGTTTTCAACTGTTCAGGGCAAAATACGAGCATTTTACAGTTGATTCTGAATTTTTATTTTTATTTGCAAATCAGAAAAAAATGAAGCGGGGGAATCCGTCAACCAAGAAATTAAATTGGTGTGGCCTTCAGGGTTGGACAAGTCCCATTGCCCACTTGCCCAGGGCAAGTAAAAGTACAGTTCGGGCGAGTAAATATCCCCCTGTACTTGCCTGATTGGGCAAGTAAATTTTTGGGATGTGTCATTATGCCCCAGTGTTTGGAGCAAAATCTCTCATCATTTTCCCATAATGTATTCCCATAATATGACTTTTTATCAGGGAACCTTTTGCAAGTCTCAAACCTCCTTACTTTGGAAAATATTGGTCAAGCATAGAACAATATATAAAATGCTGAGGTTACTAAAAAAATTTATTTGCGGTAAAAAGGTATGAAATAGGTCATTTATATTTTGCATTGGGCAAGTAAAAAGTTGGTTCGGGCAAGTAGAAATGACCATGTGCTTGCCCGATGGGGCAAGTGTATTTTTGAAAACTTGTCCAACCCTGGGCCTTATCTTCATTTTTTTCAGCGTGAGCCCGATACAAGAGTGAGTTCTAAGGTGTCTCAGTCCCCCAGTATCCAGGGCAGTCCTGCTTCAGTGGTGCAGACAAGCCCACAGCCTGGGAGCTTACCTGAATCAGAGGAACCAACACTGACAGATATTCATGGTGAGGAAAATCCACATTAAAGGTTTACCGTGTACTTTTCTGAAGGGCTGCTGAAAACATAAAAATTGCCTAAGACCTAGATTTACTTGCCAGTTTTCCATTCAGATTTTTTTAGGGGTAAGTAGTTCAAGTAGACTAGAAAACCTTCAGGATACTTTATACAAAACTATTCAACCCAAACTGAAAAAGTCAGTGTTTTAAGCTGGATTTTGTTGTACAGCTTCAGTGCCAGATGTAGACCCCAGCCAGCGGAGGAAAAGTGGCCGTGCACCTAAGGTTCGCCAGGAGTGGTGGAAGGCTTCTCCAGATGTTGGTAAGTCTGAACCTCTCCAAACACAAGTCAAAGACTTCTGCTTACTACTAGCAGGTCACATTTCCAAACCAGGGCCCAGCTGGTCTGATTGCATGCACAAAAATAAAGAGTCATATAAAAAGTACAATGTATACACAAATAGTACTCATGATTAGTTTTTCCCCCCCTTTTTTCCCCCTTTTTTTGTGTGAAGGCTCCAACTCAAATGCTGTCAGAAGCACTGGAAAGAAGAGACAAGAAAGATTGTTAAGTTTCTTGCCAGACGATTCAGACTCGACGTCCGTTACAACCACCAGAAAGAAGAAGCAACAGAACATTGAGCCAGTAGTCTCAAATTCGAGCACTGTCCAAAAAACAGGGAAGAAGAGACAACAACAATCATCAAGTCTCCCACCAGGTGATTCAGACTTGGCTTCCATTACGACCACCAGAAAGAAGAATCAAAAGAACTCCCAGCCTGAAGAATCTGACTCGAGCGCTGTCCGAAACACGGGGAAAAAGAGACGACAGAGGTCATCAAGTTTCCCGCCAGACGATTCTGACTCAGTTTCCGCTTCGACCACCAGAAAGAAGAAAGAACAGAGCACTGAGCCAGCAGTCTCAAATTCGAGCACTGTCCGAAAAACAGGGAAGAAGAGACAACAACAATCATCAAGTCTCCCACCAGACAATTCAGACTTGGGGTCCGCTATGACCACCAGAAAGAAGAAACAACAGAGCGTCGAGCCAGCAGTCTCAGAGTCAGATTCCAGTGTGGTTCAAACAACTGGGAAAAAGAAACGACAGAGAAGACAGAGTTTCCTACCAGATGAGTCAGACTCAAGTTCTGTTGAAACTACCGAGAAGAAACGTGGGGAAAAGGGGAGCTCTCAATCTGAGGATTTGGACTCTAGATCTGTCGGAGCCACCAGAAAGAGAAGGCAACAGAGTATCGAGCCAGAAGACTCTGACTCGAGTTCAGTTAGAACCACCAAAAAGAAGAAAAGGCAGAGACAACAGAGTTCCCAGTCAAATGAATCAGATTTGGGTGCCACTAGAACAACGGGGAAGAAGAAGAGGCAACAGACACAGCAAAGTTCCTTGTCTTCAAAGAATAAAGCTGAGAAGACCAGACAGAGTAGTCAGACGACACCAGTGCAAGATGTACATGTAGAGGAGTCAACTGTGTCTTCAGAAAGCAGCATGCGAAGGACAAGGTGATTCCGTATATTAATTCAGAAATGATTTGAGAATCACCCAATGTGGCATTTTTTGTCATTACGTTAACCTTCTCAGATGTCGCTGTGATGTTGGAAAATTCTTAACAAATATGTTTCAATGTTGTATTTTGCAGACGTGTGTCCAAACGATCTACAGAATGGTGGAGGGTTACAGGGATAAATGGTAAGTTTAGTTTACATTGTGTGAAATTATGCATTGTACATTTGTACTTCCAAACAAAAGATGTGGGCAATGGCAATGAAACAAGGTGATACTCTGGCCTTACTAGCACCAGTCCATTTCTATGTACTTACTTAGACTTAGGGGCTCCCGCGTCTCGTGACGCATGAGGCAGTCAAAGCAGCCAAGCTTCCTCTGTCAGCAGCCAGCCTCAAGGCTTCCTTCCAGCTCATGTTGACTGCCTGAAGGTCCCTCTCCACTGTCTGTCGCCAGTTCATCTTCGGGCGCCCCCTCCTTCTCCGTCCTTCTGGGAACCACTGTAGGACTTGGTTGGCTAGTCTGACTGGTGGTAGTCTGACAGCGTGTCCTAACCAGCTGAGCCGGCGTTTGCAGATGGTGGAGGACACTGGTTGCTGCTTAGTTTGAAGTCTGATGTTATCATTCGAGATAAAGTCATCCCATCTAATGCCCAGGATTTTCCTTAGACACTTGCTGTCGAAGGCATCAAGTCTCCTTTTATTTATTTTATTTCTATGTAACAGTAAGCAAAATACCTGGTTGCCCAGTTGCCCCAGGCAACCAAATTTTACTTGGGGCAACCTATTTTTGAATCAAAGTAGCCCAGTGTGCTACCTGAATTTTAAGAATGCTCCCCCCCCCCCAAATCATGCCCACTTGGCTTGCACCACTGTGATTGTATCAGGCATATACTTTTTAATTTTAGGTATTAATGGCTATTACTACTATCAGTTCACTAAAGGCTGTTAGAAATATTGTCAAAGGTTTATGTATGTAACATTACTTAATTTGAGGAAAGTAATAACTAATAGGTGGGGCAACCTAAAATTCTGATGGGCAACCTAATTTTTGCTGTAGGTTGCCCACTGGGCAAAAGTGCCATAGAAAACTCTGAGCGCATTTTGTGCTGCTTTGAAAAATTTGCCCACTGGGCAACCTGGTTCAAAAAAGTATTTTGTACACTGATATAAGTACAAAGATTCCACTGTGTATGCCCAGGTTCAGACAGCAGGAATGGAGTGTCCAGTTCGTCTGATGAGAACCAGCCCGTGCCCCGAGGGTTTGGGACAGAAGAGTCTTCTGGTTCGTCTAGTTCATCTGGTGGGTACAGAGGGATGAAAACACCAAGGAGCCAAGGACAGGTGAGATGTTCCTGCTGGTGCAGCTTGTACCATAGACTGCTAAAGCATTTGGAAGGTTTATTTGTACTTTTTATCATGTTACTACCACACATATACATGTACATAGTACATTAATTATAGTTCGTAAAAAAATAGGTAAATGTAGTCCCACAAACTTACGTTGTTAATCTACTGTGTCTAGGGTACAGTATTGGAAGGCAGAGCCCATCCCTCTCCTTCCACTGCCTTTTACCTCTGAAGTCAGGTACTAAGTAACCATTTTACAACTGGGTGGAGTGAGGAAAGTCGTGCCTATAGCAAGGATACAGTGTCTAGCTATGAGTAGGAATGTAAGGAATCAAACCCATGACCTGTTGATCTCCTGTCTGCTTGACCAGCCACTCGGCCATTTGATGCCACATATTTTGTGTGCCATATTTTTTTGTTGTTGAATAGGGGGATGCCAACAACTTGGTGAGTGGAGTCAGCAGACGTGTCGTCTCCAAACGACCTCCCATACCTCCTCGCCATGCAGGCACTGGTAACAACACCAAAGGTGACATCTTCACTTATTTAATACATTTTCATATGGACAATTTTTTCAAACTCTTCTACTGGACAAATTACGGAGATTATTTCCAGATGTTCTGAGTAGTGATGCATACCTAAACCCAACTTCAGGTTCAGGTCTGGATTCAAGTCCAGAGGTTTAGGTTCAGTTCCCTGACTTGTAAGTCCGGACCTAAACCCATGGCATATACAAAATTGCATGTTGGCAACCTTGCAATGTTGTCTGGGTGAAACTTTGGTCACATAACATGGAGGCCGACACTTGACGATGCCCGATTACAATGTTTTCTTCATTTTGCAGCTAAGATTTTGGAATCTCATCATCATTTTGGAATCTAAAGAAGGTTTTAGGTGGTTTGGAAAGAAAAGGGGTATGCAAAATGGTCTTTCATGGTAATAAGTCCGGACTCGGTTCTTGACTTTTAGGTTTTTTTGGACTTGAACCTAAACATTCTTACAAGTCCGGATCCAAGTCCAGTGAACCGGTATGCAGCACTAGTTGTGAGTGAAATCCTTCACTCCTCTTCAGTGACTCAGAAGTGGAGTGACAGGTGTCTCTCAAAACATCTGGAAATAATACAGTACATGTGTAATGAAATTTGAATTGTCTTTGAATATTGTTACCTGGATGTGTAACCCTCAATTAGGCCACACCAATTTAATTTGTTGGTTCTCGGATTCGCCTCTTCGTTTTTCTGAATCAACTGAAAAATGCTCATGTTTTGCCCCCAACAGTTGAGGAAAGTCCTTTTCTTCCTAGTTGTTACAGTTTTCCCATCTATCATTGCAGTGGTTTGATTAAAAGTTCAAAATTCAATGTTTAAATTTTAACCCAGCCTTTTGTGTTGACTTCATGGCTCATTCCATAGCATTTAAGCCTATAATAGGATGCCTAGACCTGTTTTTATTTTTATTTTTTTTCACCCTGTCGCTTCATATTTTTCCTGAAAAAATCCGAGAACCAACAAATTAAATTGGTGTGGCCTTAGTTAGTGTAAATTGGTAACACTGTTGATGATTCTTTTCAGACTAAGGAGTAAACTAAACCTCACCACCCTTTGTTCGAATAAAGTTCACCTGTTATGTAGCAAAATGAAGGTTTAAGGTCTACCTGTACACAAAATTGGAATTTAGCTATGACTAGAACACCCATATCAAACGTTATCATGGTTCAGGTATGGCATAAAGTTAGATAATAGAATACGAGTACTAACATATCTTGATGTTCTTTTCGTACCAGGTCAAACTGTGTATCAATGGAACACAGGCGGACTTGAACGTAACCTAGGTGACCTGTCCGACCTGGATATCCTGCTAACAATGATAGAGGACCTGACACAACAGTACCAGGATTCCTGTGGGTAAGCACACACTTTTCAACATTTGTATCCCTAGGTTTATCATTTTGAGTTTCTTCACAGAAAGTGATTATATTTTTACCTAATTATTTTTGCTGTCTCATCTTCTTTTTCTGCTTCTTTATCCTTTTTCTCCAAACAATGGAGGTCAATGACCTGGATCAAATTGCTGTCACTGGTAACTAGTGCTGTTGCAGAGACCCTGTGGTAATGGGTACATTATGTAGCAAGTGGCAGGGGAGAGTTAGAGGGGCTGGTTACCATATATATGAATACATGTATGTACTGAGAATAAAAAGAGCAGTACATTTGTATCTGTTAGGCTAGACCATCCGTGAAGGCTAAGTTTATTCATGTGCTTTGCAAATACAAATGTATTATCTTTTCATACAAATTTTGAACACAACTGTTGTGTTCATGTTTGATGACATACAAACTCTTGTTGTGTCATCACAGAAACTTGACAGAGTCAGCTATATGCAAGGAAATGATGACACAGTTCAGAGACAAGGTCATAGGTGCCATCCAGAGGAAAGTGAGTATAACTTACTATAAGACATACTAGATTGGCTAGTATTGAAAGTATGGTTATCTGAGCAAATAGCCTACAAGACAAGGGAGTGATAGCCTGTTGGATCTGTGTGTGGGGTTGGTTTGTGTGCATGCGTGCGTGCATCTGTGTGTGTGTGTCACTGTGTGTGTGTGTGTGTGTCTGTGTGTGTGTCACTGTGTGTGTGTGTCACTGTGTGTCACTCTGTGTGTGTGTGTGTCACTGTGTGTATGTGTGTGTGTGTGTGCATGCGTGTATCTCTCTCTCTCTCTCTGTGTGTGTGTGTGTGTGCATGCGTGTATCTGTGTGTGAATCTTATTCATTAGAATTTATAGTAAGATAAGCTGTGGTTAATCCAAGTTTAAAAATTTGAAGTGTTTAAAAAACTTGTCTTTTTCTCCCTACAGATTGACCTTGTACATAAGTACAAGTTTGACCAGTCCAGGCTGAGGAGGGTCAGTTTTTGTCACCCTGATATTTCCTGTAGTCCTTCGACTTGTTTGAGATATTTGATTGCCAGAAAGCCCAATATTGGCTCAGTTAAACATTAGACTGAACTGTGGTTTTGTGAATTTCCTTGTTTAGAAGTAAGGTAATCTTTTTATACTTTGTCATTTGAAGATTCTCAGTATGTTGTATGGTGTGTCATCACTTTAACATTCAACTACTCTGCCTTACTGCTTCATAATTAGACTTGAAATATATACTGTATTATCTATTTTTTTACAGATGGACCTGACAATAAAGCAGAGACGTTCTGAACTGTTGTCTCTCCAGAGAGAGGACGTCAGGTGAGATGAGCAACTGAAATATTTTAAATGTACCTATATGCTCAGTCTTAAATGTGGCAATGTTGAATCCTTGATTTTTTTGCACCCCATGTTTAAACATTCTGCTTTTGATGGGTTAAAATATTGTAAATCATTTTATATTCTGATACCAATTGATGAGATGACTGCCAACCATCCATGCACACTTTTATTTTACACTGCATCTTTCCAGACTGGACCAGCAGCTTGACCAGTTACAGAAGAAACTGACTGATTCCACAGAAAGGGATCAGATCTTACAGAAGACCAGCACTGTTCTACAGGATCTACAGGAGCTGCAGCAGAAGTACATGGACAGTGCTAAATAGACAAACATGTGTCATGTCGTACATTGAATTCTCTTCATAGAATACAATGTTACACTACATTTTGTTTTGTATGTCATGTCCACTCGAGAAAACACACTTTTCAGTTCGAAATGTGCTAGAAGTTGAGAAAATTAGTTCCTATACAAGAAAAAATTGTAACATCAATACCAATGATTATGTCTAACACTTAGAACACCATGTGATAACCCAAGTTATCACATGGGTCGGAACACCTGTATCAAACATTATTACATCCCAGGTATGACATTAAGTAGTTGTATGACTGACTAAGTCTAAGGTAAAGTTTAAAACAATGCACTGCTGCCATTGCACAACATGCTATTTTTTTTCTGTGCTGGAAGTATGATAAGAATTCTGTTTTCACAGGATTTTCTTTCAGAAGAAGTCAATTTTTTTTTCATTTGAATTAAATGAATTGAAAGGATTATCTTAGTATGGTAAGGTACAATACAGGTTCTCTGTTGGGCGAAGGTCTACAAGTTACTAACATTATGGACTGAATACCAGTAAGTCAGATGTTGACATAAATATCTACAAGTAAGTTAGAAAAGTATAAAAAGGGATATGGTTATGTGATGAAAAGATATACCTAATTAATTATATACAATAAAGGTAGTGCACTGGACAGGAAACACATATGAAACAGCAAAATATCAAATAGAATAAATAACATTAATGTGACAACATACTTCATCTTGTAGAATAAGTCTAGCTCATTGTACATGTACTGACAGTATATCTTACTCTAACATACTGTTTACAACTTTCTTGCTTTCTTTGTAATGACACAGCTTGTTAATCTATTCTCCATTTAGTAAATACATTGATTTTGTATCTTCTTGGAGACTTTGTCAAACATTACAAACACAACATATATAGTACACATCATCTACAATTATCTATAACATTGACATCAACATCTGTAAATGTAAAGCCGACAGGTTGCCTTTACCATGGTTTTCTAGGAGCTTTTACATATTACACACTGGAATGTCTGCATGCTTGACAGTTGTGCAGCTATAACTGGAATGTCTACATGCATGCCTGACAGTTTTGCAGCTATAAGAACATGTCGTTTGCGACATCGATAAAGTCTCCGTCTCGCAGCGCTGTGTCTAACACCCGGCAGGTGGCAGCCTGCTCCTCTCTTCTCTGCCAGGTGTGCAGCATTTCCAACACCTGGGGAGAAACAATCAATCAATGAATCTCTTTTCAAACAACTCTCAGACAAACAGCTGAATGATGGCCTGCATACCCTTTTTGCGAAAGGTGTAATCAGACCTTTTTAACCTTCATAATCCACTCAAATCATTGTAATACATAATCAGTACATTAGCTGTAATGTGTAATTGTCCGTAATCAGCTTTTAAAATCAAATTTTACGTAATCACTACCCCCATGCAGGCCCTCCTGAATCATTGTACATGTTCTAGCCAACATGAATTTTTTCCATCATGTCTGGTGTAACGTCATGTCAAGTGCCGAAGGTACAATCATTCATAGGGGGGTTCCTGGGAAAATTTTGAAATCTTGACCCTCAAAAATGCTATTTCCTTCATCTTGAGGGGCAAATTTTGCTGGTATTCTAAGCTTAGTTTCATGACATTTCTTTCCATACCTTTACACTCTGATTTTGTCCATTGATTTCCTGCAAAAATCTGCAACGTGATTACAGAGAGGACAGCAAAGATAGGTTTGGCAATCAGGTTAAAAGATCAGAGAACCAACCAACAAATCAAACAACACTTGACACATTACCTGTTGGTAGGTGTTCTTCCCTACTTTCTTGCTGATGCCCGTCAGGTCGTTCTGAGTAAAGCCCAGCTTGTTGGCGAACAGGACCCAGTCCCTGCCGTGTACCTTAGAGGCTACCTGCTGCAGGGTCTCCTCTGACACAGGCACAGCCAGCTCGTCTATACTGGTTCTGGAGGTTGCCTGAGAATGAATATTCACATCAATATGGTTAACTTTGTGGCAGATGGTGGTGTCAAGTGGATAGGCTAGCAGACACAAGATTTAGAGGTTGCAGGTTCTATCCCTGGCCTTCCTGGCTAGACATTGTGTCCTTGGAAGTTGGAAGGACACTTTGCGCAACTTTCCTCATTCCACCCACGTGTGAAATGGGTACCTGACTTTGACTGGGGTGGTACATGGCAGTGGAAGGAGAGGGATGGGATATGCATTCCAATACTGTGCCCTCGACACAGGGGACTAACAACCCACACCAGCCCCTATAGCCTGAAAAAGGCTACAGGACTACCTTTACCTTTTTAGAAATACAGTTGTACATGTATTAACTTTAGATACCTGTGAAGCTGAGGCCCGGGTGTCCTGTAACTCAGGAGGAATGATGTGAAACTCCAGAAGAGCGTTGACTGTCTCAAACGGCATGGTCTTCACCCACTCTATAAACTGTTCCTCGTCCACCTCACCTGCAAACACATCAGGGGGGTCAGTCAGAACTGGTGAAGTTGAAGGAAATTCTCATTTTACATCACATCACATTTCTTAATTGTGGTTAGTAGGTCTTCTTGTGGAGTGTGCAGGCAAAATAACAAAATCAGGCAAGGAGAACCATAGGGAGAGAATACATCATATCAAAATAGGGTCAAGCCTAATCAAAATGGAACCTAACATAACATACCCTGTTCCTTGGTGTCTATCTGGGTCACAAAGATGTCTGCCAGTCGAGTGATGGTCTCCTAAACACAAACACAAAATTAGTTACTAGTAACCTCTTGCTAAATGCTTTGATTCAATACAAATACAAATCATATGAAAAAGACTAAAATTGTCACACAAGTATGAAGCCTTTACCTCACTTTCCTCTTCATACAGCTTGGACAGGATTCTCTTCATGATGTTTCTGTCCAGAGGCTTCCCACGATTCAACAGTTTGAACACCCCTACAGGATGGAAGTAGTGACTTCAACTTATTATATGATCATTTAACAGTTACACTGTTCATGACATTCACATTATTGATATAGGAGGTCCTGAAGCCCCTGCTTACAGGTCTCGTGGGCCAGTCATTGGGAGGACAAACAGAACATACTGCGCCTGGGTGGAGCCAAGGTTTCTGTTGTTGTTCAGTCAATATTACATCAGAATTTGGCCATTGCATTATTTGAACACACAACAAATCATTCCTGCTATGTACATTACGTTCTGGATTGCGCGCAGGCGCAGTATGCACTACCAATGAGTGGCTATCTGTGCCTTACCTCTCAGCTTGTCCTCTACCTGGGCGATGGACATCCACTTGGCAGCGTTACAGTACGTCTGGAACGTGATCCCTCCGTTCTCATCACGAGGCACCTGACGTAGGCTCTAGTAAAGAGAAAAACGTAAACTACCCTGAGTACAGTCTTCTTAAGTTACCAATGAGAATGTACTGGATAGGAGCAGGCCATTAGACCAGGAGGATGGTACTCAGGCTACGTAAGTGCCATACAAACATTCAAGTTGTGACAAAGAATAAGGAAGTTCACGAATAAGACTGCACATGCCAAGTGTCAAAGGTAAAGGCCCCCCAGACGTAAACAAAGCACATCATACCATGCATTATACAAGGTCACACGCCTTAATTGGTGACCATCATCTTTGAAGCTGGGTATGTGCAGCCTCAAAGCATGAACCTCCTTATTTACAAACCCTCATGCAAAAGTTTACTAATAATGAAATAATGAGGATTCAGACTTCATAATGATAAGTACAGGGAGGTCCCACTATGCTTGGGCCCACTATGGTTGAGGGACCGTTAGATATCGATTCACAAATGATTTCATGCACTTGTCTTGTGACCATGACAGAAGTGTTACCTGTTTAATGAAGACATCCTGAGTGACCTGTAGTGCCTGATTCTGTGCCAGTACTCCGGTGGTTCTGTCACAGCCCAGGTGCTGGAATCTCTGCCACAGACGTTCCACCTCAGGGATGTCCACTACAACAGAGAGGTGGAGAAAAATAGATCATTATATTACATGGTAAACTTTAATGCATAACAATTGTACAAGGTTTGCATCTATTGCTATATAACAAACATATTATGAGACTTAGGAAAATGAGCTTTTAGTTAGTTTTAATGTCAATGGGTGAATTTCTAGTATTTGGGTTACATGATGGGGCAAACCTACATCCACTAATGCCAGACTTCACCCCCTTACCTATACTGCTTTGGGATTCTTCAAGTCTTGCAGACTTAACACTGCAACACTGAAGATGTTTGGCAACTCACACACAAGCCCAAACAATCTTACTGGGAGGGGCTGTCATTTTAACCTCCACTCACTTGCTCATGTAGGCGTTAAGTCCCATATTTGTATTAGTTATGGGATTTAATAGAAAACCAGGAGATTAAGGTGACTAAAAGTGACCTTCACATTATGTACATGTTGTTATTATCAAGGAGGTTCATTCAGGCAATGATGAAATGCCAAAATTATCTATAAATGCAAGGACATTACGTAATGTCCTTGATAAATTAACTCACAAGCACAGGCTTCAGAGTGGGCCGTTATCCAGTTCGGTTGGTTAGGGTCAGTCAGCTCCCCAACCAGGCTGCCGGCATCTCCCTGGAAGCTACTGGCATAAGCACCCATCCTATCCCTGGGTCTAAAACTTGTTAAAGTCAAGAATACCAAGTTACATCTGTTTTGCCCCAAGGAATGCGGAAGTGGGAGACTTAGCATGTACGCATGCACCATAGCAACGTGAAGGAGTGACCTCTAGCGGAATTTGTCTGAAGTGCAGACTAGACATCATGTCAAAGCAGATGGAAGATCGTATTACACGTTTTCTGACTTTCTGGCAGGATTGTATTGATGGGTGTCAGAGAAGACGGGCAGTTAGAGGCCGGTTGATGTGCAATTTTTCTCTCTTTTCTAATTTGTTTGCTCCACGACCGCTATAGTATAAATCATTGCCACTTATAATAGCATGTTTGCACCTGTTCAAAGTCCGAGTTTGTTGAGTGTAGGGTACTGTTATTTAACGGTTCCCGTCGTTTCAAATGAAAATTTCCACGGTAAAATGTTGTAAAAAAAGGAAAAAGACCTGTAAACGCAGCGCAATGATAAATGAGGTGACAGATAACATTATAATATCAACATCCTGGACTCAAAGTAAGGACCAGTGGATTCAAAGTTTTTGACTGTTCTGTTATGCGCGGAATTGCCGAAACAACAAATATCTGTTTCAAAATCTGCGTAAACCCCTGCTCGTGTTTTGCACCGCCCAGTGTAGCCTCACAAATCATGTGTTGAGTGAAAGGGGTTAAACGGTACATAGCACGGGCTTGTGTGTATACACAATACAAATTTGCACAGGTTCCGGGTGCGTTTTTTCGTCGTCCAGTACATGAGATCTAGACGCCATGGAGATAGCTTTTGAAGACGGGAAAGACAAGATCGACAAGAGACCTCTTCTCTCTTCTTCATGGAAGCAACTTGCCGTTGTCGGGATCGTAGCCTTTCTTGGAGTTTGTTTGGGAGTTTTGATCGGGTATTTTTCTCGAGGCGACACCACCCTCCCTACTGACAGCTGGGAGTACATGTTGACCCATGAAGGGCCGAGTTGGGTCAGTCAACGCCTGATAGACGACATCAGCGCAGCCAATATTGAAGAAAATCTCCGGTAATAAATCTATACTTTACAACTTGTACGTATAGACATAATACAGTCTGTCGGTGGAATGATAGTCACTGTTTATATAGTAACACCACCGACGAGTGTTGTTAGGTACCAACTCCGTTTCGGTACGTTTGAGAATGTTTCAACTTTCTACGTCAAGTTGAAAATTGAAGGAAGAAATTATTGTTTGTTCATAGTTTGGTGCTAGCCTCCTGTGCAGACTTTCTAGCGGCATCGTCTGTTTCTACGAGATCCTAAGAACGTGGGTATCTAGATCGTTTCTTTTCGGTGGTAGAGCTGTATGTGGGGTGGGGTGGGATAGCTGTTCGGCCCGCCCACCGAACGCGCACGTAGAACTAAACGCTATATCTACCCGCAAGAAAGTCTACACAAGAGGCTAGGTTTAGTCCTAGTACCATGAGCGGTCCCCCTACACGCCAGGGCGACGAACGGCGTTTAATCAGTAACAGAACCGGCTCGATCAGGCCAACTCATACCTGGCCACGGCCGTGACCGCCTGCGGGAGCGCTTTGGCCGGGAATGAGCCATCCTGGAGCGGCGCCGGTCTGGTACTGATTAGTCCTGGGCCCACCCAACTCGTGGTGCTAGGACTAAAACGTCAACTAAACAATCATAACAAAGTACTTTATTCACAACCACTTGGTCGATGACCGTCTGTCACCTTCATCAGGGCAATTATGATTCACTGTGCAGTGATGAAGCTATTGGTGCATAATTGTCCGGATGAAGATGACAGATGGTCATCGAACCGTCTGCTGTTGTTTAACAAGTGGTTGTGAATAAAGCACTTGGCTATTCACGTATTCACGAACATGATGAAAGCATTTACAGATCTTTATCTATGTCTTTAAGTACAGTGCGATGCAGAAATGTCTTTTCAGACTTTCTTACCATGTGTTTACTTGGTATTCCGATCTAATCTGTGTAATCTATAACGTTATGTACCTTACTCAAGTATTTGCTAGTCATCCAAACGACAAGACAAAGAAGAGGTACAAACAACTCTTTGTGGATTCTTTTGAGATGTTTAAATTTTACATTGTACAACAAGGTGGTTAAGTAAGTTTAGAGAGGGCGGGCTCCCAAAGAGCTGACTTCGTGACTTGCTATTTGCCAACTTGTGAGAGGTCTAACTTGGGATTTGCGTCCCTTTTCTTTGCCTTCTCTGTTTATTACTCCATGAGGGAGGTCAGTGACAAAAATGGTGTTGAAAGAAAATACAGCTTCCAATAATGACTTTCATGATGTAACAATCATTAACGAACACGTTTATGATGTTTTTCCTTTATTTCATATCTTTTGTGTATTTTTAAGGCTTATGACCCAGAATACGCGCCTCGCGGGTACTGCATACGACCTAGAAGGTGCCCAATACATCCGGGACAGGTGGTTGGCTGATGGGTTAGATCACGTGATGTTGACGCCATATGACGTGGCCTTGTCTTATCCAACGACTCCAAACACCGTTACCATGACGACAGCCAACGGGACGGTGGTGTTCACCTGCAGGAGGATAGAGGAAGGGTTTGAGAATGACCCTGATGCCGTTACATATTACAGCGCCTACTCCCCTCCTGGTCAAGCGGAGGTAAGGCAAGAATTATTTGTTATCATGCTTACCTTCGAAGAAGGAAAGCTTTTTGTTTTTGCCCCGTTTCTTCCTCTTCCGTTCAAAACGAATAAGGCCAATGACTTGGACCAGATAGACAGTTGTTATTATGGTATGTAGCATGTGGCAGGATCACATTATGTAGCAAGTGGCAGGACAGAGGGGTTGGTCACCACATAGATGAATATGTTTGAGTAAGAATAAACAGGGCTGTAGTTTGTTAGGCTGGACGAGTATAACACCTTGGGTGGACTAATGAACTCTAACTTAACATTTGTGGCTGCGAGAAAACTCAATGATTTGCTGTCTTCTTGAAGGGTGACCTGGTGTTCGCCAATTTCGGCTCCATGGAAGATTTCCAGTACCTAGTGGATCAGGGTGTGGACTTGGCGGGAAAAATCGTCATCGTGAAGTACGGAGGCGTCGGTCGTGGGGACAAGGTGACGTCAGTTCACTCTTGCAAACAAACAAACAAACAAACAAAGCAAACAAACAAACCATTGTTATTTTCAATGATTGTATATGCGTTATTTACTGCAATTTCTTACAGCACTTGACGCGTCTGAAATAATTGCCTCAAAAGAAGCTAGATGATGTCACTTTATTTTTAGTAACGGTACCACCAAGAAATAGCCTAAAACCAGCCTACGGCAACAAACAAGCAACCGTTTTCCATTAGCGACATCGTATTTGTGACTCACAGATATTAATGTGGATTGAGTCAACTTTCAAATTACTAAAGACGAAAATGCAGTTTCACTGCCTTGAAATCGCTTTGGTTACCTTTTAGACAAGTGCCTTTTTTTCTCAGGCAGTGAACGCAGAAAAGTTCGGAGCCCTGGGCGTCATTGTGTTCTCCGACCCGGGAGATTACGGCAATCCTGACGGGCCAAATTACCCCGAGACGTGGTTCCTCTCAGGATCCGGCGTGCAACGCGGCTCCCTGAACGGCGATTACGGAGATCTCTTGACGCCCGGATACCCTGCAAATGGTAAAAACGATAATAGTGAAACTAAAACTGATACTCTAGTCAGTAAATGTTAGATGGCACAAACACAACACCCGTCCTTGGCATTGCACGCAATCCACACACAGGCAAGCAAGCCTCTCTAGTGCTGAACGCCAGGCAAACAAAAATAAATGTCCCGTCTTCGGTACTAAGCATCACCCACACGCAAGTTAAATGCCTCTCCTTTGTGCTAAACACCATCCTCACTCAAGTAAACACACCTGTCCTTGGTGCTGAACACCATCCTCACACCAGTAAATATTCCTGTCCTTGGTGCTGAGCACCATCCTCACACCAGTAAACATACCTGTCCTTGGTGCTGAACACCATCCTCACACCAGTAAACATGCCTGTCCTTGGTGCTGAACACCATCCTCACACCAGTAAACATGTCTGTCCTTGCTGCTGAGCACCGTCCACGCACAAGTAAACATGTCTGTCCTTGGTGCTGAACACCATCCTCACACCAGTTAACATGTCTGTCCTTGGTGCTAAACATGATCCTCACACCAGCACCTGTCCTTAGTGCTGAACACTATCCGCACACATGTATTGGTAAAAACCTTATCTCCAGTGCTGATATGGTGACGTTGGTCAACATAATACACCGTAATTCAATAATATTTCCTCATGTTTATCAAGTGTACGAGCAGCTTGTAGTGATATTATACATTTGTGCACAGAATACGCCTACCGTACAGACATCAACAACATCACAGCGACCGGGCTGGCAACCATCCCCACTCAGCCAATAGGATGGGAGGACGCTGCTACACTCATGAGGTGACCAGTACAAACATTTTGATTGGTCAGAAATTATAGAACAGAAATAGACGTAGCTGTTGTTTGTTATGTTTTGTTTTGTTTGACAGTGTTCTTGTATTTTTGACAGATATTTGTCCGGTCCCGTGGCTCCAAGTGACTGGCAGGGCGGGCTCGGGTTTAACTATTCTGTGGGACCGGGATTTGTGGGACCGTATGCAAACAGGTTGGCTGTGAGATTGTGCTTGTTTGTTTGTTTGTTTGTTTACTTGTTGTGTGCGTGTGCCTTTGTTTGCTTGCACATTTGTCCAGTCTGTAGAACCATATAATGCTTTCGAAAATGGTCAAATGTCGTACAAGACTGTTGTGTTAATCGCAGGAAGGTGCAGTTGAAGGTGACCAACCAGAACGTACTGAGGAGAACCTACAACGTCATCGGTACCATCAGGGGTAGCGTGGAACCAGGTAATGCTATGCCATGCAGTCTCGCCAGGGGGCGTTGAGAATACATTCAGTAAAGATGTGTTACAAACCCCAATAGAACGAATAAAACAGCTCGATTACAGTATGTTGCACGGGTTGTAAGAAAAAAAAATTCATTGCGAATCTGTTTTAGATCGCTACGTTGTATACGGGAACCACCGGGACGGCTGGGTGTACGGCGCGGTGGACCCGGCCTCTGGCACCGCCTGCATGCTGGAGATCACGCGGGTTCTCGGGTCCCTCCTCAAGTCTGGTAGGACTCTCTGTCCATCAGTTAATGCGTTTTTTTTGGAAAAGATTTTCACTTATGTTCAGTGATTCAACTACTAGTATAATCTTCAATGCAGTAAAAAAGGAGAGGACGTTAAGGTGTAAACCATTGTCGGCATTCGGCATTCAGTTTTCTTTCCTATATTTCATTGTAGGAAGTTGGAGGCCGAAGAGAAGCATAATATTTGGAAGCTGGGGTTCGGAGGAGTTCGGTTTGATAGGGTCGACTGAATGGGCAGAAGTACGCGATTTCATTTCTTGAGCAATTGCAATGTTAGTCTTTACAATTGTGTATCGTATAATTTAGTCTGGAAGCACATTAAACAATGGTTATTGTCTAATGGATCCGGAAATCATGAAATCATTCACCAGAGAACAATACTGTGCCTTACAATATCTTTTGTCATCTCAGGAACACGTCAAGACCTTGACACAAAGAGCCGTCGCCTACATAAACGTAGACATAGCTGTGATGGGTAGGTCAACATCGACTAATATAGGCGTGTATTGACTTACCCAACAAAGACCATCATTGATCTCTTACTTATAAACATCTTACAGAATACACACAAGTTTTGAACATTTTGAAATAACCTTACACTGGAATATGCATGTACTTTGGCAGCGCAAAGTATTTATACTCGTGGCCAAGATAGCCAGAAGATCGCAAGCAGAAAATTGCTAATGTACAGGTAAAACAAGGTCTTATCATGGCTTCTCAATGGGTGTGTTGAAAGATAACCATTTGTGTCTCTTTCCAGCAAATGATACCATGCGTGTGCGGGGTAGTAAGCTGTTGCAGACAGTCACATTTGATGCCACAAAGAAGGTACTATCTCTATTAAACAACCAAAGGTTTTCACATCCGACGTTTCGGTGACCGTCTGTCACCTTCTTCAGGACAGCAATCACTGGTTCTGATTGGTACTGCAGCTAGGTGTCGCTGCTGCAATATATTGCACATGCGGTCCCAAACAAGACTGTTGTATCATAATATACATGGATTCCATCGGCATTTTGATACATACGGCAAATCTCCCGCTGATAGTTGATATTCACAATAACCATATAGAGTAGTTCTTGTCAAGTAACCAGGTAAGGTTATTTTTATTCACGTTTCAGGTACCATCTCACGAAAGTAGCCTCGTATCGGATGGGACAGGCAAGAACAGGAAGTCTCCTGGGAAGAGAACGGGCCTCGAGAAAACCTTGTACGAGACTATGGTTGAAAACACGCCTGATGTCAACGGACAGCCAGCTGATATCCCACGGTAACGTGTCATCATAAATTGTTGCTGGATGTCCTTCTTTTGTATTAACTGTACCTACAGACATCCGTCCTTAGTCAGACGTAATCCGCACGTACAGGAACACAGGCAAACGTTCCTAGTGATAAACACAAGTACAAACACATACAAATGCTGTTGTCTCAGTGCTGAACACCATCCAAACATTAAAAAATACACCTATCCTTTGTACTGAATGCCATTCGAACACAGGAAAACAGATATGTCAATAGTAAAGTGCTAAACACCATTCACACAGTAGGAAATACACTTGGTGCTAAACGCCATACATACACAGGGAAACAGTGCAGTGCTAACTACCATTCACTCATAAGTAACACACCTGTTCTTGGTGCTGAATGCCATCCATACATTAGTAAACACACTTGTCCTTGGTGTTGAACGCCATCCATGCATTGGTAAACACACCTGTCCTTGGTACTGAATGTCATCCATATACAGACAAACAGACCTGCCTCCAGTGCAGCGTTAACTACCATTCACACAGTGTAAACACATCTGTCCTTGGTGCTGAACGCCATCCATGCATTAGTACAGTAAGCACATCTGTCCTTGTTGCTAGACTCCATACCTGTCCTTGGCGCTGAACGCCGTCCATGCACAGGCAAACAGACGTGTTTCTAGTTGCAGCGCTAAACACCATTTACACAGTAGTAAACACATCTGTCCTTGGTGCTGAACGCCATCCACGCATTGGTATAGTAAGCACATCTGTCCTTATTGCTAGACACCATACCTGTCCTTGGTGCTGAACGCCATCCACACACACAGGCAAACAGACCTGCCTCCAGTGCAGCGCTAACTACCATTCACACAGTAGTAAATGCACCTGTCCTTGGTGCTGAACACCATCCACGCATTGGTATAGTATGCACATCTGTCCTTGGTGCTGAACGTCCATCCATCCACGCATTGGTATAGTGAGCACATCTGTCCTTGGTGCTGAACGCCATCCATCCACGCATTGGTATAGTGAGCACTATCTGTCCTTGTTGCTAGACACCATACCTGTCCTTGGTGCTGAACGACATCCATTCACAGGCAAACAGACGTGTTTCTAGTTGCAGCGCTAAACACCATTCACACAGTAGTAAACACATCTGTCCTTGGTGCTGAACGCCATCCACAATCACTGTCTTCCCTATCAAAACTGC
>NW_017804420.1:818493-869285 GCF_001625305.1 Branchiostoma belcheri
TAAACACCATTCACACAGTAGTGAACACATCTGTCCTTGGTGCTGAACGCCATCCACAATCACTGTCTTCCCTATCAAAACTGCTCACAACCTTTCACGCATTTAGATTTACATGTATTTTACTTTCTTTTCAGATACCTTGAAATGGGCCGTGGAAGTGATTATGTTGTTTTCTACCACCGACTTGGGATTCCTTCAGTCGATCTGATGTTTGTTCAAAATCGTGTGAGTACTCAGTTAATAACACAATGTACATATTGGCATGGGAAACAGGGCAGTTGGAAGTGTTTGATTGCATTGATTGCAATGTTTTAATCATTACCAATGTCCAGTGTTCTGTAACCTCACTCACCTAGTGTTGGACATGTTTAATATGTACTCAGTTGATTTGTTCAGTGAGCAGCTTCTTTGGTAAGGGAAGTCCTCTAGCAAGTTGTAGTATTTATTATCTTCTAAGGCCTACCATAAATGTTGTGTTTCTGTTTTCCCAACAGACCCGTGCAAAACCAGATGCATTTCAGTTTTACTTTATTATGTTTACCAAATGAAAACATATTGTTTTTATTCCGTTACTTCTTCTTCTTCTCCAAACAGTGACCTCTGACCTGACCAATGATATGATTTGTAGACGTCTGTCACCATGGTGACTGGTGTTGGGTTACATAATGTTGCAATTTCATGGTCTGCTCTATCTACTCCTGTCACCATATACTAGTATGACATGTATGTGAATGTGTTTGAGTAAAAATTAACAGAGCAGACCATGTCCGAAGGTAAACATTATGCATTTGCTTTGCAAATGTTACTTCTCTAGTTGTTCAACTGTATTTCTTGGATCAGTTCAGGCGAAACTAAAAAAAAGACAATCCCAACCTACCAACCCTATGTTTTATACATTTGTAGGACTGTAATCAGAAACACAACAAGTATTTCCTAAAGTATGTTTCTGTTCGCAAACACTGAAAATGTTGAATGTATACTCAGGAAAAGCCGGGTGTCGTGCCGGTGCCTATCTACCCAGCCTACCACACCGCCTTTGATACTTTTGACTACGTCAAGCGGTTTGTCGACCCGGACTTCAAGGCGCACCAGGCCGTGGCTCGGGTTGCCATAGAAACAGTGCGCCGCCTGGCGGATTCCCTCATCCTGCCATTTGACCTCCTGGCGTTTGCGGACAAACTACAGGCCTATCTGACAGGCGTGCGGCTAGAACACGGGGAGATACTGACAGCGCAGGGGGTTTCCCTTGGTAAGATCCCATGTACACAAGTAAACTCATAAGCAACCAAGTAACAGTGCACTGTGAACCATGTAACACCTTCAGTGCACTATGCACCAAGTAACATCTAGCGTCAGTGCACAGAAAACCAGTCAGAATTGCCCTGATGAAGATGACAGACGGTCATCGAAACAACGGCTCGTAAAAATAAATGGTTGTGATCAAAGGACATTGCTATTCATTCTTTTACCAACCTGATGAAATTATTTACGGATGATGAGCAACCAGGAATTATTGGCATAGGTCATCGAAAGATAACTGATATCATGGAATTATCTTCGAGAGATCATTGGAAGACCTTGTAGATTAATTAATGAGCACTCAATGAGAGTATTGAGAAATTTAATCAAGTTAGTATTATTGTATTTGTTCAACATCATCTTTGACTTTGTAGTTTTTATTCTATACACAGCTACTGTATCATCTTAGTACAAATGTATTTCTCGTGTTCTTGTGAAATAATAATAAGGGGATATGATTTTTTAATCATTTTCTTCTTTTCTGACAGACTATCTTGAATCAGCAGTCACCAACTTCACATCTGCTGCAGTGAGGTTGGACAGGAAGATTGTGGATGTTAACAAACTGAAGTAAGTCACATTTGTAGCCTTTGAGAGAGATTGTGTAACACAAGCTACTGAAGAGGAGTTATGACTACGGTATCATTCAAAACATCAGCATTTAAAAAGACAGTTACAACAACATTTAGAAATACAGTTCTAAGTCAAAGGTTATTTTGTGAATATATCATTTACTTGTCTCTTCTCTACAGCCCACTGGAAGTCCGTGCTCTGAATGACAAGTTACTGTACCTGGAGCGAGCGTTCATCGACCCACTAGGTTTGCCAGGACCACCCTTCATCTGGTATGATTATGTAACATTAAAGCATTTCTGTTTGTTTTGCATACCTGGTAACTGCCTCAAAGCATAACTCACCATTTTGGTGCAGTAGAGTCAATTCCATTCTTATGCATTAGGCTACACCAATTTAATTTCTTGGTTAACGGATTTTTCTAGAAAAATAATAGAGTGGGCAGGCCAAAAATAAAAACAGGCCTAGGCATCCTATTATGGCCCAAAATGGTACGATAGGAGCCATGAAGTCAACACACCAGGCTGGTTCCAAATTTAAGCAATGAATTTTGAACTTTTAATTATACCACTGCATTGAAAGATGGAATAACTGTAACAACTAGGAAGAAAAGGACTGTTTTCAACTGTTCAGGGCAAAATATGAACATTTTGCAGTTGATTTTGAATTTTTTTTTTTGCAAATCACAATCATGACTATGTTCCAGGCATGTTGCGGCTGGATTCAGTGAATTCAACTTCTCCTCTACCGCCTTCCCAGCCTTACGGACGCCATCCTTAATGATGGCATTATGAATTCTGTCCAGCGATTGGATGCCATCAACAAACGCCTGTCAGTCATAACTTTCGTCATCCAATCAGCAGCCAGCATACTAAAAGAAGCTGGTTTGGAGGAATAGTTTATATGCTCTGCTATATGAACGTCGTAGGTCTAACATCTACAAATTTGTTCCTGATTAGTTCCTGCACTAGTTACACATGTAGTATAGACTGTATTAGAATGTTCTCTAGTGGGTTTCAGTGACCATCTGTCACCTTCTTCAGGGCAACAATGACTTGTTCTGATTTGTACTGCAGCTAGATGTCACTGATGCAGTTTTACTATTGCAGCTAGATGTAGTGTTGTCACATAATACTAAAGTATAAAGTCTATAAGTAAAGTACCTTCTATAGTATCTTGCCAACCTGATAAAATCAAAATTATTCATGGATAATGGCAAGAGTTTTGCCACTTTCTATTCCATTTCTGAATTCAAGTTTCAAAAAACTGAGTTCAAGTTCTTTATTGTGCACAATGCTTGAAATGTACAAGGCATACATGTGAATTCGAAGGTGTACATGCACATAATAATGAATTCAAAGTCCAGGTTACATATATGATTCATTGAATACTGAAATACATGTGTATATAGTCTGATAATTAATTACAATGGCTGTTATTGAACTGCATTTGTCTTTACAATGTAAATTTCATACTGAAATATCACTGAATCTACTTGTGCATAGCTGGTACTGGTGCATTTATCTAATCTATTTCATTCATCTATCTATTTCAAATGATATGTCCTTATCATGACAAGATAAAAATTGAAAATCGTATAAAAATCATAATAGACTGGAGACTATAGTTATGGTTAACTAACAGTGTAAACTACAAGTATGTGATAGCAGTGTAGACAAAGGCTATATGTCCAGTCATCAGAATAATGAATTGATAATGATACTTACTTCTTAACAAAAAACAAACAAACAAAGAGTGACTCCTACCTACAAACACCATCTTGGGTACTATTATTTTAAAAGTTGTAAAAAGCAACTTGATTGGTCCACTGTCCTCAAACACTCAGGTTGTGGTTCATGCCCCCCTCCCCCATCTTTAACAGCTCTTTGAGCTTACATTTGTGATCAAGAAAAATAGAATTTCATTATAATTTCTGCATCATAGCAAAGACGTTTCCTAGTGCAGATATAATAAATAAAGGCACTTCTAGATTATATAAAAGAACTACCACGTACTTCAAGCAAACAATACACTGCTTTCTGAGGAATGTATTTTGTCTCTTCCTGCAAATCTTGGAAAATAATCCTTGAAGGTCTCAGCACAGGTATGATCATTGTCCTTTGTGTTCCTGTTCAGAAACAAAGATGAAGGGTACAGTAAGAACGGTGCATGCAGTCGAACAGTGACTAAGTATACAAGGAACTACACATCATTGCAAGATAATTATATGTGCATACATATGTACGTTTCATAATCTCCAAGCAGCTCTGTTGGTAGCTGTATGTCTGTATCAAATTGGCAGGGCTGTATCAATGCAATAAGCCACTGTTTCTCTGGCAAAAAAAAGATACTGGTACAAAAAAAAAACTAGTCTGATAAAAATGTCTAAAAAATAAACTGCAGCCTAAGCTTCTGCTAGGAGAGGTTTTGGGGTCCATTCATATTCTGAATGGTACGTATATCTTTTTTCTGTCCAAGTCAGAAGCAGTAACTCTGACAACCTATAATTTAGATTGGTATGGCCTGATGAAAAGTCATGTACCAGTTTCCATTTCAGCAGCTTGATCCACTCGTTGGCCTCCTCTTGGGTGTTGGCGTACATGTAGAATGTCCGTCCTGGGAATGTCAGGCTGATAGAAACAAACATACAAGGAAATGTCAAGAGTTACACATTCACTCAAACGTAGATATGGCAACCAGCCCTCACAACTTCTTCCTGCCACTTGTTACATAATGTAACCCAACCTGAGTGTTTGCAACAGGACCAGTTACCATGGTGACAGCTTTCTGGTCAGTCAGCAGCTGTCATTTGTTTGGAAAACAGGAGAAGCAGAAACAGAACAAAAACAATATGTTTTCTGTATATGTTTTCCTTAAACATAAATACTGTAAATAGAGATGGTTCAACTAACCTGAAACAGTTGGACTTATTCTGGGTGAAGTCAGGGGCCACTCCTGTACATGTGTTCAAATCCAGTACTCTCAAGGCATCAGTGTCCTAACAACCAACAATACGGCACTAGTTAGTACTAGTAAACATGTAGTAGTAACATCAGGGAAGAGAAAGAGGTATAATACCAATAGAGAAAAATATACACACAAACATACACTAACATACATACACACATACATACACACTAGAACATAACGTGGTAGCATACCAATCTTGCTCTGAAGTATTTCATCTCATTTCCCTTCAGAACAAACCATCTGGTCTTCCAGGACTGTATGGAAAGAACAAAACATCAGACACTTGACCAGAAAACAAAAATCATTGTGCAGTTACTGCAGTAGTGCTTATCTCTAGAGAAACCTTTATAAACTTACCTTAAAATTCCACCCCTGCTTTGTGAGATATCCCTCCTTGGATGCAATCTGGAAAACAAAGGCCAGAAAAAGAAATGTTTGATTATAAAAATCAAGGAAGAGGCATTATCAAAATCCAGCTACAAGTATATGATCCTAACATTTTATCTTCTGGCTTGACTTGGCTGCTGTACTCTTTTCTACTGTCTTGAGTTTAGTGAAGCTGTAAAGACTGGGAATAAAGGTCACGAAGGTTGTACAGCTGTACAGTGATGAAGGTCGTACAGCTGTACAGTGATAAAGGTCGTACAGCTGTACAGTGATGAAGGTCGTACAGCTGTACAGTAATTAAGGTCGTAAAGCTGTACAGTGATAAAGGTCGTACAGCTGTACAGTGATGAAGGTCGTACAGCTGTACAGTGATTAAGGTCGTACAGCTGTACAGTGATAAAGGTCGTACAGCTGTACAGTAATTAAGGTCGTAAAGCTGTACAGTGATAAAGGTCGTACAGCTGTACAGTGATAAAGGTCGTACAGCTGTACAGTGATGAAGGTCGTACAGCTGTACAGTAATTAAGGTCGTAAAGCTGTACAGTGATAAAGGTCGTACAGCTGTACAGTAATTAAGGTCGTAAAGCTGTACAGTGATAAAGGTCGTACAGCTGTACAGTGATAAAGGTCGTACAGCTGTACAGTGATGAAGGTCGTACAGCTGTACAGTGATAAAGGTCGTACAGCTGTACAGTGATAAAGGTCGTACAGCTGTACAGTGATGAAGGTCGTACAGCTATACAGTCATTAAGGTTGTAAAGCTGTACTGTGATAAAGATCGTATTTGTGCAGTCAAGAAGGTCGTATTTGTCAAGCCCTGATCTGATATCTCACCACTAAAGTTATGGATCTAAAAGAGTACTGTGAAGTTACCAGTAGTTTTTTTGCTACTATGAAATGGAATGATGCAACATGATGGTGGTATGTCAATACAGCTGAAGGAAGATCAAAGCTTGAAACTTGTGTTTAATCATAGTTTTAAATATAAATCATAACATTCCTTTTGGAGACACTTTTGGGGACACTCTACACTTTAACCACTAGATTTTAAAGTTTGTTTCTAGTGGGTATTCTCAGGTGATTATTTGATAACCACATGGGGACTATCAAACAATCATTTGCTGCTGGTGTCAAGTCTATCATGGTTTGAGTGGGCTCTCTTTAGGGCTACAAGTGGCTCCCACCACCCATTCTCAACTAAGCAACCAGTAGAAGGAGTGTTGCATGGCAGGAGTTTAATTTGTAGGGGTTAATTAATCTCCTGCCATGCAAAACTCCTTAGATCAGAGCCTTATCTTGAAAGTTCATCTGTGTTGGTAGAAGTCATTATGCAGCAAGATTAAACTGTAATTTCCAACACAAGAAACAGACTTTCTGCAACCTATGATCCACTGCTCATGGAGTCACGTGTGTTATCTGCGTGATGTCACGGAAGCAGTGGATTGTTCATTCCTTGACAAAGACTGGAGTTATACAGTCGAAAATTTGGGTGAGTCCAATTTCTTGTGTTGGAAATTAGTTTAATCTTGCTGCATAAGATGAGCCTTTTTGCAGGAACCTTCTGCAGCCCTGAAGAAAGCCTGCCCAAACTGTAATAGACTAGGCTAGCCACTTGCCAATGTAGAGAGAAGATTTAGTCAACTCACTGGCATAGTCTTAGTTGAAGAGGAGGCAGCTACAGCTGGAGCTAACAGTAGGCTGTCCTGCTGACCGAGTGATGCGTGGACGGTCACAGTATCATAAACATCGGGCTCATGCACATTGCGGGAATAGGGGTGGCGCAGAGCTGTCAGAATGCCTACAGCCAGATGTAAGAGTCAGATGTATCATGCTAACATACAAAACTATGCAAGGCATCTCTCGGTGTGACCCCTGTGGAGGAGATGCAATGGTTTCTTCCTCTTGCTCAGAGATGTAAAGAATGACACTTTTTAAATTTGATTGAATAACATCATTAAATCTTTAAGGAAGTCTTAGAATGATTGAGTTATCAAACATTTGAAAAAAAGCACTTTCTTTGAATTTCAAGCCTGATTTGGCTAGCGCTGGAAAGACACAAGCTTATGATTGGAAAAAGGGAGGTATCATGATCAAATGCAATGAATGATAGAATCAGCTGAATTTGGCATAGAAAGCGTACATTTAACCTCCTCCCAGCTGCCTTACTTCAAGACCAATACAATTCGGTGCCAAATTGCTACCTTTGCAGGCTAAGGGTTAAAAGAATCGAATGGTATGTCATCTCCCACATGGATCACACTGACAGCTGCCCTGTGTCATGAGGACTTACAGAGGGGGCCCGAGTGTTGGCCCTGAGGTCCTCCTCTGTCTTGCCTGACTCCCATCTCATGGACATGTCCACCTTATCATACAAGGATGGTTCCATCACTTGGCGGGGGTAGGGGAGCCTCAATAACACAACCCAACAGCCTACAGATGATTCATCGTCAAGACAAGGCAATTAGAGTACAGATGATGGAGTCATTGTGAAGGAAAGAAGTTAAAGACATCGAATATGCAATTACAGAATCAGAGCTTTAATACCAACAAATATTTTTGATGAGGAAATATGTCTGA
Source organism: Branchiostoma belcheri (assembly GCF_001625305.1). Taxonomy (NCBI): domain Eukaryota; kingdom Metazoa; phylum Chordata; class Leptocardii; order Amphioxiformes; family Branchiostomatidae; genus Branchiostoma; species Branchiostoma belcheri. Next base: position 826,300 of record NW_017804420.1, read on the forward strand.
TATTTACTGACATTTCTTAGCAATAATCATTCTACCCTGACAAACATAAATATTCTTGGTATAATCTTTGAACAATACTATGAGATGTATGTAAACAGCACTACATGTACATATTCTTCTTCACTTTCCCACAGACTGAATCATCGATTACCTGACTCTCCACCAATAAGTGGTTGGTTTGCAAAGTGCTCGACAAACTCTTGTAGAGACTGGAACACCCCCATTCCAAACTGGTACTGCTTGCCGTCCCATCCTATCTGGAAGTGTTTTACTGAGTCTTTGCACCTTGAAGAAAACATCAAACACAGGCATCAAAATATAACAATAATTATGGAAATTTTTTTGCTCTTTTGCGCCTGTGGAATAGTCCAGTGAATAAGCTGTGATAATATTTGTGAGACAAACAATAAAGATTACACTATGTTGCACATCTATAACAAGGTTCTATATCTATGTTACTAAAGTGATGTTTGATGGAAATTGGAAAGTCACAACTTCTTAATGATAGATGTGTGGGATACTTTTTAGGAGGAAAACTATTTTCTCTAGTTCTTTTTAGCCTAGAAAAAACTTGGAGAAATGTTGAATACTATTGTACATAAACTATTTCTATAGACATCCAACTGTGGACATTCATAGTTGAAATTTCATTTTCCATATTGCACACAACATTCACAATGAAGAATAAAAAACAAGAAAAAAATGCATTTATGTTAGGGAACACTGTGATTTGCGTGAAAGTTTTGAGCTTACTTGACAGAGAGTGAATATTCCCCGACTCGTGTGGCACTGGAGCGGAGAAGGTAGCTGCCATCCTCAGCATTGGCCATGAGGAGGGCTTCTGCCATGTGGCGCGACAAGTCCCCATGGTACCAACTACACAGGCGACAAACATTGGTATGATACTAACAACACCAAAATCATTATTTATTTATGTAGTACTTACTTATTCATCTGGATATCTGTAATTGAAAGAAGGAAGCTCGTGGAACTAGTAGTCTTTTATACTTTATAGCGTATGAAAAATTCATAGCAAGAACTGAGTGGCGGTACACTGGTAGTGATATGCAACGTTGCTTGTGAGCCTAGTGTAACAGTGGGGAGTTTATAGGTGCTACCAACTGACCCGGCCGATGGGTCTAGAGGACTCTAGACCTTTTCGGCCGAGCGGTTGGAGTGTCTGACTGGGGCCCGGAAGGTTGTGGGTTTGAACCCCGGCCCGGGACCAGAAGGGTTTTTACTAGCTCCTCCTGTAAGGTAGCAAAATGGAATGTAACTATGAAATAAAACTCAATGAGGAAGCTACAATGTTGCTTTATGCCAACACTCCTCTCTGTGTAAACAACTACACATCAAATCCAGTCCATTACACTTTCATTTTCACTTATCCTTTCTTTTTTTGTCATTATGTTTGGCAAACTGATGAAAAGGAAGACAAAGCCTGACTAAGAAAGAGAAATATCACTTCAACGCCTGCTGCGCAGAAGACTAACTTTCCAAGAAATGGCGGAGAACCTTAATTAAGTTAAACATCCGGCAATTTTGTGGCCTGTATCAAATTTCCTATGAAATTTAAAAAAAGGCCTTAAAAAGGGTAGACTCTTCAAAAACGTATCACTTATCACGAATTTGGAAACACTTTTACATACAACAGCACCAGTAGAAACTACGCACAATATACAATGTACAACAAAACAAAAACGAAAGGGGTGGGTGGGGGGTGCCGACAGATAACGATACATTTTTGCCGATATGTCACTTCCGGGTTTACAAATTAAGTGCGTTTCTAACAAATACTCTTTGTTTTCAAATGCCACAATGGTTAGATTTTGATCTCTAGAGAATCATAAACCACCTGTATTAATCCAAATGTCTTTACCACTTGTAAACAGGGTATAATACTCACTCTAACTGCTCTACTTCCAAGTTCCGTAACCCGGCCATGATAATTTGCGGTTCCTTTGTGAGTAAGCCAACTCGACGTAATCTAGGTTACAGGCTCTGTTACGGGTCTACAAATGCTGGAGTCAACAGCAAATAACGGATTTTTTTTCTTTTGCCTGCAGTTTTATACAATCAAAATCATCTCCATATGTTGCTGAAAAGGACAGTTATGAGAAAAAAAGTCGAAATCAGCAGAAAAATTGTCATTTTTTTACCGTAGTAAGGCCTGCAAATAGACTATCACCCACAGGTCTTTGCGAAACAGTTTCGTTTAGGGATAAATCGTTCAGTATTCGGACGCTGTGGAAGGATGAAGGTAATCAATATATAAAGCCATAGTTTTAATATAACCGTAGGATAAATATGCTAGTAAGATATAAATTAAGCAGCTTATTTACTATAAGCGTTTGAATTTGTGATCATGTCAAAACTTACATGCTAAGGCAACAGGTAGCGAGTCGTCCCTGAGGTCATTACAGGTCACTACATTCGCGCGCTTTTTTGTGTCAACTCTCCCACATGACCCAGTAGCGTCCCTCGAGTTGTGACCTTTTCTTGGAGCACTCCTCGCTTCTGCAGCACAATTTCGAAGGATTTCTCCGAATTTTGTGACTTCTTTATATCGTACGTGGTGAAAGACAAGTTGTGAAGATGGCGGGAAGATACATTTCTCCTTATGAAGAAAAACGTCTGAAGAACATGGAGGAAAACAGACGAATTTTGGAGAGTCTGGGACTTGTGGGGCCTGGCTACGTAAGTTTTGATATTTTTCTTGCCCTCACATAATTTATGTGTGGTATTTAAGGGGAGCAAATTGAGTTAAGTTGAGTATCTGGCTTGTATGTGTTTCAGCAATCGCAAATACTATGTGAAGCATAAAATACAGCGTTGTCATCCACTATACGACCTATAACGTAAGGTTGTACAATTTTTGGCGACGCCAATGGAGTGGAGCCTGTAGTTGTCTTGAGGCTGGCTGGAAATCGAGACATTAAATGGTCTTCTTTAATCTTTGATATCTATGAATTAAATCTTCATTGATGATGCAATGAAACCGTAATTATTTATTAGTGAAAATATGGTATATAACCACAATGTTACAATTGTTGTAACGTTACAATATGAAAGCAATTCAAATCATACAAATAAACAAACAAGCCAGACAACTAAGTCTCTTTGTCAAATCCAGGAGAAGCCAAAAAGGGTAGTGAAAAAGAAGGCTCCAATCAAGAGGAAGAAGACAGTGCATGTGCACACGCCAGCCAAGAAGGTTATGAAAACTGATGGCTCATTGGAGGAAAAGGTGGATATAGAAGAGGATGTCTCAACACCAACAAGGCGGTCTGCTAGACTCCGAGGAAAGGTACAATAATTAATAATCTTCAGCAGAGGCTATGTTGTATGGTAAAGAGCTAAATGTCACAAGTGCAATGCACAGTTTAGGCCAAATACAGTTATCTGATTGTAGTGCCTACCAAACATCCTTGAGAATATTTTTTTCCTTGAAAATTGTGGTCCAATTTGTAGACATTTTGGGTCAGATGGAACAGATATGGTTTAATCTTTCCCATTTTTGTCAAAATCTGTTCAGTTTATCAGTTTAGTTCAGACTAGTTTCCTTTTGATAGAGGTAGCTGTGTTATCTGCCTAAATTCTGCTTGCCTGTAGCAAGTACATGTGTCAAATTGTCTGTGTTGTTGTTTTTCTCCCAGGCTGCCCCTTCATTACAGGAGCTAAGGACAGAGGTGGATGAAGAATTGGAGGCAGAGAAAGACACTCGCTACAAACCTGTCCCTAAAGACAGACCAAACGTCTTCGGGGAAATCCCAGGTCAGCTTGTCTCAAAATATCTACATTCTTGCCAATGGGTTTAAGATTGAATATTCAGGAAGACCTTTATTGTACATACATACCCACTGAGTTACATTGCAAGTACAGGTCACAAATCAACAGTCATGAGATTGTATGGGTGTGCACTCTTTCATTTAACTTGTAACGTGTTTTCTTTTGTAGGTTTTCCAGTTGGAACATGGTTTGATACAAGGATAGAGGCATGTCGAGCTGGGGTGCACAGGTAGATGAAACAGTCATGATTACAAGTACCTATAGAACAATAGTGCCTTCTGTAGAGAAATTATAAGCCATGTGTTACTGTTGCATTGGCTGAACAAAATATTCACTGAATTGCCAGCATTTTTTTAAATGTTGTGAATGGTTAATTGCATTGTCTTCATTTCATAATCCCATTGCAGTAATTTTGCAAACATTTTCAGGGCTCGGAATTAAAGGTGGTCCAATGGCTACTGACCACTAAAATTTAGGATGGGACAACTAAAAGACACTTTGGGACATTTGGGGACAATAGAAAATAATCAACATCAGAATGTCAGCCCTTATTTCGTTTATCAGGCACACGTCCCGGCTTTTGGATCCGGAAAAGTCCCCCAAAATTTCCTGTCTACTCTGCAAATATAGTGGGCCTGGGAGTGAACATAAGCAAAATAAAGTTGACTTGAAGTTGAAGTCATACATGCTTCCCAAAAAACAGGTTGGGACAGTTCATCGTAACTTCGGGACAATTGAGATTTACTTTTGGGACAGTGCTGGGACAATAGGAAGAAAATTTAATTTCGAGGCCTCATTTTAACTGTACTGAATATTTGATTGACAGGCCCACTGTTGCTGGTATCCATGGTAACGACTATGAGGGTTGTTACTCGTTGGTGTTGTCGGGAGGTTACGAAGATGATCTGGACTATGGAGAGTGCTTCACCTACACTGGGGAGGGTACGTTTGTTTGTTTATTTGCTCATATGCAATGAAACATCAAAAGGAACAGAAAACTGAGAGAAAATTGGTTGTCAGATCATTTGTGGTGCCCACCAGTGGAATAATGAAGACTAAGGGATAGATGAGAGCTGATGAGATACGATGGAATTAAAGACATGGTAACAAAAGTAGAAATCATTTTGGGTAAGAGTAGAAACCTGTGTGACTTTTTCCTGGGCTGCCCCAGAAGTTAATGATGAAGTCAGATATCCTACTCACTATTAGTAGTCTGATGAATTGTATTAATTTCCACTATTACTAACAAAGCATTGTCTCAACAATACTGTATTGATATTATTTGAAGTATGAAAAAATAGAATAGTTCAATTCCAGTGTGTCAGTGCAAGAGCCAATTGAAATGCACTTTTTACGAGATATAATCAGTTAGGTTTCATACACCAAAGATATAGCAGGCTCTATATATACAAAATGTAATGTTGTCGTAACCTATATATTGTAAATACTTTTAATAATTTGCTGTTTTTAACTGTTTTTAATAACTGCTTGTAATATTTATGTCAACCGTTTTTAATAACTTATGTAATGTGGCAGATCAATTCAGGGTCCTACGGGGACCCTGCTACTCTGTATCGTACGGTCAGAAAGAAATGAACCAGTATTATTATTATGTTGCCCAAACCTTAACACTCCACAGGTGGACGTGACCTTAAGGGAACAAAGGCCAACCCTAAGAACCTTCGTACTGCTCCACAGTCTAAAGACCAGACTCTGACTCGAGGTAAGATTTCGTCACCCTTCTACTTCTAGTGCATAATGTAGTATAACCCATTTGTATATCATATTTCCATGTTTGTATGAAGTTTGACTATTCTTGGACCAGAATGACTAACTGTTGTACTTTCCCCTCGAAGGAAACTTGGCGTTGAGTGTAAGTGTGGAAACCCGTCGGCCTGTCCGGGTGATGAGAGGCTACAAGCTGGACAGTGTGTATGCTCCAGAGGAGGGGTACAGATATGACGGTACGGTTTGGACAAAACTTCTTTTGTTATGTTTTCCTGCACAGAAGAAAAAGTTTTCCACATGCAAAAAAACACATGTTTTTTCTCAGTTTCTTGTTCTTCCATTCTAAACAAATAAGATCAATGACATGGACCAGATGGCTGTCACCATGGTAACTGGTGCTGTAGCAGACACCCTGTGGGGTTGGATAACATTATGTAGCAAGTGGCAGAACAGAGTTTGGGGGCTGGTCACCATACACATGACTTTGAGTAAGAATAAACAGGGACTATTCTTGTCTTCATCTCATTAATTGTTTTAATGCAGACTTTTCCATGTAGGTTGACTGCATGACTTGTTTGAAATGTGACTGTTTCTGTTGCAGGTCTTTATTCAGTAGACAAGTTCTGGTTCACGACAGGGTTGTCAGGATTTGGGGTGTACAAGTTTGTGCTGAGCAGGTGTCCAGACCAGGCCCCTCCACCATGGACACTACCTGCTGCCGGGGACGGCTCTGTAAGTTCCCAACAGCTCACTGATTTCTACCCTCTGTAAGGCCACAATGACCTGATTATGTGGATGACATTCGTGTGCTAGTTTTCTTGCTAGTGTCTGCCTTTATCACCACATCTTCGTATCAGTTTTGAGGTTCCCAGATGACTTTTGTCAGAGGAGTCTTTCTTCTATGGTTTTGTTTGTATATAAGGCACAATGCCTCCAAAAATAATTTCATCAGGTTGCAAACTAAAAAATTAGCCATGTTTGGGATTGTGTTTTTGCCACTAAAACACCACCTACATCGGCTACATATAGTGGTAAGATACAGTACTTCAGTCAGCTCTGGGTAAAGCATTTCTGTATCTGTATCGCCGGTATAACTGCCCTTTGGCATAACACACCATCATCGCAGGCACGCGGCGCGGTGGCAGCTGGCTACATTACACCTAACGACTTGTTACACCTAACCTTTGAACATCTAACTGTACTTGGTGACAGCAAGTTCCACTCTGTGATAGTTCTAGGAAAGAATCAGTGTTTGACATCGAAATGTAAGCAGGTGAGAATCACTACAGGTAGTGTAAGAAGAAAATCCCTATATTCAAGGCACACTGCCTGTTGCTATTACTGGTTATCCAGTACATGTATCCCTCTGTACTCCATCCAGGGCTCAGATTCAGACACAAACAAGGCTGACAGTGACTCAGGTGTCTCAATGACTACAGGAACAGAGACAGAGGCTGACTGAGCCCACTTGCATACAGGTAAATCTGCCTGGGGAGGTTTAATGAATTGATAAATAGATAAATAATAAACTTCATTGCACAACAATTATACAAGGTACAAAGCATGGCATCTACTGCTTTATAACAACCTACTAAGAGAATAATCAACCTTACGAGACTATACAGTGTGGGATGAAAACATGCTTATTCAGTTACGGTTGAAATTTCTTGACATTTTCTAAAAATATTGTCCTACATGTACAATACATTGGTTATCATGTCAATATGCACCATTGAGAGAAATCGAGGTATAGAATATGATGGGCTTATATAAAAATAAGTGTGTAGAGTGCATTGTCTATTGGTTAGCATAAGAGTTTGGGCGTTCGAATCCCAACTGTTGTCGCTACTGTAAAGGGTCGCAGTCCTTAGGATGGGACGTAAGCTGTGATCCACTGTTCATTGTACTTGTCGAAACGATCGGAGCTTTGGGAATTTCCCCACTACAATGAACCTGTAAATAGTAGTACAGTAGTACTGTACATAAAAACTGATGGGCAAATAGATGTGTAGATGGACAGAAAGGTTGAATGAAACTAAATATGAATTTTAGATACATGACCATAATATGTAAAACTACATAACATACATAACGTTAACTAAATAACATAACTACATAACTAAATAAAAATCCATCTTTCCACTACAGGTGCAAAAGCTGTGAAGGAGCATCTATCTTAAGATCTCGTTTGGAAACTTTTTTTTAGGACAGTTTATGAAGCTTTAGGGAAAATAAGATAAAGATAGAAGTATAAACATTCACAAAGAAGTTGAAAGAAAAGTTCAAAGAAGAATCACATCAGTTGCACTTTCAACAGTTTGATCAAATCTTGTAGAATAAAATTATTAGGCAGAAATTTTCTAAACACATTCTTCTTAAATAGTGCTATATTATGATAAAGTTCAAAGTGCAAATGTTTCCAAGTTTTAAACACACTGCCATGTTTGATGACCTGTTCAGGTGATGGGAAGATGCATATAATGTAGTACTGTTACCTTTGGCCCTCAAATGAATTACATATGGTTGCTTTTAGATTGCTGAGTTGTCAAATAACAGTGTTGTACATGTATATGTTGGTATCAAATGTTAGTGATGCCATCAACTAGGCTGTTTTATGTAAAATTTCAGTGATTGGTGTTAGATTGTATGAAAAATTATTTTTAGATAGTATTATGAAATAAAATACAGTCTTTTAGGTATGAATTTATTTGATTATGAGTCATATAGTCGTCTAATCTAAATGATCTAAACAATACTTGTGGTAATTCTGGAGCTACATCACCAGTCTCCTTATCTGTATCTTTTGCACAACACACCAGCTTTGCAGGCACGTGGCATGGCAGCAGCTGGTTATATTACACTGAACGACATGTTACCTAACATTTGCACATCTAAGTCCAAGTGTTGTCTAAAATCAACAATGACGCTGTTGCTAGTGATGATACTGTACGTGATACTGTACTTGATACTGTGGCAGTGAGTTCCACTCCATACTTGGTAGTTGGTATATATATATATATATGTGCACCATTTTTTTTAGTCATTTTGTACATCATGCATAGTCTGGCTTTTATAAGAGCTAGACCAAATCTGCTTTTGACTAGGTGATCATGACTAAATGTCTCAGGGTGCCAGACTAATTTTTAGGGGAAAAACTACAAAAACAGGCATCCAGTGATGGTAGACTTCGCCCTCTCAGACAATATGCCTCATTCACTGGCGCACTATACAGAAATAGCACTGCAAAATCCCCTGTATACAGACATACACACACACACAGACAGACATGCCAAATACAACTGACATTTGTTGGCGAGCAAATATAGCATACTTCACTCCATCTCCCCCATGCAAAACTGGACTGTTCCAAAACTGGTCTTTCCATGCTCAAAGTGTAAAGTTTAAAATCTATACCTATGGTATGGAATGAAATATAAAAATACAATATATTTCATCCATTCCTACGGTATGGAGTGAAATATGATAATCACTCCCTGCGGGTGAAGTCGTGACCTGAAGTAACCCGCGCGTCACGCCCTCGTGTCACGTGCTCTGACGTCACCGGTCGGTAAACACAGCAGTGGGAACAACAGGAGGGGAAACATGGCGGTGTGCGGACTTCTTATCGCTTCCTTGTTCGCCGGGGCTACCCTGGTGGCGGTAAGTCACTCCTTTTTTAACAAGAATTTTAACTAAGAAATAACTCTGAACAGGTGGTTGGATGTTCTCCGAAGTTTCTACCACCATACTCTTAGTCCACAAGTGTATTCCCAACCACCGTTAGTTGTTCCGGAAACAATACGTATATGTAAATGCCTGCATGTATTTCATTACAGGTTCTGTTAGAACTTGGTAGAACATGATAAACTTGAGGGAACTAATCTTAAGACTGTATGAATGTACGTTACCTAATGTGTAAAATTCAGATAACGATCGTCGAACTTTCAACAAGGCCACAAGAAATTGCGTTACACTCCTGGACTTTGTACCCGAGTAGGTTTGTACTTATTACTGAAGATTAGAATGTTAGCGTTCTAAATACTGCTAAAAACGAACATAAAATCAGCTTTTGGATGGTAGATCGTCCAGTATCTGAATGTACGCAACTTTGGTATGAACAGGTGGGAGCAAAAAAACAATGGCGTCACGCCACGACCATTGAACTTTACACTTCACTAGCTTTGTGCCCAGGGAGACGCCATATCGAATTCGCAAAGCGCCTTTCAGAACAAGCCAATTGGAAGATCAGTTACCTTGTCTTGATGCTTTGTCAAAATGAAATAGAAACTAGTCATGGAGATAGAACTCTCTCGGCGCCAAAAGAAACCACCGCGCACATAGAAACACACAGACCACTAGAAAAGGAAGTGTACACCAACGCTAGGCAATGTAATCACACGGAAGTAAACCATGCAGGGTTTATATGTTCCGCCTTCTTTACATGATCTTTCCTGCTCTGTTTTCCTAGGCCGACGACGTGTGTATCTCACCCGATGGCAGATTGAAGACATGCTACGGTAGGATTAAGAAACTTAACTAGTTATAGCTTGTGATGAATTCTTCTGTGTACATTAAAAATACTTCCCTCTCTTAAAAGTCGCATTTGCGAATTCGAATCACATTTTGCTATTTTCATTAACTGTTGTATTCCTTTGTGTCGTATATAGCACCAATACTTGTTTCAAATAATTTTTTTTGTCCAACAAATTGAATTTTCCATCTGTTCAGGGGACTTTGCATATTGCTGCGGAGCAAATAACTTCAGCTGTTGCAATGAGGGGTACTACGTGTACAGCGCTTGGTGTAAGTATAAACTACTCATGTGAAACAACATTTTAGATAAATGATAATACTGTCACAATGTTGAATCTATGTTTGGGGCTCCTGCTCAATTAACACCAAAAGCATACAGAACAAAGCACTATTACATTTTTTTTACCAGGGTTCTGGATGATTTGGGTGATGCTGTTCATCTTCTTCACCGCCTGTGGGTATGCTATCCGGAGGCGCCGCCTAGCGGCTCGCACCGTTATTATCCAGGGCACACCGGTGCCTCCTCCCCAGGCCTACGTCACCACAGGCACTACTGTGTATGGGGCGACTTACGGTACCCAGCCTCCGCAGTACAGCGCCGCTGTACCGCCACCACCATACCAAGCTGACGTAAGATACTTTTAACTAGAGAAGTAACATTTGCAAAGCAAATGCATAATGTTTACCTTTGGACATGGTCTACTCTATTAATTTTTACTTTAACACATTCACATACATGTACTACTAGTATATGGTGACAGGAGTAGAGCAGACCATGAAATTGCAACATTATGTAACCCAACACCAGTCACCATGGTGACAGACGTCAACAAATCATGTCATTGGCCAGGTCAGAGGTTAGAGTTTGGAACAGAAGAGGAGGAAGAAACTGAGTAAAAACAATGTTTTCCTTCGGTAAACATAACTATGTTTTGTCTGTATCAGAGGAAGAATCTTAGAAGCAAAGGTGTTTAGTACAGTTTTCAATATGTTGGCAATTCCCCTCTGTTCTAGTGTAATGTTTTGACTGCAACTCAAAATTAGTTGTTTGATTCCGCTTGTGACAGTTGTCAGTTTATTTTAAGGACGGTTTTAAATGTTGATTATTCATTAGCCACTGCCTTCAAAGTAGAAGTCAAACCCTCCATTAACATATACAGAAGTATCTGTTATGTGTACATGTATAAACTAAACATTGTTTTTACCTTACAAGTTATTGTAATTGTATGTTAACTTGCAGTTAGCCTTTGGGCAATAAAGGTTGATTGATTGTTCAAAGTGCACACTTTTGTTGTGAAGGGCATACTTGGTTAAGCAGTGACAACTTATATTTTGTAGGAAATTTCACACCGATTCTTCTTCTTTTTTCTTTCCAGTCAGCAAAGCAGCCACTTCTGCATTAGAGTGACGTCAGACAGCAAGGTCACCACAGTGGCATCATGGGAAGTTGCCTCAAGGAGATATACACGTAACGTTATATCTCTGATCTGTATCTACACTGAAATCTCATTGGATATCCTATGTGACAACCAGTAACAATTACTTGAAATTTTGTACAATGATTACCGTATTGTTCTGTTATAAACTGGGTTTAGTAACGGTTGAGACAAGAGAATTTTTAATGATTGTTAACGTTACTATAGTCTCTTGGCTAGTATTACTTGCTGATGGCGACAGAACTAGATGTAGTTTATACATGTAAGACTTGTAGAATACATTACACAGTATAATTGATACGGCACAATACTTCAATATTACATCCAAACCAATGCAATTTGTGTATAAGGACATACGTAAAGGTTCGAAATGGTGTCAATATATCAAATAATATGGAAGCTATTCGTTTCATGGTTAATGATATAGTCGGATTTTCCTTGTGTTTTAATCACTGTCAGGTAAAGAGAGAAAGCTTTGCCATTTTCCTTCATGATCCGCATGACCAATAAAGTTGTAATATTTCATTTTAGTACCCGTTTTTTTACATGTATTACGATTTTGGACTACTTACCTGTTGATGGTCACAAGAGATGTTGCTTCCGTTCGTTTCCTTAACCTACACACTGCCGTCTATCCCTATAACAAATACAATAAAGGCTTACTACTACTACTACTACTACTACTACTACTACTACAAAACTCGAACCAAGTGCTTACCTTAGCAAGCTGAAGGTTACGTTGAACAATATGACGCGATGTTTTTCGCTTGTAGTATGATAATGTTAGCATATAACGACATACCGGCTTCCTATTTGGGCTACTTTGGCTTCTGATCCAAACCCATAAGGTCTATGGCCTGGGCCTAGCCACTGTCACAATGACTGGTGCTGTAGCAAACACCCTATGACGTTGGATACCATTATGTAGCAAGTAGAAGGACAGTTAGATTCGTGTTATTCATTTCGAGTAAGAAGAAACAGAGCAGTAGTTTAGTAGGATAGAATATAAGGTAAACATTATGCATTTGCTTTGCAAATGTTACCTTAACTTTCTAGTTTCCTATAGTTTTATACCTGAACTCCCAAAACGAAAGAATTAACTTGGTGTAGCCAGCCCTGCCGTACGAAGCCTCTCTGCCCGCCTGTCCTGACCCCACAGACCGTTCCTCATAACCTAAATGGACACTATCGACCTGCCTGTCCTAAAGGCTTAATTTACTCGACATCCGCAATATGGGATTGAGAATGCTTGTTGGATTGCCTGTGCACAAATTACCGGCCGCCTAACGATCGCTGAAAAGCGATGACAAAGCCATTCTGGTGGAGGCACGACCATTGGAGTTGACAGCATCAATATGGCAGCACGCCGTCTGCAGTTCTGTAAGGGTAAAGGTAGTCTCATGGCTTTTATCAGCCCGTAGGGTGGGTGGAAGGTGTTGGAAGGCAGAGCCCATCCCTCTCCTTCCACCGCCATTTCCCTACTCAACTGAAGTCAGGTAACCTATTTTACACCTGGGTGGAGTGAGGAAAGTCGTGCATTTCCCAAGGACACAACGTCTAGCCGGGAATGTCAGGAATCGAACCCGTGACCTCTCGATCTGGTGTCTGACCGCCGTATCCACCGTTCGACGACGCGCTCTTATAAGAAAAATAACCTAGAACCAGGTTGTCATCATCATTTATCAAAAGGCACAAGGGCAGTCCAGATATGAAAAAAAATCATTAAAGATGGAATGACAAGCAATGAAACAGAAAAACAAATACATTTTGATAGGACACTGCTAAATGATTCCAAAATTCAATTATTTCTCACCTAATCCAAACCCCATTTGCAAATTTGTGATTATAAAAAGTAAACTACTTCTCTATTAATTCTTAATTGAACACATTCATTTATATGATGAGTAGCCCCTCCAACTCTGCCACATAATGTAATCCAACACCATAGGGTGTCTGGTACAGCACCAGTTACCATGGTGACAGACGTCTGGTCCAGGTACTTGATCCTATTTGTTTGGAACGGAAGAAGAGGAAACAGCAAAAACAACATGTTTTCCTTTTGCGAAGGTAAAATTAATCAGCAGACAATCCATCAAATAACGCCTGTAAAAACATCCCCTTCCCGTGATAGTACAATAGGTTCAGCACCGAACATACGGCCCGGCTACCCGAGCACCCTTCAGCGTGTTCTGACCATGTGCGCGGCGTAATAAATATCCCGTGGATGAACGGCTGCTTAACTCCATTTTCCCAAAAGATTGACGACCCTGCCAATCCATCCTGCTCCGCGAAATTACAGGGATAAAGTCTGAATGGGCGCTGGCGTTCACACGTTTGTGTTCTATATACATTCATAGATTACTGCACTGGGCAAATTACAGGGATAAAGTGGCGAAAATCAATTTCTATTGACGTCCGGAATACAAACTTCGCGGCGAAGTGCAGTCAGGCCGATATCACGACCTTCCTACATTGCATCTACAGATACTAGTAGTCCGAGGCAAGCTTACTGTATACGTAGGTCCGGTCTTACTGTATACGTAGCTTGTACTTACTAGTACTGTACAAAGGCGGTGTGCTACGCCTAAAGGTGGCTTACAGGTTATATGCGAAACAAATCAAAAATACCAAAACGACACGTTTAAAAGCATAGCAATTTCTCGCGATTTCTGTTGCTTATATAGCTTTTAAGAAAGAAGGTTTAAGGTTGAAATACAGCATCATGTACCTTGTTTCATGCATGTGAATGGACAGTATATTTCCTCTAATGGCGCATTCGCATACTAGTATTGCCATTAGATCGCAATCACAAAAGTACAATCTAGCTTTCAACAACGTTGTTGTTTATCTATTTACAGCGAGTAACAATTATCACAGCACGAAAGAAAATGTTATCCCTGTAAACTAAAAGCATTAGAATGAGTAAACGCTGATATAAAGTATAATGAGAAATAAACAGCGAAAATTCGGAGAAAAAAATCGACTCACCGGAATTTCCGATGTCTCTCAGTCATTATCAACTACCTGGCCCAAGTGCAGTAGATACGTAATTTGCTCCCACGTATGACGTCAGCACCAGGTCAAAGTTCGTCAAAAGTCGGTACCGCCCCCAGTGCTGAGCTAAAGTGGTCTTTACTTTGGAATGTTCAAGTATTTCAGCATGACGCCAATCCAAAGATTGCTAAACATGTGCGTTCCCCGATTAAGTTTAAAAGTACCATGTTAGTTACGAACGTTGTTGCTTCCTACCATAAAATCTCAATCATGTAAGGAAGGATAGCTTTGTTGACCTATCGATTCGTAATTTCTCCGCTGGAGAGGACCCAAGATGGCAGGAAATAGAGCCAGTTTTCTGTGAAATCTAAATCATTCGCTGTCTTACGCGTTGCCAAGTTCCGCAATATTTTTGTTATATTCGGTCAGAAATTCCCGTTAGTCAATTTTTTGTTGGAGTTGGTGAACGGCTTATCATCCTTTAGCGTACTCAAGATGAAATAACGAGCATGCAGTTTCTAAAGAGCATGGCCGAATGTTACGGTATACAAGTTGTTTACCTTCAAGAAATCAAGGCAAAAGCACACCAGTATGCGGTAGTACTGCATGGCGCCCACATAATTGAGGTATGAAGTTTTCAAACTGTAGTGTAATATTGTTATCTGCTCCTAGAAGGCGCTATACAATCAGATTTGTAGTAGCTTGCTTTGCTTTGTCAATATGAGAAATGGATGCCTGCTATACAATATATCAGTTCCGTTTTCAATATTGTTCAAGGGTCTACATATTGTGGACCTATACTGTGTATATAATTTGACACTTCGTGGATGCTCGGCACACCGAAATACAATTCCGTTTTCATTTTACGCCGTTGTTTCATAGATGTTCTTCTTTTTATTGTCTCAAACTTAAGTGGTGGATTTTGTTAAATGCTACATTATGTAACATTAGGACAATACATAAAGTCAATTTTCTGCTCATTTCTGTGCAAAGTAAGTTGAATCAACCCTACTCCTTTGCAAATAAATACCATTCAGGAAGTGGAGGTGCCAAAATATTACACCATAAGAGTGTGTTTAAAAGCTGAAAGCATGTTGTTTACTTTTAGGTATTTTGTGGTAGTGCCACAAAATGAGTGAACCTCGTGTTGGCTGTTTAGCACCAACCATAAATGTCAGAAATGTGAGATAATTGCACAAATATGTTGAAAAGTAAATAATTCCAATCACATGAAGATTTTCTCAACTGAAATATTTCAATTTTTGATTTAAAAATGCTACATAATGCACCTTTAAACGAAGATGATAAAAAGTCGTATTTCCTATGTGCTAACTCCTTGGTGCTGAAAGTCTGGTTGCTTCTACATTACCGTTTTATATAGCCATGTCTGGTTTTTTTGATCACCATTAGTGGACCGTGGTCGTCCTGTGTCCTTAGTCACGGTTAATAAGACATGTCGTCAAATTCATGACTCAAGAAGTCGTCTCGTTCACTCTCACTCGCATCCGCTGACCCTGTTTAACCAGTGACACAACCGAGGCATAAATATCGTTTGATAATATTCTGTTTATTCATCAGATACATACAACACGTTCCAGTTACACTGGTATAGACTCGGTAGACCCAGAGAAAGTTCCCGGTGCGATCCGACACCATACTGTATCTGTGTAATACTGACTCATTTTGGAAGCACGGTAAGTTGCGATGAGGCGACATTAAAACCCATGATCCACCTATGCAATTTCCCGCTTGGCTAGGACCGTAATAGCGCTACGATGGGAAGATTTGCCAGTATGGCGACCGATATGAACAAATCACACGCATGACAGCCTCAATCGAGACGGCCCAACGGCATCTTATCCCCGTATTTTCCAAACACAATTCCTTCTGGGATTGCAAATGCATGACATGTTCTCCGGAGCTGGGCTTGTTGGCGCTCTCGTCTGCAATCAGCCCTGAACCACGTCTTCTCAATTTGACGGGCTGGCGTGTCAAACTCCTGTGAAATTAAGGTGGGCACCATCCTCGCTAACCTTGATTTTTTTCTCCTCGGCGCTTATTTCCCAGCGTGGCGACGGAAGAAGCGTAGTCTGCTGAGAGATAAAGGGTAGAATCCCGGATCAGGATTACAAGGTGTCAGTGCAGGGGTCGGGACTTCGGGAAGATTAATTTTCCAGTCCACTCACGGGGAAAAACCCGCCGCAGTCAACGGGGCGCGAGTATTTGAGATGATGTTTTAATACTGTCCACACGCACCGCCCCTGCCCCGACCTTTCTGACTCTTTATGAAGCACCCTCTTCTTCATTTTCTGAAAGGTCACATATTGCCTCCTGATCGTGACAGTCGAGACAGCCGAATATGTCCTGTCTATCGTCCAAATATCACCGCCACAGATAATGCGTTCGGACCAGGAGCGGTCACCTTTTGGCTGATTGGAGCGAAAGAGGAGGGATATATATGAAATGGTGACTGTGCAGCGCTTTGCGCCTTTGACCACACATTGAATTACATACACGGCACTGCACGGCAATGGATCACAAGTCTTACTCAAGCTTTCTTCAGAAGACTAAACATCGAGACGGTTTACGTGGCCAAGTTTCTGGGAAAAGTCACTCTGGTACATCTACTCATACGGCGTTACAATAGTTGGTCATCACCATAAAGCAAACAACTATCACTGCACAAAATCCACTTTTAAGCACGTTTTAAAGCACGCGTAAAGGTTACGTTTCTTCCATGGCGTGTGTACCTTTAAGCCTGCTTTAATGTGTGCTTAAAGATGGAATTTGGTTCTGTGGCTCTGTTACAGTAAGTTGAACAGTTAAACTTGTGACAGCCAATCATGACCACCAGGTATAGCATTGCCCTTTCCAAGATACAAAATGACATATAAAGTGTGTGGGAAATGTTAACAATGTTGTTACCGTGATGCACAACTGACAGTAGAGTACAGACCAACTGACATGTAGCGTGGGACGTTTAAACAGCCTTCATTCTCCACCTCTTCAAGGGTGCTGATATATCTACCTATATATTCTCCATTTTGACAGCAGGCAAAGTCAAATATGCTTTCCGTTAATGTCACTGTCGTCAGACGCACAACAGGGCGCCAGAGTAACACATAATATATCAATGATTCCACATATTTGTGAGGATATTTTACAATCATACGAGAGATAAACACTTTATACAAGTCTACAGTACATATTACATCACGACAATGTGTTTTGGAGCCATATGAACGTCCTCCGATGTCTGAATTAGAGCCGTTGTCTGGTGTTCTGTGAGGGATATCTTGGCAACGTTCCCGGATGTTGTCCTACGCTTTGTCATTGATGTGACGTCATGTGGCGCGACAGATGGTGTCGCTCGCGGAAGGATTCCCCGCACACGTCACACCGCAACTTCTCCTCACGTTTGCGCTTGGTCGGATCCACCTCGGCCTTGTGGTGAGAGCGCATATGGTACACCAAATCACTGGTCATGCGGAAGGAGGCGTTGCACTTGGCGCACCAGTTCTGCGTGGGAAGGTTGAACGTGACAGCGGCGGTGGGGGACGAGATGAGCGGGGGGACCGGGACGTGCGGGATGACGGGCGGGCGGGGAAGGAACGGTCTCGGCTCGATCTTCCCCATCCCCGGGAACAGCATCGGAGCGGCGGCTTTGTCAGCTGCCGACAGAAACCCGGGCCCGTCAAACTCTCCTCTGGGGAGGTACATGGAGGGTGGGAGGTTAGCGTTGATGGGAGCCATGTTGGCAATCGGAGCTTTGATTTCAAGTGGGAAGTCCATGTTTGTGACTTTGAATGGGTTGAGCTCCGGTGGGTAGGTGGGACTTACGGCGTGGTGGCCTCCTCCTGCTCTGATAGGCTGTGAGAAGGCACTGGCCGTCCCGCCACTGGACGCCGGTAAAACCTGCCCTACGGACCCCAGAGACGACAGAAGTCGCCCCGATGTGGAACTCAACTTGTTCGTAGTACCTCTCGACTCCGAGTCTGACTTTCTGTGATCCGGTAGAGGTGGTGTAAGGTTCTCCTTCGCCGCTACGCTGGAGGACTTGGACGAAGTGACTTCTGTGAAAGCACTCTTGCCGTCATCGTCTGTATCGCTGGAAGGCGTCAGGGGGCTCCCTCTGTCATTGGAGGACTGTCTGCCCAGGAGAATGTGAGAAGAAGAGGCGTCCGTTTTTCTACTTTCAGGGCTGTACGGTTTAGAGACGCTTGTACTTGTTTCTTCTTGGAAAGTAGTGTGTTTTGGAGATTTGTTGGTGAGGAAAGGAGAGTCGGAGGAGTCACTGCTGTCGCTACGTGGTCTCTTTGCGGAGGAGACGTTAGCTGTGTCCTTGCTATGGCGGGATTGGAACTGGAAGTCGCCGTTTGGTCGTTTTCTGCTGCCGTCTGTAGGGCTGTCGCTGGCATGACGTGGAGACGGGGATGTCTCGGTCGGTGAATGACGGGAGACAGTCTCTGGACTTCGGGAGCTCCGCTGAGGAGGCGAGGTCTGAACACTTAACAGACTTTCAGTCCGCGTGGAGGGTTCTGGACTCGCGGCCGCTTTGCCAGCCTTGTCGGCGGCCAGGCCGTTCGCTTCCTCCATGTTGTGAGGAAGGTCGTGGAAACTGAAGCCGGGTCCAGGCTTGGACGCACCCGCCGGAGCCGACTTGAGCATGCGCGCCGTGCGCACGGCCAGGTCGATGTCCACGGTCACAGGCTTGGTCGTCACCGGCATGGCCGCGGTGGATGACGGGAAGATCGCCGTGCCTGCTTTGCCCGCCATAGCCGACTGCCTCTTCTCGCACTTGTACCGCATGTGGGCGCGGAGAGGATTAGGGAACTGGAACATCTTGCAGCAGTGGGGGCACTGATAATTCTTTTCCCCTATAAAGCAAATTAAAAATATGAGTTAGCCCAACAATTTCCCTGTAAGCCGACCCCCATTCTAACCCCTGCCGGCCTGCAACGCCAAGATATGAGACAAATTCTATTATATGAGGCTAAATTGATTGGGAGACTCAGATCAAGATGGGACGTATGTTGCACACCCAGAAATCTGATGTACAAGCACCGACCGGGGACTAATTGAATTTCATAGTAGCAACATAAATAGGATCAGAAGGTCCTGGCTATTTTCCACAAGACGGGTTCACGCAAGCGGAATGAAACATGTCACCCAAGATAAGGGGATTTTGTGACTGGCTGTCATAACCTCAGTTTGTCACACGCATGGCAGGCGTTTAATATCCTCAGCAGCGGAAATAACCAGGGAAAACCTCTGTCAGTCGCATTTTGGGGCCGGGCTGTACTAGCGTGATTGATGACGTATGAAATAACATACGTGTTGGAACTACGATAAAGAGGCCTGATAAATATGAAAGGGTTCTGATCGCTCATTTCACGCCTCCTCAGCCACCAGTTAACTCCCACAAACTTCTGCTAACTAGTCAGACTTCAGATGATAAATGCACCAACTCCTCAAGGGATGTCATCACTGAAGTATGGTTGAAAAAAAGGTTCTTCACATAGGAGGAATTTCTCGTTTAAAAATATCAAATTCCTGGCAAATTTCTTGAATATATACTCAAGGGAATCGTTACTCAAGCAACTGGATAGATGTTGAAAACAGTCTCTGACGAAAAGCTGTGGATGCTACTTAAAACGTCTGACAGTTTTGAAAATCTATCCAGTTGCTTGAGTGATGCTTTTCTTGTGTATCTCATTACCTGGATGTCTACCCTTCACGTTTCTTGTATATACAGTCTCATTGAAGGGACACAAGGATCTGTAAATGGTGATTGTCATCTTATTTGACTCTAAACTCCATGTCATCCACTATCTAATTAATTGTTGTTTGTCATCCTTAACTGAGGTAAAGCATGATGTTTTGTTTTTCAAGTATATATCCAAACACACAGGGTCACCCCTACTCTTCTCGATAAGTGTGTTGGTTTTTTTTACGTGCTGAAGTTTGGTGCTTGAGGCTTATGTCTCACACGCGGGGCCCTCGGCTTGACGTAACCGTCTGAAATGACTGCATCACCTCGGTACTATAGACTGCATTTTTACCACCACATCACGAACTAGAGTTCCACGATCTCATACCTTCTCCAAATGATGTTAGCCTTTATGAATAAGAAATTATATATTAACCCCCTGATTATGCAAATAGGATCCTAAATTGCATGAATTATATCTGTTGATCATACATGTATTCTACACCAAAAGACAGTCTTATCTTGCCATTATATGCCAAGAATGCCATTATAGCATTTCCTCATAAATTATGCAAATGAGGTCCTTATTTGAATAAGTTATGTTCACTTAACTTTCAAACAACCTAAGTATGAAATTCCAGGCAGTTACCACTACGCAATTATAACATTTTCTCATTCAAGTTATCGTGTTTACAGACACGCACATACATACACGAACTCCTCTGAAAACATAACCTTCTTGGCGAAGGTAATTACGTACTAAGAGGTTTACAGCATACATACCGGCTATGAAGGAGGGTAGGATGTCTGGGATGCCGATATTGACGGCCCAGTCGTCGCTGTACCAGACGAGAAGCTCCTCGTCCCGCCGGATGTGACACACCGACCGGAAGTACACCTTGCCGCCCCGCTGGAAGGCCTCCATGTTTTGTTCCCGCCTGTCCCTGGCCGGCTGGATCAGACGTAACCACTTCAGGGTTTCTCCCGCCTCACGGCAGCAACTAGGGTCCACCTGAGGGAAAGATAACAGAAAAACATTCGCATTTGAGACATCTATGTAGTAAATTTGAGACATTTTTGTAGTAAATTCCAGACATGTTTGCAGTAAATTTGACACATTTTTGCAGTGAATTTGAGACTTTTTTTGAAGTAAATTTGAGACATTTTTTGTGTTTTTAGTAAATTGGGCTATTTCTTTAAAACGTATGTTTGAGACATTTTTAGTACATTTAAGCTCTCGCATTTAAGACATTTTTAAAGTAAATTTGAGACATCTTTAATAAATGTGAGATATTTTAAAGTAAATTTGGAACACTAGTACTTTGTTCAAGTAAATTTTGACAAATGTTTTCAAGTAAATTTGACACATCTATAAAATAACCGACCTTGCTCCTGACCATGATTTGGGGAGTTCGGTAGTGTTCAGGAGGCCATATTCGACTATGTGCGACAGGGGCTTTAAGCGACACTAAATGAAAGCTAGACTTTTTGTTGTCTAGTGTTGTACAGCCCGTCTTTTTCTATCAGAAGTATACTCACTGAGAGTGCCATCCTGGTAAAAGAAAAACACAAAAATAAACAATGAAAAAAAAACACTTCAGCAATCCATGAACTGTTTAATATCTGTGTCTCCCCAACACACTATATTGGGCCGCAATGCCAGCGGTATTAATATGGCAATAGATATTCCGATCACACCATACGACTGCCATATATATGACCTATCCAATTCAACTCCATTATTACGGTGAAGTTGAGGACCTATATATGGAGAGAGGGGTCAAAAGGAGTAAGCATCGATGCTCGCACCGTAAATTTTCATTAACTTCATTTAATTAGGAGGGAATTCGCATGATACACTAAATATGGTAGGGCTGACCTTCTCTTCAACGCTGGGTAACTTTAGCTAGGACAGGCCGGCTCGAAAATTTGCTCCATGTCAAAGACCACGAATGATGGCTACACCGGATTGAAAGGGGCTTGTATTTATAAATTACCTGCCAAATGATTAAACACATTTCTCAATGTCTGAAGAGGGGGATGAATTTAATTTGGCCCGAATCCTCCAGAGACGACCGCAGCAGAGGGTCTACATGAATGAAACGATATTGAGCGCCGCGACTTTTGCCTTTGTTATGTCTCACGGCAGAAGTTACGCTGCTTAATTAATTGAATGAAATGAAATTCAGAAAATTGGTTTCCGAATTAGAAAATGGTAATCTTATTATAACTTCCATAATACCCGGATAATCAAGTTAGATATGGTTTCCTAATTACGTGAATCGCTCCGGTTGGAGCGTGCGGTGCGCGGTTCTGAGAAGGCTGGTTGGTAGTGGCGTTGCGCGGTGTGCTGTGTTGTGAATACTTCAGTCATGAAGTGAGCGGGAAAATTGATGTTGCTCGCTTCCCTTCCCGTGCGCAAATTGCCGTGTAACCCCTGCTGAAGTGTCAGGACTCGGGCTGCTCAGAGCAGTAATAAGGCTTCTTCAATTACACTGTCGTGACCGTTCTTTACACTCCGTGTACTTGACTGACCTTGGGGGGAAAACCCGACTTTGCGTCGAGGTTAAACTCCTGAACAGGACATAAGAAACTCCAGGCCTCTTCTTCAGTGAGTCTTCTTAGACCTGTTGTTTCACACTTCACAAAACTCCTATCTTTAAGCATACCTTAAGGCATGCGTAAATTTCCAATTTTTCTATGATGAAAATGAAGAAACAAAACCTTTACAAACAGGGACAGGACATAAGAAACTCCGGGTCTCTTCTTTAGTGAGTCTTCTTCTACCTGTTGTTTAACACTTCACAAACTCCTATCTTTAAGCATACCTTAAAGCATTTTTTTTTTGTAACAGTCATGACTTTAGGCTCAAATCTGTTTTGTCTTGTACATGTAGATAGGAATGAGCCATCCTGTTCGACCTGCGCAGTTAGTCATAGTCTCTAGAGAGACTGACTGACATATATATAAAGCATGCGTGAATTTTAAATTTTTCTATAATGAAACTAAAGAAACAAAACCTTTACGAACAGGGACAGGACATAAGAAACTCCAGGCCTCTTCTTTAGTGAGTCTTCTTCTACCTGTTGTTTAACACTTCACAAACCCCTACATTGTATCTTTAAGCATACCTTAAACCATGCGTAAATTTTCCATTTTTCCATCAAAGTGAGGAAAGAAAACCTTTACGTATGCTTTAAGGTGCGTAAAGATATGATTTTATGCAGTATCGGAAACTCCAAAGTTTCGCTTCGACAAGACGAAGAGTGTAGCTGACAGCTGGGGATATTGTGCTCATGCGGTATTGTCTCGGTTTTTGTTCGCCTATCATGCTGCATTTCCGTGTAAACCGCCACAGGATTATATATATATTCAGCAGACTGTTCTGATACCACAAACAGCTACTGGGGAGAACACAGCGCAGGCATAGTTCGTCTTACAATGTTTTGGGACTAAAAATCAAGTATTGTAATGTAATGTAATGTATTGTGTAACACTACTTTGGCAGTAATGTATTGTGTAACACTACTATAATTAGGTCGTATTCGCGTATACGTGAGGATCCCGTCTATAGTTTTCACATGTATCAAAAAGGACAGACAGAAAGAGAGGCAATGGGCAATATTCTGACACAAATTTAAAGCCCAACAAGTAACGAAAACCGAACTTTTAAAAATAAATTAGCAATGGAATTTATACTCTCTCTCTCTCTCTCTCTCACACACTCTCTCTTACTCTCTCTCCCTGTCTCTTTGTCTTTCCCTTTGTGTCTCTCTGTCTCCCTTCCTCCCCATCTCTCTCTTTATCTCTCTATCTCTGTCTCTCTCTCAAATATTCCAAGGTATCAACAATATGTGATCACCAGTTCAATAACTAACACTGAAAGCGTGATATAGAACGTACCGGAGCACGAGTAGGGCCCCACACCTGCACAAAGGTGTAACAGTGCAGGCTATTTACGGAAATATCGTTTTAAAGCGGAAAATATCATGCTGCAACATCGGGCTTGCAACGACCTATAGAGAACCCTGGTGACGCCGTGTAGAACGCGCCAGAACGTGGCAACCATCTAGCACTGAGAGATTGGAAATGCAATGCAATTCAACCGCTCTTAAAAATTCCAATACTGCCCCGTAAACTTGACCCAGTGTTGTTTTGTATGGAATAAATTTGGTTAAAACCTCATTCAACCGAAACGTCTTGTCCTATGGTATTATTTTGTAAACCGTGTTAAGTTTTGTAAACAGTGTTCCCCCTCAGTGATACCCCTCGCGGGATGTTAGAGGGATACCCCAGATGAAAAAGTTTGATGATAAAAACCCACGTTGAGACATAACGAGACATTTTGTCGTTGATGATTTATCAATGAATCTGGTTCTTTGTATATTAATTATAAACAAGAAATCAAAGGTTTCAAACTTTCGGGAAGTACATTACATAGCTTGCACAGAATGCATTGCTACTTATGTATGATGAAACTTACTCCAAGGTTTATATTCCATACATTACTGGCAACTACATCTTTCAATCCAGGGGATTACCGTATGAAAACACAAAATCCTGTCAATCAAGTGAAACATAAACTCTCCCCACTCACTTCGGAATCCAAACATATCGACCTAACATGCATTGACGCCACCCAAAACAATACTTCCCTCCAAAAAAGTAACAAATGTAGACTGACGTTCACATGTGATAAAGTAAGACACAACTGCAATAAGAAAATCAAATCATTCCAAACGAAAACAATAAACACAAAGCTCGGAATTTAATTACTTAGCCTCCAGTCAACATACACTCAATTAACGGAGGGATAAATAATTAGTATGATCATTAATACGGGCGAAATAATCTAATACATCTTGATTAAAAGAATAAGTAATGTGTATGAAACACGACTGGGATATAGTGGCAATGAGAGAAGTTATTGCCCAACAGATGGCTGCTGAAACAAAGTGGATCTGAGAGATGCTACTGAGATTATGTTACTGATAACAACTATCGTATATAGTTAAAAATCAATCCAAAGTACAAGTACAGTTAGGCTAGACGAAGCAACTTATGCTTAGTCACATTTCCAAACCGGGGCCCGGCCGGGTAGTCATTTGGAACGAAAAATATGGTATAAAACGCAACAAAGCACAGAAAGGTTGAAAAATATCAACAATGGAACTATTTACGTATATTCTTTATGAAAATTGTTGATTTTTCGTTAAACGAAACAGCCCGGCCGGGCCCCGGCTTGGAAATGTGACCTCGGCATTAGAAAGTACTCAGTTCATTTTTCTCTCGATTTTGAAGTATAAATTTAACTTACGTTTTGAAGAGAACCTGGAACCGTATATAAACGTCAGAGCCTCAAAATAACAGGCTTAAACAACAACAACTAAAAAGGCCATCGATCAAAACACCACAGATTAATGAAAATATTTACAGCGTAAAGAATGCCAAAATACTACAATATCCTTAGGACATAGAAAGCGACTGAGCTAAATGCAATATCAGGTATCGACAAAGTAACGTGTAGTCTTCAATCTGTATGGAAATAGTACAAATACGTGTATGTATAGATTTTCCGTATTTCATGCAAATAACCTCCACTCTAAAGTCATCCAATGCAATTTTAGGACGGCCAAACAAAATATTTTAGGGGAGGAAACCTGTCTGATATTGACATTTACTGTCATTTTGTCGCACATTTTTGTCATCATTTCATACTTGAAGCGTTTGAAATAGTACATAGACGAGCCACGTTATGAGTATCTTTCTAATACCACCAATAAATAGCTAAAAACAGCCTACGATACAAAACAAGCAAGCAGCTTCCGTCAGCGACATCACGTTTTGCCTGACATCAGTATGCTATGGGATAGTATTGATTCAACTTACTACAAACAAAACTGATCTGAAAATTGACTTTGAAACTCCAGTTTTACTGTCATGAAATCGCTTTGGCTGCCTTTAAATCAAAGGCAACGCTGATTGTAATTGCCTAACAAGAAGAAGTCAAACCCAGTAAAACTAGTACCATGTATGTTGTAGAATATAGTATAATGCTAGACGTAGATATAGTCTCACATACCACTGTATTTTCTTTCTTATGTTGTTTGTAACTGCAATGCATTAGCCCTCGGGCAAGTATTTGCAATAATTTTTCTTTATTCATGTAATGCCCATTCTATGTTGTCGTCTTTTTCCCGTGCTAGATGTTCATCTTTGTAGCATGTAGTGTGTTTTTTCCCGTGCTAGATGTTCATCTTTGTAGCATGTAGTGTGTTTTTTTCCCGTGCTAGATGTTCATCTTTGTAGCATGTAGTGTGTTTTTTCCCGTGCTAGATGTTCATCTTTGTAGCATGTAGTGTGCGGCATTGCTTGACAATCATTAGACAGGGCGCGGTATAATTGCTGAAGTTACATCCGCTGACAGCAGAACACATCTGCCCTCTCCTATCATAACACCCGTCAGATCTACTGTAACGATGATGCATCTACTACCTGCGCCAATGATTATCACTAGAGCTGGAGATATGGTGCGATTTCCCTGTGATAGCTTGGTACAAGCTTCTCTGGCACGTAAGAACTTTGCTGCACAAGATATTCTCTTGAACGGTTTTAATATCATTTTCGGAAACCTTCTCCCAGGCACCCCTGTAATCCAAAACTTTATCATCTTATTAGCAAAATATTTCATATTCCAGAGTAGAAAGTCCGAAAAATTGAATTTTCAATCCTTTCTAAATTATATATCCTTTTTTTTAACAAAGTTGAGTTTTATATCGCTTCAAGTAAAAAAATGGAAGAAGCATCTCGGCAAATGGGGCGGATTTTGTGTTTAAATTATATTTTGTCATACAATATTTATATTCATATTACTAAATCATATTATCTATTATGATTTCATACTACTTCCGTATGTACATTTGAGTTACTTCGGTTTGATTTGACTTATGTTGTCACGTTGGATGGTTCCACTTCTTTTGTTCTTTCCTATTGTTGAATAAAAAAAAAGAACTTTGTTGCACGACAATCGTACGCGATTACGATTACGATTAACAGGTATAAAAGATCTTGTAAAGAGCTTCAAGAACACTTAGTAGTATCCAGAGAACAGCTCAGGACAGAGGGAACTAGAGATATTTTGCTGCTGTCCTACATGCCGGTCATTAAGGGCAGTAAGTAAGTAAAATAAGTAAGTAAGTACGTAATATCGTACACAGTATAGTAGTAGTATAACGTATAGAAACAACTATTGAATATGGTACAATAAAGGGGTTTAGAATAAAACTTCACATCATAATTACTAAAACAATAAGGGCTAGCATCCTTCTTTAAGAATGTTGGTTACAAGAAAGTACTGCTAAGAATGACTTTCGATAAGAAAGCAGTCTTTTATATATATTTACCTATTTTTGTATTGTGGAAATTGTTGCAGCTAAAGTTAACGGCCTATATATACATGGTTTGTTGTTATTTCTCCGTTTTCCTTCATTTGGAAAACAACGCACATAGCGGTGATCGTGCAAAGTTACCTCCTAGCTAACACATAACAGCCGAACAATAGCCAACCTCGCCGCGAACACAAGCCAACCACAGCCGACCTTTCTCCCGACCTACTCCCAACCATGGTTGTGGGGAGTTCGGGCAGTGCTCGGGAGGCCATATTTGCCTGTGTGTGACGGGGGCTTTAGGCTCTCACTATGGACCGTCCAGGGGCTTTGTCTCAATCTCCAGTCAGCTCTGTAAAAACCCTTTAGTTCCGCAGCCTGCCGCTAGTATTCTCCATCCCGGTTTTTTTTTACCAACCCTTCTCACGAAACAATCGATTGTTAAACCTGGGTGCAAACTAATGCAGCTGCCGATCAATCATCCTAATTCTCGGCACCCATGGCTCAACATATTGGATTTTGTGTTTCGCTAATCAACAGGCTCTCAAAGGCGCAATGAGTATTCATCGCGTGTCTGGAACACTTGAACTGTGTCCCACCTGAGAAGCGAAGAGGAGAAAGCGTCTCTCGGCACACGTCTGGGTGTTAAAGAGGTATCATGTAACGTTTTTTGCACAGAAATTGAATATTTTAATTGAAAAAAATGTGTTATAGTGAAAAAGTGTTATAATGATTGTAATTTACTTCCGATATTCAACGTATTTGTGGAATTATTTCACATTTCTGACATTTATGGTCGGAAATAAAACAGTCCACACAAAGCGCACTTATTTTGTGGTACCACCAGAAATTACCAGAATGTAAACAAACATGACTGACAACTGTGTTTCAAGCTTTCAAACAAACTAGTAAGGTGTCATATTTTGGCACCTCCACTTCCTGAATGACGCTAATTTACAATGGAGTAATGATGATTCAACTTACTTTATATGTAAAGAAATGACCAGAAAATTCACTTTTTATATAAAAAAATGCAAAATTATGGTTGCTGCGTTTCTTCAGAAAGAGGCACGCATCTAGCGGTAACTGTCTACACAGATTTGACCTTTCAAATGTGACATTAGCTACATGACCAGGGGAAAACGCGCCAAGCAAGTTTGGCTCTTGTTTGAACCTTTACCTCGACCTCTCGTTAGATTAAAAAATACTGGCATTTCATGAAATGATAGCTACTTAGATAAAACACGTTGGCAACACCGAAAATACTTTGTTACGAGTGGTAAAGTACTGTCATAATATATTGAATGGATGAAGGAAGGAAGGAAGGAAGGAATGAAGGAAGGAAGGAAGGAAGGAAGGAAGGAGTGTGTGAGTGAGTGACGACTTTTACTGTACATTTTTGTCACACTGGGCCAAGCACAGGTCACAACAAAACATGATGAGCAGATTCAGTTAACAGATGCAAATTAAAGCTCACTATCAGTAGATGAATTCAACTTCTTACTTTCCAATTATAGTAGAGATTGAGAAAAATATTTAAAAAAACACAGATGTGTTGTTTTTCGATGGAGGGTTTGTCTAGTTGCATTAGGAATATGATTTTTTTTTCTACAGTGCTTAAGTGTATGAAATAGAAAAATAGGTAAGACGTACTAATGTATCATAACTACAGACGTATGTGCGAGAGAAAATGATTGTGAACAGGGAAACTACTCTCAAATCGCAAGCAGAGGTTTTGGTTTTGGCTTATTTTTGGCGTGTTGTAAGGCCCTTTTTATCGTTTTTTTCACTGGATTTTTTTACGCCAACCCAACATGGTCCCGATAAAAAAAATTAAAAAGCAACAAAACATGCCAAGAATAAGCCAAACCCCAAACCTCTGCTTGGAGAGTACTCGGAAACAAGCTTCTAATGATATTGCACCAGTGATTTCCACCCAAACACGTCCGGACCATTGATCTGATTCTATCATACGATGATAACAACAACATCCATCCGTTTGTAACAGCGATCTCCTAGTCTCCACCAGACTTCTTTTGCAGGTTGAATAAATCGTACAAATCTTCTTTTGCTGGCTGAATAAAACGGGCATTGACGATCAAATTGGCCTCCCAACTTGATCGCCGATGGCCGGCTACCTTCTCTCGCCAATTAATACCTTTTTTAGGCCGATTTCTACGATTTGGTGGAGACTAGCGATCTCCCGCCGCTAATGCGTCTGATGAATGCGCCACACAAACGAGCATCTGCTCTCTGCGAGAATGACAGCTATCTGGCCATTATACACGTTTTCACCTTGAAATCAAGGCGTATAGAAAAATAGAATTCCGTTACAAATCGTGCCTCCGCATTGTTGAGATTAAACAAAAGCAAACTGGTAACAACAGAGGTATTGATGCTCAAGCTAGAACGAAAATAGCGACATACTTTTTGTAGTGTCATCACAAACTGTTGGAGACAAGATATTGAGACAAATATACCAGATCTTGAAGACAAAAATTAGTTTAAAATCGGGCGTTTTTTTTTATCCTGTGTACTACTAGTAGTATTTCCACTATCGGTTGTCAGGGCGCATTGTACCTTGTGTATGCGGTAAACATGCACACCCCATGGCGCCTGAGACTCAGGCCATCTGTCTACCTCTTCACAACAAAGCAAACACACCGACCACGTCCTATATGTCTTCTCAATGTCAGCTGAGCAAGGTCAACACGGCGCTTCGGCCCAGACATGAGGCTCAGAGGTCACAAAGAAGCTAGGAAAGACGAGCCTGATAGAACAAGTACTGAATTAAATGTGAATGATGTTTTTCTGCGTTGTAATACTCAACCCTCAACCTCAACCATATGCATACTCTCGAAGTAAAGACTTCGGATTGTTTTTGACGTATTTTAGGCGTTTTTATCTTTTTTTTCCAGACAAACGGTGGTGTATTGATACTGTCTTGCGAATTTGATACTGTTTGTATCTACCAAAAGATATGCTTGGAGATTATCTATTCGGCGTCTGTCATAAGAAATTACAGAGGTATGGAACTGATAGAAAATGATCTGATCATGAAATAGAAAAGGTACAATTGCACTTGTTGTCCACTGTAGGTTGCTCATAGGAAAACAATCTTATATATAATCACTCATGATCGATATTATGTTGTGTTTGCATAAGGAGAGTTGGATAGCCAAGTTGTTCTTCCAGATGGAGCTAATTCTTTCACCGTTTATATTATTGTATACTGTATACCGGGAGGAGGCTGTATCTTGTACGACTTGTTGCATGTGCAGAACTTGACTCTCAAGTTAGTTCAACTACATGACTGCGATGGAACCCCGATAAAACAAGTCACTTGAAATGTTGTCTCGTGTATCGGGATCCTTTGTACACGACAATATATGGAAGAATTTGCCACCCAAATACTTTGGAAACAATTACATCTAGAAGTAAATGATATGTAGATACGGAAACTGGAGCATGGAAGACTAAGACAATATTCGCTGATCTGTTTCATTCTATGTCATTTGACCAATAGGCTACCACACATGTACATGATTATACTGTGAAGGGTTTCTTGTGTTAATCGTTGATTATTTTTCTACATTATCTATTTGCAAATGAAAGCAAATCATTTGTTATAAATGGTAAAGAGAATACGCAGAGGAAACCCTAAACCTCTGTTGGTTTATCTGTGGTTTCCCTTAAATGTGACTAATTATTTGTGGCCATGACAGTTTCTCATCATTATAACACACAAATAACATCAAAACGAAAGAAAATGAAAAATAGTCATTATAGAGGCATAAGATAAAAGGGAAACGGACTAACTGCTATACCTAACTATTGGTTACCTTGTATGCATATGACACCATCCTCTTGTCCTTGGTCCGAATGCCGATGAGAACGGCGGGGTCGACGTCGTCAGTCCCGGAGACGTACGGGCCGAAGACGGTTCTAGGCGGGATGTCTGCGGTGGTCCAGACGCCCGTCAACAGCTCGGTGGAGTCCCTCTCGTCTGTCATGGTCTGGCCTCGGATTTCTCTCCCTTCATCCATTGTCTGCCCCATGCGCTGCCCTGCGGGGGAATTAATTAAGGCTACATTTAAAAGTGTGTTTTTCCGCGGGCCGTGCCGCACATTCAACGTCGCCATGAATCAAGCAGCTGATCCGATATCGTTGGGTTCCATTAACAGCCTGACGTCGTCCTGTCGTCTGAGCGTTATCCTGGCCGCGCGAGCCGGCCGTGAGCGAAACCAGAACTAGAAACGTTTTTGTTGATCTCGTGGGGAATTCAAGTTTCCACGAGTTGGAAACCTACGCCTGTCAGCAGAACACTCTGTTTTTTATCTGTCGGTGGCGGGCCCGAGAGAGCCGGCCTCGCGCGGTGGCCTGTTGCTCCTCCGGTCACACTACCAAGGGCGGTGCGGGGAATAAACCGCTCGGCTCGGGCGGTGAAGTTTGCCGTGGTACGGCTGAGGTGGTAACCACGACTGGTAGTGTGTGTGTGTCTGTCTCAGTAGTCACACCTCCCCGGTACAAGACCTGATCGATCAGGCTCAGGCTAATTACGCATTAACACTACACATAACAGCTTGTGGCTGTCCGGACGCGTATAATTCGTACGGATGTCGATACATTTTGCAACAACGTAACGGGCGGCATGCGTGCATTTTTGCTGACTGTCGGCGAAATTGCTGGAACGAGCGAAAGACACCAATTTACCAATACGGAATTCTGTCTGGGAAGAGACTCGGCAAAATCCTACTATGGATAGAAAAATATAGATTGAAAATTATTTTTGCTTTGTGAAATTATGTTTTCTCATCCATGACATCCACACTCAAAATCCAAACCCAACTACGACAGCATTGAAGGCATTGAATAAGCCCCCATAGTACTTTAATACCACTATCATGGAAATAAATATGGAAAACCGATTAGATCAATAATCATAATAGAGATCTATTTATAAGGCAGCACGTGTTTGGACTACATTCAGTGTTTGCGTCAATTGTCATTTTTGAAGCTAGTAAGAAGATAATATTATTTTCTTTTCATGTACACATTCACATTAAATCTATCCAATACAATTTACCACATAAAAACCTCGTTACAGCGTGTGTCATTATTCACAATATAACTAGCTTTTCCAATTTAGCCTGCCTGGGCTGTCATGGCTGATAATTTTGGCGTCTAATTTTTGAGTTGGTTTGCTAAGAGCGATAATTGGGGAGGATATGTTTATTATCGGGGTCATCTGTAGTGAATGATACTCCATGGACGGGGTGGCGGAATTACAGCGAGTAGGGCGCCGCATGTTGCAGGTGGTGAAAATGCGTTAATAATATCCTCACCACCTGGGACGGTCTTATATTGCACGGTGAAGCCGTAATTTGGCACTGTCACAGTCGGAAGACACAGACGACGATGATTTAAATACTTGTTCGCGGTAACATATGTCCATTTACTGATGAAAAGTGATATAAAATACCGATCGATCTCTCAGCGCATCGCTTCACCCACGGTACGTGCGAAAAAAATTGATCAGACGCAATATTGTCGTCTGACATTCGCCTCGGATTCTCGCCGTGTCAATTTCTATATTGTTGGGGGTGAAAACGATCTTGGGCTGATGGGAGAGCCATTCGCGTTTGTCACTCGCTCCATCAGCAGTAAAGTACCGGGCCTTCAGTACTTCCCGGCCGCTCTCCTGACCCGAGCGCCACCCTGTCTTTGGTGATTTCTGCCCCGACTCCCGCTACAAGTGATTCTGGGTGGATGTGTCATTCCCGTATGTCGTCATAAAGGGTTGTTAGAGGAGGATATCCGCCGGCCAGCGCGCCGATAAACATCGTCAGATGCGGGGAGAACGACACTCGTGGGTGCGTTCCCTTAATGTGGGGACTTAGGAGCGACGCATTACGGAGGGCCCTGGGGGAAGGAGCCGGCAACTTGGCGGGGAGGAAGAGAGGAAGATTGCGGGATGCACTTAAGTAATCAGTTGAGACCGCTTAGGTTGAACCCACTACTCCAGCACCCTATAGGCATTGGCTGCACCGGTGAATATTGTGCCTACTACATCTCCACATTCAGGAATTTTAAAACAAGGATACATATCTATATTATTAGGCAATCGTCAATTCAAATACTAAGCATCACTACTCCAATTTTACGTAAGATTTGGTGTAAAATGAATATCACGGACATCAGCAACTGTATCAGAGCAATGAAAATTTTTGACAATATGGAAAGTTGACAAGTGAATAAATCACATAGTTTATCGCTCATAGTTTGTCATCATCATATCAATAATTCACATTTCGGAGTCTTAGGCTCTATCCTTATCTTCCATGGCGTTAAAAAATGGCTTGAAGAAAACATGAGAGTATAATATTAAACGTTGGCTGTCAGTAGTGATATTTTTCAAAGATATCCACAAAAACCCCAAGCCTGAAGAATTCATCTCAACTACTACTACAGACAAGGCAGAGACAGTTGCTGTATCCAGATCCGATCTTCATCCAGAACCATGCTCAGATATACGGTTCTGGATAGTCCAAACGTATCCCGAACCGTGTCTGGAGCAAAAATACAACAAGAGCAGTCTCAGTTTGTGAGGTAACCAAGGCGCTTCTGCCGCTGCCAAAAACCTTCTGTTCTTCAGACGGCCCATTTCTATTGATTGCGACCGGGCCGCCCGTCGCTGGTCTTTTGACTTCGTGATGAATTAAAGGTATTGAGAGCAACTATGTGTGAAAAGAGGACATAGGGCCCGGGTGCAGACGGCGTAGGGTAAGAATAGGCTCTGCCCGGAACAGTAGGTCGATTTTCGAAATGTTGTACACAACGTTTTCTTCGTAACACGTCTACCAACTACCATTCGTAGAACGCAACATGAATGAGACAATATACTAGGTTAACACACTACTAAGCGTCATAAATGATATATATTGGAGCTAGTTGGCTTAGCGAGTTATTTCATTGACCCGGTACAGTTTAATACATAAACCCTCTGCATACATGTCTGTGTGTGCCATGCATAAAGCAGCGAGGCACCGTATAGTACTCGAAATTCTGGCCGGCAAACAGTAATTCTTACCCAGGGAGCATTGTGATGTCACTACGATACAGCAGAGGGAAACTCATGAACGAGATTCCATGTCCCTCATCCCGCACATTAGCGCCACGATTACATCAAACATGACACGTTATACTCACTGCGCCTGAGATTGCAGCAGCTCTTCCCCGTTAGCGGATTCTTCCCCCCGTTTCCTGCCAGCGACAGCCCGAGAGCGTTCGCCCGGAGCTAGTAGCTTGCACGCGCAGAAAAACAAGTGTAGGTAGACGGCGGGCACCGTAACATATGCTACCTAGGCGAACAAAGAGGTCGGGACAGCACCAAGTTTGGCTCCCCGTGCGCCCCGTATGAATAGCGGCTACTGATTGATTTCCAACCAGCCAACATCTGTGGTGATTGCACGCAGAGAGGGCACTCCACACACAAAAGTAGTCAGTTGTACCAAAGGACGGTTGTCTCTTACCTCTTAGTAGTCGATGTGGGGTGGGTAATGCAGGCCACGCGCTCGTGGTTTGGGCCCGTCTGGCTAGCGTGTGGCGGTTGATCGGAGCCTGTATGTATGACCTGTACGGAACGTAGTGTGGCTGCCGGCTTGATATGTTTATGAAGTCGTGTCGAAACATAAATGGATGGCCCAGTCAGGCATGGCGAATGTTTCCCATAGGGCGGTTTGTTCGCGTGTCTACCGTCCAATTTTCACACCTGATTGGTTATTATCTGATGAATCTAATTACTTAATTTATGATGTTAGCCCACGGTAAATGGGATCTGACAAAATGCATATCCTGCAGCAGATGCTAGTATAAAACCACGCAACTGGGACGCCGTTCGGCTTTTCCAGAATTCGGGGCGCAAACGTAGGACTTAACGCAGAGTGGCTAAAGGGCGTTACTAATGACCCGATAGAAATTCTCCCAATGCTTTATTACAATCCACGCGGAATCCCCGCGCACAGTAAGGAATATCGCCCCAACTGCATGATTTTCGACAACATATGCCACGGCTAATTATGTACGGTAAGCGACTTTACGCAAATTTGCCTGAAAACATTTCCACTTGGGGTGTGCTGGCTTTATTATTCATGAGCGTCAATTCTGCTTAAATGCCGGGTTAGTTTTGCGTGTAGAGACTGCCATCTGCTCGGGGTTTGGAGAGACTTGTTTGGAACACAAAAGACGAGGGAACAGCGGCGCACAGCCAGATCACACGCCCCCCTCCCCCTTATCAACAATGACAACCACCCGTCTCTGAGATCACACCATTTCTCTGTCGTGGTACATCAGACGAGCCCTTAAATCAAACCAATAATGGCTCGTATGTTAGAGTGGTCATTACTGGGTAGGTTTTCTCCTCTGAGATCTAACCGGTGTCCCACTCGAGACTTTCGTTTCTAAATCTTGTTCATCCATCCTGACAACAGGACCTCTTTCTTCTCCCGACACACATCCCGGCTACTGTTACCCCCGGTGTACGTATCGGCTGTCAGCGGCAGCACACAATTATCCCGCGGCACACAGCATTGCCGAGGCCGAAGGAAAAATGTTGTGTGTTCCGGTTTCCCGACCGACTCTAGCAAAAGCCCGCCAATACTAGCCTTTTTTGGGGGGAGGGGGGGTGTCTACCAGTATCTTCAGAAGCAAATTTGTATTGAGCTGAGGTATTTGTCCTTACTCCACAAGCAATCGGAGGAACGGGTCTTGGAGAGAGTCCCAATACATTTCAGTTTTACACTTTTAACTTTGTTATTTGGGGGAAAAGAAGAGAAAAAAAGAGAGAATCCCCACGTACTAACTCTATTTTGTCAGGGCTGAAATCGGAAACACAATGTTTTTTTCTGGGCCTGAAGACTGCCGTGCTGCGAGCTGTGACGACTTGTCTCTAATAAAACCTCACCAGTACACTAGCACCAAGGACAGACAGGTCACCAGCCAACACTCCCGTAGATGAGAGTTTTAGCACCCTGCATATTACCTGCAAAACTTATCCATCACTTTATTACCACGCCACGATCGATGTTAATTTCAGGCTTGATACAGAGAAACATATGGCGGGAGTGGTCCTAAATAACGGGGCTGCGAGATGATGGTTTCAGGCAAGCGTTACATCTACCACGTCAAAAGACATCTGCGATCGTTCTAGTCTGCTACAGCAACAAATAACTTTAAATATACAGTAGAGTGGAGGAAAATTAGCCAATTTGGCTCCTGTTTTCGCAAGGTCTTATCCACATTACTGAAACTGTAATTTGATGATCATTTGTTTCAATTGTGACATAAGTTCATTCTCTGGGTACAGATTGAAGATTGTCGCAGACAGCTGGGATACATACTTAACCCAACTACACAGCCAAATTGCACGACAAATCTTAGTACGGAATGGTTTGCAATAATTAATCCAATATGTTAGAGCGAGTGTTGTGGCTTGGGTCGGGTTTTTAGATGCGGTATTTGTGGGTAATTCAATCTGCGTTGACTGCACACAAACGTGGATTATGTGACAGGTTGTAGACACCCAAGGGGGTTTGCCACAAAATCTAATCGCCAAGATTCTAAATGCAATTAACAGCAGCGGCGCGAAATAGACTCCACCTCACATATGGCGAAGAAAAGCAACTCTACCCACTGTCTCTCTCCCGCCTCGTCCGGGCACCCAGCCAAGTATGCAGATTGTCAAATTAACCCTGATTGAAAGTACGTTGGATTTATTTAAAACGCCATCAAAGCGAAACAAAAAAGCGGCAAATTGCGCCGAGACACGGCGATTATTGTCTTGAGCCAGATCCCGGTAAAGACCCATTGTGTGGTGACGGCTCGGATATAAAAGGCCCCGTAAAATAATGGAAACACAATTTGCGTTTGGAAGGGATTTACGAATCGCCAGGAATGAATTCCAGCATGTCAATATGGCGTCAAGATCATTGCGTTTGGCGTAATTTGGCAGCGATCTGGGATCATGAAGTACTGCGCCGCTTTCTTTTTTTATTTGACGTCCCCAACCCCATCTTTTGGCAAGCTAAATGAGCGTTTACTCAAACAGATTGGGAAGAGAAATTGTCTGCGATGCGACGTCTTTGGGAACAAATGCATATTTATCGCCGTCTTAGCGGGGGTAATTTGTTATTTGTCAGCGGATAATGCTGAGATAGCAGCGGAGATTCCGACAGGCGGGACGAGACACTCCCGTCATCCGTCATGCGGGACATTTAACGGTTGACAAACGGCGGATTGCGGGACGGGGAGAGCTGAAGCACCGTTCGGTACGGCCGGCGGACGGGCGGACTAATCCCGACCATAACAACCCGCTCTGTTTGATGGGCGTCCAGGCACCGCTTGTGCCGCATGTCACACTGCCGGTGATGTCCAAATGATCCCACCTACACTCGTCACGGGAAATCATTAGGAATAAACTGTAGAATAGCAAGGACTCACTCTGGTGTAGATACCATCATATACGGAAAATCTCACAGTAATACTTATAAATTTCCAATTATCTTAATTACGGTAACATTAAAGCAATTTAGTAAGTTACTGTACTTGTTTCCACTTTTTTTGAATTCGTCTTACATTTCTGAAGAAATTAAGACAATAAAAGAAAGAAAGTTTTTAACTCCCTTGCTGTATTGATGGATTTTCTAAATCTTAAAATTGACATTGATGACACCATTGACATTGTAAATATAAACCACTGAAACAAAGTCTACTCGAACCGGGACAGGGAGGCGGTACCGACTTCCGACGAACTTTGACCCAGTGCTGACGTCACACGTACACGTGCGGAAAACACGTGCCTACAGCACTGAGGTCAGATAGCTGATGAAGATGGAGGGAACGTCGGCCGAAATTACGGTGAGTCAAATTTTCTTGAGTTACAGAACAGGTTAATTCTCATTATGTACTCCAACCATTTATAGCTACTCATTCATCACAATGAAAACGTATAATCCTGATAATATAGCCATATAGGTAAGCTCTGCGCAATTAAAAAAGACTAAGACCTGGCGCAGAGTTTCGTATTTGTTTTTATGTATGAAAATGTGCTGACGCTCTATTTACATTTCAATCCACTTCGAATTCTTTCGACTGGGCCTCTTACGCAAAACTGACTACACGCATTGATTTATCACAGTGATAATGTTCAACTGTACGTGCGATGTAATCGTTCTGCAGATATATAAAGATGGTTCAAGTTGAGAAGTTGTTCTTTTTTTCGTGTTATAGAACAGATCATGCCCAGAAAAGAAAAAAATATAGTTTCATTTATAAACCACGTAAACTAATTAGTGTTAAAACCCCTTCACAGTCATTTACAGTTAATGTCATTAGATAGATTAATGAACAAGGGAAATAATAAAATACTTCATAGCCAACCTTGCTTTCTACTCTGCGATACAGGAAAAGACTTTGAGGCTGTTTTTTTAAATTCACATATATTTATTGAGTATTGTGCAAAAAGCAAAAGTTGCTTATAGAACACCTTCTACTCAAAGTACTTTGAGGCTGTTGATGTTTTCTTTTTGAAACCTAACCTGCCCTCTTCTTTAGTTTTGACTATAAAAAAATAAAATTGTTTTGATTTATCAAACGTTTATTATTTAAGAGTTAATGACCCACCCCGAGTTGTATATGGTGTGATAAAAGCCTTGTCAGTTGCTATAACCGCCGAATAAAATCCCCGAGTGAGCGTAGCCATTTCTTAGCACATTTTGTCATCATTTCATTCCTGAAGTGTTTGAAATAGCCACCAGTCCCCAGGAGTCCTTTTATTTTTGTCACCACCAATAAGTAACTAGAACCAGCCTAGGACATAAAAAAAACAACCGTTTTCCGTCAGCGACATCATATTTTTTTCCTTTACAGATATCAGTATACTACGAGATAGGGTTGATGTAACTTAGTACTACAGACGCCAAAAAGCAGTTACTGAAGCAACTGGATATAATTTTGGAAGTTATCATATGCAGTTGCTTGAGTAACTGCTTTTTGGCATATCATATTACCTGGATGTCTAACCTTCTTCGACGTTAGTACTACAGAGTTTTGTCACTCAGCGGTCGCTCAAAAGTCGCCGTCTAGTACGTGGAACGGGAACCTATGTGTCTTCATATCAGCATGAAGTTGCTTTGCCAATGGAGTTGTCAGATTGGCCAAGATGTAAAATCTGTTACTCTATTGTTAATCGAAGCCAATTTTATTTCTCGATACGGAAGGTAACTAAGTAGAATTGGGTGGCGGTCGTATCAAACACAACATTCAAGGCTTAAGGATAGATGTCGTAGCAGAATAGCCTCTACCAGGCACCGCGGATCGCTGGAAAAATAGTAGAAATTGGCCGAAATAAAGGGATACGTGGGTCGCAAATTGGAGCTTCTATGGCCCTGGATCTTCTCTGGTATACTATCCCTTTATTTCGGCCAATTTCTACTATTTTTCCAGCGATCCGCGGTGCCTGGTAGAGGCTAGTAGCAGAACTGTACTTCCTTAAAATCCTTACAATGCTGGGTTTTGTAAAAATGTGCTCCCCAAGCAGAAGTTTTTATGTATGCTTCGGCTTAGGTTTGACGTGTTTTTTTGGCGGGCTTTCTTCTTTTGTGTCAGCATCGTTTTATTTCTTCAGTCAAACAATGACGTATTGGATGCGGCTCTGCCAATTGCCAACTTGGAGAGTAGTAAGAATTGAGTTTTTGAAGCTTTGTGGGACCTAAACACTTGACAAAACCAGTAAGACACTACCTAAATTTCAACAATATTTTGTTGGATATAGTTTATCTGGTAGCCATGTCGCTAATTGTTTACCCAAATACCGACTGATTTACTTTTTTGTTCAGTTTTGGCTAATTTCTGTACCATATTTAAGCTCACACGTTAATAAAGATTCATTCATTTCTTCATTCATTCATTCATTCATTCATTCATTCATTCATTCATTCATTCATTCATTCATTCATTCATTCATTCATTCATTCATTCATTCATTCCTATTGGCACAATTAACCACCTCGAGACATTCTTATCAAACCGTAACTTATAGTTGTATTTTCTTACAACAAGAGTATGTACATGTGTACGTGACCTGGTAGAAAATACCGAGTCACTAACTCGGTCTTATACAACCCTCCTACTCTACCATACAAACAGCTAATTTCTATCTGTAGCCGAATAGATGCTTTTTCGAGGTAATCCAGTATTATACACATGTAGGTAATCTAGTATTATACACATGTAACGTACATAGATACATGCGTGACATTTAAATTGTACATTGAACTGTACTGTGAATGTTATATATACAGTGGTAACGTGAACGTGCTATAGCATTCTGATCTACATCTTATATGAGCTAGCATGCATTCTGCGCTCTCTATTGTATCTCTATTGTATATACAGAATCATATATCCAGTATCACGACCATATTGATCATGTTACAGATAGTTTTTATAGTTCTGATATCTTTAAAAATAGCGTGATGGATATATACATTGTGCAATATTGTCCCAACAAAAAAATCACGTCAACTCTGTACTGGGTAGATACTGGTCAACGCAACTACAAAAAACGTTGAATTTACCAGTGGTAGTAAATGCCAGTAAACACTGACAGTAGATAAAACTGTTGTTAAGTCCGAAATTACCTGACTTGACTTTTATTTACTACCATTTTCTAGCCCGGCTCTGTTTACGACTTTGCTGGATTTTACTACCGTTGATAAATCCAACTTTTCGTGCAGTGCACTAGTTGACTTGATGCATGAAAGACTTGGATTATTGCTTCAAAGTAAACATTCTCTTATGCTCATCGATGTGAACTATGGAAGGAGTAAGAGAATATTTTATATTCTTACAATGTACAAATATAGGGGAAGGACAGGATATATAGACATCTATTTCTGGTCAAAACATCGGTTAACACAATCGAACACACAGGAGAATTTTGCTGTGAACTGACCTTAGAAATAGCAGTACTGCCATCATAGTCTTGAACATGGTACCAGACCCCTAACTTAGCCTTAGTTTTTACATCAGTGATCATCCAAATCAATGCGCTAATGTGTCCCTATACCAGCCTCAAGCATCCACGAATGGTTTCTTTGTTTTTAGTATAACCCTACTGATCTTCTATGAAAAGTGTCACCCTTACCATACCAAACTGTGAAGAAAAATATTTGAGTAAAGTATCAAACAAGTATGAAATGCGTGTCCAGGTTTATGAGGAAGCTCGTACTGTTTGTAGTATACACTCTTTCCATCCGCAAACGTCGTCAAAAATCGCCGGTGTGGCCTGACCACTTTTCCTGTACACCTAACAGACCGCGTGTGTATCATAAACATCTCCTACTCTAGCGCTGCAAAATGGATTCAGTCACGACCTTCACCTCTGTGGAAGCGAAGTTTGCAACTTCAGGAGACAAAGTCAAGTCGCAAAAAATTACTGCCTTCTCAGGGTTTCTACACAAAGATTAAAACTCGTGTGTGTCATTTTTCCTGGTCACGACAAGTACTTGTTGTACATCCGGGCCCTGCAGCCATCCCTGAATAGAGACGGAGGACGCCACAGACTACCTGTCAGATTTGACCTACTGCACGCAGTCACGTGTCCCTAATCTGCATAAAATGACGTCATAGAAGCGGTGGACTGATC
Source organism: Branchiostoma belcheri (assembly GCF_001625305.1). Taxonomy (NCBI): domain Eukaryota; kingdom Metazoa; phylum Chordata; class Leptocardii; order Amphioxiformes; family Branchiostomatidae; genus Branchiostoma; species Branchiostoma belcheri. The sequence goes on from NW_017804420.1 coordinate 868,579, forward strand.
CATTCCTTGCCAAAGAAAGGTGCGATATTGGGGAAAATTTGGATACGTTCACCACCAGTCTTTATAACGACTTCTGCCAACCGAGATGAAGTTTGAAGCTAACTACTGCTTGTCGTCTCTGTTGTTTTGTCAGACTTGTGTCTCCTCCAGGGCGCTGTGCCTGATGCTTCCCGACTGTTCCTCCACCTGTTGAGACGCCGTGGGGGGAGGCTTCCTCTGGAAAGCGAACTTAACTCCCCTCTTCTTCTGGAAAGCAAGGAAAATGGTGACAGAGTTTACGACATCAGGTATGAGAAACTTAAAAATCTAAAGTGATCTCTCATCTGTACCAAGGTACAATATTAGCAAGCAATTCAATGCAATTCAAGTCAGCAAGGTGACCAATTATTTGAGACATACATCATCAAACACCGATCTTTTATTTATAGGAAGATCCTTCTCCAAAGTTTGTCTCTTTACCTGGCTGGAAAGTTTTCCAGGTAGAACACGTGCCCAGCACATAACTCAAGAAAGCCTTAGCTGTTTATATGGATTATTGGCGACAGCGTATTGCAAAGCCCAGAATAGGAGAGCCATTTGCCAGAGCTGCGTGAGATAGCTGCTTGCAAGAACGTCTATCTCTCGGTGAGTCATTATCACATTTGGGGTAACACCGTCGGCAAGTCCACCGCCAAACCCATCAAGAAAAGTTATGGCACCTTAGGTAC
>NW_017804420.1:869305-870798 GCF_001625305.1 Branchiostoma belcheri
TCTGCGATGCGACGTCTTTGGGAACAAATGCATATTTATCGCCGTCTTAGCGGGGGTAATTTGTTATTTGTCAGCGGATAATGCTGAGATAGCAGCGGAGATTCCGACAGGCGGGACGAGACACTCCCGTCATCCGTCATGCGGGACATTTAACGGTTGACAAACGGCGGATTGCGGGACGGGGAGAGCTGAAGCACCGTTCGGTACGGCCGGCGGACGGGGGGACTAATCCGCACCATAACAACCCGCTCTGTTTGATGGGCGTCCAGGCACCGCTTGTGCCGCATGTCACACTGGCGGGGATGTCCAAATGATCCCACCTACACTCGTCGCGGGAAATCATTAGGAATAAACGACAGAATGGCAAGGACTCACTGTGGTGTAGATGTTATCATATACGGAAAAGCTCGGTTTTCACAGAAATTCTCTCACAGTAATACTTAAATTACCAATTATCTTTATTACGGTAACATCAAAGCAATTTAGTAAGTTACTGTACTTGTTTCCACTTTTTTTTGGAATTCGTCTTACATTTCTTAAGAAATTAAGATAATAAAAGAAAGAAATTTTTAACTCCCTTGTTGTATTGATGGATTTTCTAAATCTTAAAATTGACATTTATGACATCCATGTGAATATAAACCACATGAAACAAAGTCTACTCGAACCGGGACAGGGGGCGGTACCGACTTCCGACGAACTTTGACCCAGTGCTGACGTCACGTGTACACGTGCGGAAAACGTGTCTACAGCACTGGGGTCAGATAGCTGATGAAGATGGAAAGAACGTCGGTCGAAATTACGGTGAGTCAAATTTCCTTGAGTTACAGAACAGTTTAATTCTCATTATCTACTCCAACCATTTATAGGTTCTCATACATCACAATAAAAACGTCTAATACTGATAATATAGCCATATAGGTAAGCTGTACGCAATTAAAAAAGACTAAGACCTGGTGCGGAGTTTCGTATTTGTTTTTATGTATAAAAATGTGCTGACGCTCTATTTACATTTCAATCCACTTCGAATTCTTTCGACTGGGCCTCTTACGCAAAACTGACTACACGCATTGATTTATCACAGTGATAATGTTCAACTGTACGTGCGATGTAATCGTTCTACAGATATATAAAGTTGGTTCAAGTTGAGAAGTTGTTCCCTTTTTCACGTGTTATAGAACAGATCATGCCCAGAAAAAAATAGTTTCATTTATAAACCACGTGCACTAATTAGTGTTAAAACCCCTTCACAGTCATTTACAGTTAATATCATTAGAAAGACTGAGAAACAATTTAAGGAAATGATAAATACTTCACAGCCAATTGACCTTTCTACTCTACGATACAGAAAAAAGACTTTGAGGTTGTTGATGTATTTGAAACCTAACCTGCCCTCTTCTTTATTTTTGACTAAAAAAAAATAGATAAAATTGTTTTGACTTATCAAACGTTTATTATTTAAGAGTTAATGACCCGCCCCGAGGTGTATATTG
>NW_017804420.1:870818-870944 GCF_001625305.1 Branchiostoma belcheri
TAGTAGCAGAACTGTACTTCCTTAAAATCCTTACAATGCTGGTTTTTGTAAAAATGTGCTCCCCAAGCAGAGGTTTTTATGTATGCTTCGGCTTAGGTTTGACGTGTTTTTTTGGCGGGCTTTCTT
>NW_017804420.1:870964-919386 GCF_001625305.1 Branchiostoma belcheri
CTGGTAGCCATGTCGCTAATAGTTTACCCAAATACCGACTGATTTACTTTTTGTTCAGTTTTGGCTAATTTCTGTACCATATTTAAGCTCACACGTTAATAAAGATTCATTCATTTCTTCCTTCCTTCCTTCCTTCATTCATTCATTCATTCATTCATTCGTTCCTATTGGCACAATTAACCACCTCGAGACATTCTTATCAAACCGTAACTTGTAGTTGTATTTTCTTACAACAAGAGTATGTACATGTGTACGTGACCTGGTAGAAAATACCGAGTCACTAACTCGGTCTTATACAACCCTCCTACTCTACGATACAAACAGCTAATTTCTACCTGTAGCCGAATAGATGCTTTTTCGAGGTAATCCAGTATCATACACATGTAACATACATAGATACAGGCGTGACATTTATATTGTACATTGAACTGTACTTTCAATGTTATATATACAGTGGTAACGTGAACGAGCTATAGCTTTGTGATCTATATCTTATATGAGCTAGCATGCATTCTGTGCTCTCTATTGTATCTCTATTATATATACAGGATCATATATCCAGTATCACGACCATATTGGTCATGTTACAGATAGTTTTTATAGTTCTGATATCTTTAAAAATATCGTGATGGATATGGATATATACATTGTGCAATTGTCCCAACAAAAAAATCACGTCACTTCTGTACTGGGTAGATACTGGTCAACGCCACTACAACAAACGTTGGATTTACCTATGGTAGTAAATGCCAGTAAACAATGGCAGTAGATAAAACTGTTGTTAAGTCCGAAATTACCTGACTTGACTTTTATTTACTACCATTTTCTAGCCAGGCTCTGTTTACGACGTTAATTGCTGGATTTTACTACCGTTGATAAATCCAACTTTTCGTGCAGTGCACTAGTTGACTTGATGCATGAAAGACTTGGATTATTGCTTCAAAGTAAACATTCTCTTATGCTCATCGATGTGAACTATGGAAGGAGTAAGAGAATATTTTATATTCTTACAATGTACAATATAGGGGAAGGACAGGATATATAGACATCTATTTCTGGTCAAAACATCGGTTAACACAATCGAACACACAGGAGAATTTTGCTGTGAACTGGCCTTAGAAATAGCAGTACTGCCATCATAGTCTTGAACATGGTACCAGACCCCTAACTTAGCCTTAGTTTTTACATCAGTGATCATCCAAATCAATGCGCTAATGTGTCCCTATACCAGCCTCAAGCATCCACGAATGGTTTCTTTGTTTTTAGTATAACCCTACTGATCTTCTATGAAAAGTGTCACCCTTACCATACCAAACTGTGAAGAAAAATATTCGAGTAAAGTATTAAATAAGTATGAAATGCGAGGCCAGGTTTATGAGGAAGCTCGTACTGTTTGTGGTATACACTCTTTCCATCCGCAAACGTCGTCAAAAATCGTCGGTGTGGCCTGACCACTTTTCCTGTACACCTAACAGACCGCGTGTGTATCATAAACATCTCCTACTCTAGCGCTGCAAAATGGATTCAGTCTCGACCTTCACCTCTGCGGAAGCGAAGTTTGCAACTTGAGGAGACAAAGTCAAGTCGCAAAAATTACTACCTTCTCAGGGTTTCTGCACATTCCAGGTGATAAAGATTAAAACTCGTGTGTGTCATTTTTCCTGGTCTCGATAACTACTTGTTGTATACCCGGGCCCTGAAACCATCCCTGAATAGAGACGGGAGAAGCCACAGACTATCTGTCACATTTGACGTACTGCACGGAGTCACGTGTCCCTAATCTGCATAAAATGACGTCACAGAAGCGGTGGAATGATCCATTCCTTGACAAAGACAGGTGCGATATTGGCGGAAATTTAGATACGTTCACCACCAGTCTTTATAACGACTTCTGCCAACCGAGATGAAGTTTTGGAGCTAACTACGACTTGTTTCTGTTCTTGTGTCAGACTTGTGTCTCCTCCAGAGCGCTGTGCCTGATGCTTCCCGACTGTTCCTCCACCTGCTGAGACGCCGTGGGAGGAGGCTTCCTCTGGAAAGCGAACTTCACTCCCCTCTTCTTCTGGAAAGCAAGGAAAATGGTGACAAAGTTTACGACATCAGGTATGAGAAACTTACAAATCTATAGTGATCTCTCATCTGTACAAAGGTACAATATTAGCAAGCAATTCAATGCAATTCAAGTCAACAAGGTGACCAATTATTTGAGACATACATCATCAAACACCAATCTTTTATTTATAGGAAGATCCTTCTCCAAAGTTTGTCTCTACCTTGCTGGAAAGTTTCCAGGTAGAACACGTGCCCAGTACATAACTCAAGAAAGCCTTAGCTGTTATATGGATTATTGGCGACAGCGTATTGCAAAGCCCAGAATAGGAGAGCCATTTGCCAGAGCTGCGTGAGATAGCTGCTTGCAGGAACGTCTATCTCTCGGTGAGTCATTATCACATTTGGGGTAACACCGTCGGCAAGTCCACCGCCAAACCCATCAAGAAAAGTTATGGCACCTTAGTTACTGCAGCCGCCATTAAATCCACTGCAGTTCTCTTTAGTCCCGCGCCACTAATGGCAACAGTCTGATCCTTCACACAAGCCAGGTTAAAGATACATCGTCCATCATGGCGTCAAGACCAAGCCCCTGGCAGAGCCATTACAGATTCACAAACCTTCTTTTAAACCCCTGCTGTCCGCCCTCAGCATATAGTACGGGCGAAATTCCTAATCTTGTCAAATTACCGCGTTAGCAAGGTCGGTCAGTCAACACGTCCGGCATTTTATATTTAGGGGTGTTTTTTTTCTCTCCACTTGTGAGGTTGGTGGAACTCCTTCCCGTGTTCATAGATGACCATCGTTGTTATGATGAGCCTCCAGGTCCCTATGTGGTCAGTTCCACACCATGCATTATCCTTACGCCCTAAACTGGACACTTAAGTACACCGCGAGGGGACAGCAATGACCATTTCCGTGACGTAAAACATGTAGGAATGGCACCTAATGGACGCACGGTGTGGCTTCCCACACATTTTACGGATCCATTTCCATCCCCGTCCTTTCGATACATTTCGCCTCGGCTATCTATTTCTGCCACCGGGAGATTAAAAGACTTGCATACAGTCTCATTACCGGCAGTTCCCCGCGGAATGTTGACCTCTGTCTGTAAAGACACGGTTCCGGCCTAGGTCTAAACATGGCAGTACATTAGCATCTACATATTAGCTACACAAACACTGCAGGAAATTCTACCTTTACGCACATCTTAAATCATACGTAAAGATAAACGCGAATGGAGAAAAGAAATCTTTACGAACGCTTCAAGGTTTGCGGAAAGAATACATTTTGTGCAGTGAAATGCTTTTTTTCAACACATAACTCTTACTTGCTGCTACCATTGACTCGCTGCATGTAGAAATACAGAGAGGACCGTATATACAAACGTCCCTGTACTTTTGTTACGCCAATAAAGTTTCATGTGAAGAACAGACGTCACTACGAATCTGTAGCCACTAGAGCAGACACTGCAACTAAGTAGTAAATTGTGGTCAACATAAGCCACAATCAAAATCATACCGGGCGTAAAACGAAATGTCATCGGGTCTAAATGTTACGGATAGCCGATCGAGTTCAGCACGAGCAGACGTCAAATTTACGGACGAGATTTGGATACAGCTTTTGACTGATGTTAGATCGGGTTTACTGGTGACAGCTAGTATATGGTTTCCAACTTGCAGTTTTGTTTTGTGGAGGCCATGGCACGGCACCAAGGAAGCAATCTGTTTGGAGAAATTTCTTTTTCCTTCTGTTTCCACGACATAGTTGAGTTTAGAATTATCGCAATGTCAACAGTTAATCAACCAGATATGAATATCTTTTCATTTTTCACGGTTTGCCCTGATTTTTTCACGTGTACTATGAGTTGGATTGGATCTCAGTTGCAAATTTTAGAAAATAATACAAACATAGTGATTGTCTAATAATTGCCACATTCCCTCTTTTGAGTCCAGAAAATATTACGAAAGTTTTCATTTATAACAAATTTGTTTCGTGACACCAGTCAAATATCTTCATTACTTTTCGACTTGATAAAACGGTGAAAAATTGGAAAGAAATTTAGAATTAATATAATCTGACGGCTTGTGACAAAATTCTTTACTTTTGCCGAATTTTCTTGCACCAGTCTTAAGTCTCTGGAGACTCGTGGCCCGCTCCACCATTTGTTGTTTGATGATGCCCGCCGGCCACAATCTATCATACACACCCATTTTCACAGTAAGTGTTTGTTCGGCGATGCATTTTTCTTGTAGTTTTTGCGATCGGTACAGAGATATGGAAGATCTTTCCGGCTTCTTTTGGTGCTTCGCCAAGATACGGATGGAAATGGAAACAAGGGTTCGCGCCCACAGTACCAAGACTGTAAATTTTAGCTCCCTGCGATTTGAAAACTTTGATGTCGTCCATTTTGTCGGTGTTAATTGTCGAATGTGGGGCTACTTTTCCTCATAACAACTATGACATGTACTTCTGACAACGATCCTCAGTAACCTGTCAAACTATCAACTACATTGTCAAATCAAATACATTCTTTCCATGTATATTATGTGCTATCAGTACATACGCGTATGAATCGAACAACCAAACCGTTATGCAGACGCCAGACGTCTAAATAAACTAAATGGTGCGAAACTAAGTAAGAAACTAACATAAAACAAACGAAAGAGTTAAGAAAACTAATTAAATAAAGTAAGACAAAGAATAGAATGAAAAAATAGAATAGAGCTGTAACCAAAAAGTAGAATGAAGCTGCGACCAAAAAAAAGTAGACTGGAGCTGCAACCAGAAAATAGAATAAAGCTGCAACGAAAACACAGAAAGGAACTGCAACCAAAAACAAAAAAATGAAGCTGCAACCAAAAAAATGTAGATTGGTGCTGCAACCAGAAAAATGGAATAAAGCTGCAACGAAAACACAGAAAGGAACTGCAACCAAAAACAAAAAAATAAAGCTGCAACCATAAAAAATGTAGATTGGTGCTGAAACCAGAAAATAGAATAAAGCTGCAACGAAAACACAGAAAGGAACTGCAACCAAAAACAAAAAAATAAAGCTGCAACCAAAACATATATTGGAGCTGCAAAAAAAACATGAAGCCGCAACCAAAAATATACTGGAGCTGCAACCAAAAATAGAATTGAGCTGCAACCAGAAAAATAGAATAAAGCTGCAACCAAAAACAATCGAATGAAGCTGCAACCAAAAAATAGATCGGAGCTGAAACCAAAAACAATTGAATGAAGCTACAACCAAAACATAGATTTCAGCTGCAACAACAACAAAAAAAATAGAATGAAACTGTAACCAACCCGTACCATCCTCCTGTATCTGGACTTCCCCTTCAGTGACATCATGGGATGCCGGTAGCGCCTGCGCTGTGCCTTCTTCTGTTTCAACAGCTCCTGTTGTGCTTTGTACGTTCTCGACACCTGGAATGTGGGGGAGGGGGGCGAGAATATCAAATAACGGGGACAGAAAACATGGACAAAATTCGATAGTTTCATGAACAAACTGTCAAGCAACACAGTTTAAACGATCAACATGAAAACATTATTGACAAAAAACTTTTTTTCTAATGCACAAACAAACCGTAGATCATTAATTGTTAGCCTTCCAAAAAGATATTACAACGTAATACTCAAACGAGAAACTAAAATAAAAAGATAGGAATCAGCCACATATAAGCTAAGCTAATTGGCAATGGTTCAATGGCTAATGGTTGAAATCGCACCCATGAAGATTCTGAATTATCAAACAATTCTCAAAAATGGGAAGATCGTAATTGTTTAGCTGAACAGAAATAATTTCAACTTTTTAATCCCTGTGAGACTTTTTTCAGTCGACATGACAGTGACGATGATAGTGCTGTCAGTACTGCTTCATAAGTATTCCGGCGCGCACTTGGAGAATCTGCCGACAGGGCTGCGCGACGATTGTGAAGATACATCGCTCACTTGCGGTGCTGTCTTATCGCAATGGTAAGCGTAGCCGGCTGTTAGCTCTCCCATGGGCCACTAATCAAGTGGTTTTCCCCCCGCTAAAGTGTCTTGAAAGCCTGGAGTCGACAGAACGAAACATGTCGTTTTTGGCGCCAGGATTCTTGCGCGTGTTGCGCCCCGGCCTTATTATATTTCCCACTCAGATCTCGTCTGATACAGCCGGCGGGGCCTCGCACATATCTCCCCGCTATCACAGGCACCCACGAAGGTCACCTCACTTTTCAGCTGCGGGGAATTTTCCCTCCAAAGTCGGCCGAAATTTCCACCTCGCCGTAATTTGTCATCATCTATCCGCCAGCGGAAAGAGCGGGGCCGGCGATCAATATGGCCGGATTTATTATTGTATCAAAATAATTCACGGGATGGAGATTGGATAGCCGGGCTCGACGACTCCAGATTAGAAAAGCCATCCAATAGAAGAGAGGAGAGAAAATTCGGCCGGTCTGCGAGCATCAGATGTATCGGACTGGAGCGGGACAGGTGGCGGGCCAAATGAAGTGATAGCGACTCTAAATTAACGCCAAGGATACCAAACATATGTTGAATTGAGGCTCGCGTGGCGGACCTGATGCCGTGACCCTCGGTCAGACCCTATTGGAAACATTCGATTAATGTTCAGAGGAAGACTGACCCAGGAACCGCGGCTATCGGATCGGGAGTAATTGAAAAAAGGAAAAGTTTCGACCCTTTCTCGGTAACAGCTTCTCCGAAGGCGCTGTCAGAGGCTTCAGTTTAGTTTTATTTGTTCACACAAAAATATATAAATAGCATAATAAAGAAATATATGAAAAAAAATGTGCAGGAGGAGGGAGGAAGTCTACAAAGCTTGTACAAGACCCTGCTCCTCCAAACCTAACAAATATTAATAATGAATTCCAATCTAATATAATGATTATGAAATGACAACAGTAACAAAGATAGAACAAAGGAAACACAAAGCCCTCCCTCTTCCTTCAAACGTAACAAAAATATCAATCATGAAACTACTATAATGATTATAAAAATGAATTAATAGTAACAAAGATGTAAGAAAGGAGAGTAGTACATTATCAATAGGTACGAAAAAGCAATTCACTCATGACCAAAAAAACATTACATGACCGGAAAACAATATACTGGAAATTAATACAACTGAGATAGGAGGTTGCTGGCTAAAAAAGAGACCCGGAGCTTCAAAGTACCCGCTCGAATTTCCCGGCTATAAAAAACTGCTGGATTTGAAAGGCGTTCAGAGGACGGAGCGGCGGAGTGTTAAATTCTGAGGGGTGCGTCCGCGCCAAGGCATGAGGCATGGAACCCTCGACCTGACATCTTTCGGATTATCATATTTAACCCGCGTATTGGACGTGAGGAAAATCGATGGGAATATAGCTGACGGCTCCCTTCTGCTCATTCACTAATCGATTTTTGATGTGTATGGCTTAATATAGTGTGAAATACCGCGTGAACTCTGTGGCCCAGAGGTCGAAGAGTCAGCCTACCGCAATGTATACCAATGCGCCGCTATCCTTTACCGACACGCTTCAAACTACACAAACTAATACTCCACGGACAACTTTTTGCCATTTACCAAGGACAGTAGTGTGAGAGTAATATCTCCACTGACTGGATATCAAGCACAGCGCCCGGCCGCGGCCCGCACTTCCCGGGTTTTCTGCTCAAAATGAGATTGGTCATTCCAAGTGCGCTCGGTAATTGCTACATACATCAATAATGAGTGAACGGCGGCGAACCGCCTTCCCCGGCGTGCTTTAAGAGGCGATTTCAAAGGCCACTGCAAATTGAATCTGACTGAATTTCATTAAAGCAAGGGCAAGACAAGACGGATAAAATATAGGGCAGTAAAACAGGTCTGAACAGGATTAGGAAACGATGGTCTCCATACCTCTTCATTTAGGACACAATAAAACATGGCGAAGAAACTTCCCTGCAACGAGAAAAGAGCAACAAAGGGGTTAACAAGCAGAGGTCAGGCGAGTCCATTAATCTAGCTTAAAGTCAAAGCATCCGTCGCTTCTCCAGTCCAAACCTTCAAACGAGCCCGTCGTGAAAATGAATTGGACACGGTAGTCCGGCTATCATGAGCTGTCTCAACACACAATAACATTTTACGGCAAAAATTGCAACATGCTAGATATAACGTTAACTATAACATCTGATATAACGTTATATGAATTGATAATACACATGCAATTATCATTGTTTCATTTAAAATTTTAACTACACGAAATCCCATCTTGAAGCACACATTTAAGCATACGGAAAGGTATACAAAAGTGCAGAAACGAAATCTATCTGCATGCTTTAAGTTGTGCGGAAAGAAGGAATTTTGCGCGGTGTTTAAAGGGTAGAAATGTGGTCTCTCCTAAATAATCATCAAATGGTAATTTCACGATGTCCTGGGCTGGTACTGTAGGCCATATTGCTGCCTTTACTGTCAGAGTAGTACTGTAATAATTCTCGAAATATGCTCCCTTCACTGCATGCAGTATGTTGTGAATATGAGACCCTACGTGCGGCTCTCTTGATAAATACAGAGCGGCACTTAACGTAGTCATTCAATAACAATTGGATCTCATGGCCTGTTCTATTAGGTTGTATATTCAGGGCTTTAGTTAATACATAGGACGTATTTGAAGTGTACTAGATTCATAACCGACTAAAGAGCATCCAACTGAGCCTTGGCCAATAGATTAAGCTACAGTATACATACCCAGTGCAATTTGGAAAACAATAACTAATATTTAAAGCTACTGTAAATTGAGTGCCACCTTTCCTTCTCTTTTCTATCATTATATCTTTTCATAACGTTTGTCGTTTTTAACTTGCCTTTGTTTTCGTGCTGTCTTTTGTTCTTTGTTGCTTTCTTTTTGCCTTTTTTTCCTTCTTTTTTCTTCCCTTCTTTTTTATTTTTTTCTCCTTTCTTTCTTTCTTTCTTTCTTTCTTTCTCTTTCTTTCTTTCGTTCTTTCTTTCTTTTTATTGTTTTTCATACATATTTGTTTCTATACATATTTTAGATAAACCTAGATGTATCTGAAAAATGTATATTTAAGACTTGTACCTGAAGTGTGCTGAAAATGGCGAAGAGGTATTGCAAGATGGCGCCGACCATTTTCAGAGACAGAAAACTGAATGTCCACGTGACCATGGCTAGAACTAGCTGCGTCCAAACTGCTTTGGCGTGGTTTCTGAAAAAGAGAACAAAACAAATTGATTATGAAAAACTTAAACTGTTCTCCAACTTGACTCACCAGAAATTTTCGACTGAATCACTCAGTCTTCCTCAGCTATCTGACCCAAATGCTGTGGACACGTGATTTTTCCCACGTGTGACGTCAGCAAAGGGTCAAAGGTTGTCTGAAGTCGATATCGCCCCCCGTCCCGGTTGAGCGATGGTTGAAATGCCCTGATGTATATGGTCTCTTTTATGTGCTCTTTTATATGCTCTTTTAAAACAAATTGAATACATAAAAGAGACAACATTACCCACACGATGTTTTTTTTTACTTTGGCGATCCACATTTGCTATCGGCTGTATATCTTTATTCAAACTTTACGAGATGGTTTTGTGGAGGTTTAGTATTGCAACTATCTTTGTAGGTCATTTAATACTGCACAATAAACTCAGAAATGTAACGTTATCTTTCACAGGAAACAGCAAAGTATTGGGACAGCAAGGTGCGTGTATTACTGTCCTTACAGTATCAAAACTTAGCGTTGCTCTAGCATAGCCTACTACAACATTCTCTTGTGCGACTATTCTTCTTATAGCCTGGTTCCCCCTTACTAATAGTATCCTAGTACACTAGTTATTCTAGCTTTCGTACCCCCATTTGATAGCTCATAATATAATAATAATAATAATAATAATGGTTTATTGATGCTTGTAGTACAGATTAGCAGGGCCCAGGGAATTTGGCCCTGAATTACTCTGGCATTCACACATATTACTTACTGCATGTTTAAAATTATTTGTCGTTCTTATTACTGACTGTAAATATGTCAAAAGCTTTTAAAACACATAATGATAAAAAGATCAGGGAACAATAATCTAAATATCGTGTATCAAGAGTAACATCTGCAGTCTCAACCGGCATTTATAAGTCAGTGATCTCACAACGCCTACCCAACATCACAATATGCGGTATTGCACTGTTCTTAAAATGTTCCATTCTTGCAGTGATAGTGTTCTATTTGTAGCAAGATCTGGTCTCTCTTGCATTTGTCAGCCACTGTCTTAGGGTTTGGGATTCCATTTCTCTGTCATAGTGTTTGGAGAAGCTAGAATAGGATGGATACAGGCTTTGCACCAAGCCGCCATGAAGCACAGAGACATATGAATAGTCGACAATATTTGTTTCACGACTTTCCTCACTTCGCTCAGGTGAAAATGAGTATTGTCCTGTCATGTGTTTGCCCCTGTGTTGGTGGTGGCATTGATATAAGTTGAAAAAACTTGAGTATGCGTCACCACGTCTGCTGATTACATGTTGGAATAAAAAAAAAACTCCAGACACAGCCCGGCAAGTGTAACTGACTGGAGAATGGCGTCGATGGGTGTTTTTATCTTTCCCGGCCTGTCCAACACCAGGAGTAGCTGGTTCTGGATCCAGTCGTTGTTTGATCAAACGGTTCTGTTTTCAATCACGACATCCCGCAGATGTCTGATTACGGCTGCGTCAGCCGAGCTGTCGTTTGCCATCAGCCGGTGCGTGTTACTGCTGTCGCGCGCCATCAGCCGGTAGCGTGTAGCTGTGATCACATCTCGCCTCGCTCGTTAGGCCGAGAGGAGTGGGGCTCGTCATGCGGAGTGGCAGCTCTCTGTACCCCGGACCAGCGTACCGCAACTAAACAACTCTGATGGTAATAGATGCCTGGGCCATTATTACCACTTAGCCAAGTGCAGATAGCCCCCGGGAAGCAGCCATTTTTGTTTGTTTTCGGTAGTATTTTTACCACAAACATTGCTTTTGAGTGCTTTAACTATTCAACATCACAGGAACGAGATGCGACATTAGCTGACCACACGAAATATGATTTATAATCACACATTCCTTATGGATGAAGCAACGCTGAAACAGTAGCTCATTTCAATTCAAAACCTCTCTATGTTGAGTTTGTTTTTTCTCAATCTCCTTGTTCATGTGATATTTCACTTCAAGATAGAGCTATTATAGAATACACTAGCGCAAGCTTACTCTTTAGTTAGCCTCCCCCAGGCCTTCCTACGGGGGTATGGATGGTGCAAATTGTGTGTGCAAATTACGGTTGCTAAACTCCTCTGGCTAATTATTCCCCCTATTGGCTAAATTGTACTATTTTTTAACCCGCAGTGTTGATCTAGTTGAGACTACTCTCTAGTCTAATAGTTATTCTGCCAAATAACTGCATGCCGCGGAATGACGATATTATGGATGCTTCTGATGCTGAATGAAGACTACTGCTAAACTCCTCTGGCCAATTATTCCCCCTATTAGGCTAAATTCTACTGTTTTAGAAATGTTATTCTAGTGGAGACTACTCTCTAATAGTTATTCTGCCAAATAACTGCATCCCGCGGAATGACGATATTATGGATGCTTCTGGAGCTGAATGAAGACTGCTGCTAAACTGCCAATTATTCCCCCTATTAGGCTAAATTCTACTGTTTTAGAGATGTTATTCTAGTGGAGACTACTCTCTAATAGTTATTCTGCCAAATAACTGCATCCCGCGGAATGACGATATTATGGATGCTTCTGGAGCTGAATGAAGACAAAGCGACGCCATCCCGGCGTACATGTGCGCACACCGAGCCGTGACATCAATACAAAAGACGCTCGCTCCTGTCTATTAAGCCGCACTACTGTTAACGCCAGTTTGGCCCTTGTCAAGGTGGCTTCAGATCGATGGAAGAGGAGAGAAACAGGGTAAGAAAGGGCACGACTGGCGTCCGGTTCTAGCGGGGTGGCTACAACAGTATCTACTGTCTAAGTGCGGCCGGTATATGGTGGGAAAGTACATTCTCCGAACATATCACTTTGAACAACTCACTGCACGAAATCCTATGTTCAAGCATACCTTAAAGCACGCGTAAAGGTATACACGACTGAAGAAATGAAGCTTTACGTATTCTTTTAAAGGTGTGGGGTGAAGAATGGCTTGGTTTGGCAGTGAAACACTGTACGTATATACATAGACAACTAGATAAATTCAATCATCTAAAACTTCGTATACTCAGTGTCAAATATTGTATTTTCAAATATGTAAGTAATGAAAATCCCTCCAATTTTTTCCGAGAGTCAACCCTAAGTCACCAAGAGGGTTTTTAAATAATGATCATAATAATTTTGAATTATTTGAAAGTGAAAATGTGAATGCATTTGAATTTATTAAGATATCTGTGAAACATATAGAAGGGGCGTTCTTCCACACATAGATAAAATGATATATCGAAGAAGTCATTTGGGATACGATCCAATGAACATATCTGAAAAGATTTAAATTAGCGCATACACAATACACTCACATGACGACTTTGTTGGCTTGCTGATCCTTGGAGTAGGAGCTTTCCACTATGTCCTTCATAGCGAAAATCAGAACCAGGGTAGTGATCTGAAAAGAAGTGATATGAGGAAACCATTGCCATTTTTTTTCTTTGATATTTCATTATTAAAATAAGTATTAACAGCCATTGCAGCAAATAACTAGAAAGCAAATGCATAATGTTAACCTTCGCATATGGTCTGCTCTGTTAATTCTTACTCAAACATATTCATCTATGTGGTCAGACAGCAGTCTAAATCCCTCCTGCTATAAAATTGCAACATGATGTAACCCAACACTCGTTTCGATGGTGACAGACGTCTGGTTCAGGTCATTGACCTTTAGAGAAGATGAAGAGGAAGAAGAAGAGAAAGAAGAAATAGCAACAACAATATGTTTTCCTTCATCGAAGGTAAACATAAAAATCCACAAACGAATACCTACTGTGAGGATACCGAATACCGGACCCAGTAACATCCACACGTGGTTCGACGATATCCAGCATCTACAAAAAAGACCACAAAAATAACACAACTTTAGGCAACTTAAAGCAGAGTTGTGTAGTATTTTTGTGCTAAAATTGGAGCATTCTTGATGTAAAAAATCTTCACTTGATTACCATCTGTGACACTTATCCGCCCAATTGTATCATTATCTTACATTTCTGACGTTTCTGGATAGCGCAAAAACACTACACACAAGATAAACTGATTTTGTGCCACCATCACACAAGTTTCAAGATTTCAAACACTCTCGTACGGCAGAATATATTCGGACGTCCCCTCCCTTAATTGCACTGTAACTGGGTAGGATTGAATCAGCTTGTTTTCTAAAGAAATGGCCATATTTTCCTTGTGTTGCGTGTTGCTTTTACAGAAATCTCAAATCAATTCTAACTAAAGCATAACAACCTGCGAAGCTTAACTAGAATCTGTTTCCATCGTGTGCTTAACGAGTCGTAAGGAATTGATTTACAATAAGAAAAGACTAAAAGTCAATATCACAACATGGGCGAAATTGTCCAGTATCAGAAGACGTGGTGGAATATTGACGTTTCTATCTCGTACATTTGTAGAGTTGAGCTGACATTTGGCTTGACTTACAAGTCTGCGCTGTCGTAATAACTGTCCTGGTTTATCCCAACGAAAGCTGCCACCACCATACCTGGAACAACTGTGGAGGGAATGCCTCGGTTATTTTTTGTCTTATAAAACAGCAACAACAACAAAACAATAATAATAATAATAATAACAACAACAAAATAATAATAATAACGAAATAATAATAATGATAATAATAATAATAATAATAACGAAATAATAATAATAGTAACGAAATAATAATAATAATAATAACAGATTGTTATAATAATAACAGATTGTTATAATAATAACAGATTGTATTGCATAACAACTGTTCGAGGTCCAACTCATGTTATTTACTGCAATATAACACACCATTACTAAGCAAATCACCCACTTTACAACAGTCTATTTTTAGTGCAGGATTATAATTGTTTTCCTATGGCAGGCCCGCGAATCATAGAAAAATATTGTTTTATATAAAACTTCTCTTTTGGACATAATAGCCAAAAAGGTTAACCCTATAATTACATTTGTGATATGAGGGTGGTCATGCTGGGATCAGATATCCCATCGCTTGTTAGAGACCTATATCAAAAAGTATGTCTGGTGCTGTCCTTGGTTCTGAAAACGTGGTAATTCTTCATTATGCTCTTCCGACTCACTGTATGCTCTTGTGATAGTTACCTCCGTGAAACATGAAGGTATTGTATTTGTCTCTATATGTGTCTGTCTGTGTGTGTGTGTGTGTTTCCAAATAGTTGTGGTCAGCATATCCTCAGAAGGCCTGTATGGATTGTGATGATATTTAGTATGTGGGTAGGTCTTGGAAAGACAAATGTTCAAACTTGTTCCATAATCAGTTAATGATGTTTCTTTATTGTTTATTGCTTTATTTTCCCGCCGTTGTTTTAATCACGTGTTAATAGTACTATGTACAACTTTTAAATGTAGGAATAAAGACTCAATAATATTCAATAAAGAAATGAGAAGACCAGACGACAGCCCACTCCCCGATACAGCACTCATGTCCACCCTGAGTTCTGGGCGTGCAAAACTGACAGTCATCGTTGAGTTTTGAGTTTTTTTGACGAGGATTGGCCATCGTTGTCATCGTCGTAAAACTGTTTGTCCGGATGATGAAGACGTTTTGATTACTTGACGCTGGGCGCCTTTAAGTGTGACATGGTGGCAGCAGACAACACTCAGAGTACCGCCCCGATCAGCGGCTCGAAAGCCGAGAGGCGCCAACCGCCGACCTCAGCCAGTAAATGGCCGCCACCCACCACTCAATAGGTCCTGTGTCACTAACGATGAACAAACCGGACGCTTAAGCGATGCCTTTTAAGACATCATCTGATGCACGATAAGAGCGTCCATGTGCAAATGTCAGGACTTAGGATTGCATTTCCAGGAACGACCCACGGGCGGTTTGGGGATTATTCAGCACAAAAGTACTAATGATTTTCTTGCTGTAGGATAGAGAGAAAGATCATTTTATCTAGAATACATATTTAGAAGGAGCCGCTAGGGCATAGGATGGAACAAATTCTGTGCACGACAAGGAAGGGTTAGGGCATTGGTTCGTGTCTTCGTTAACGACTGCAGTTTGAAAGAAAGCTGCAAGGGGCGTCACATCACTTCCTGTGCTCAAGTAGCTTCCTATGCAATAACAAACAACGAGAAAAGAGAAACAGACGGTACCGAGAGAATAACCTCTTTGAAAAATCATGGAGGTAACATTACGTCCTGTACAATATACTAGGAATCATCGTCTTCACAAACAAACCAACAAACACAAAAGGTCCACTTTAGTAACGTAGGAACTCCCATAAGGTCCAATTTCGCATTTGACCTTCGTCTTTCCAACAACTTGCCTACAGAAGATCATGAACATCAACTCATAGTTTTAAGAGTTATACCGCCTACACTCACAGTCACTCCACCATAGCCAAACCAAAAACATAACCTTCTGGCGAAGGTAATCTT
Source organism: Branchiostoma belcheri (assembly GCF_001625305.1). Taxonomy (NCBI): domain Eukaryota; kingdom Metazoa; phylum Chordata; class Leptocardii; order Amphioxiformes; family Branchiostomatidae; genus Branchiostoma; species Branchiostoma belcheri. The sequence goes on from NW_017804420.1 coordinate 886,613, forward strand.
AAAGAAAATGGCAGCAGTGTAGAGATCTCGTGAAGAAATGGCCTTCAAAATGTAATCCTTGCTACTGCTTTCTCAAAGTCGTCACAAGGATTCACTGCTGTGCAACTGGATGGTTTAACGACCCCACCTAGCGTTCTTTCACATCATAACAGGAAAGAAGTATTGGTGATCGATGATAGTCTCTCTGTAACGATCGCACGTCCCAATAAGAATTGCTTATTCCAGACACGTGTAATTGCTTGCTGGCACTTTGAAAGACCACCCATCAAAAGTGCGATGACTTGATAGCGCCTTGGCAGTACTTAACAAAATGGCGCCTGAGAGGTGAAAGTCGGAGTATCTGCTTCACCCATGGCATCTTTGCACGTGCGCTCCAACCCAAACCAACCCAACTCATCGACCGGGAAATTGAAGAAAAGACATGCCTTTTACTAGCTGACCGGCGGCCAAGATGGGAATAGCTGTTTGGGTGGCGTGAGTGTGATGACGATGTTTGACTAAAATAATTGGTCACCTGAACTTTTGGACGCAAAACTGTAATATATCACGACCTATTGCTAACTTAGTTAGAATAGATATTTTGTAATAATTTGCTAGCGGTTACATGCGGTGAAACAATGCGTCACTTCCTGTTTCAGTCAGCCGGTCTTTCACTCCTGACATCTGCTTGGTTTTCATTCATATGGTAATGTATCGGACATACTAGACGTGCTGCAAAGAGACGCCGGTCTGCAGGCTGAGTACTGGAGCTTCGAATTCTGGGCTACCATGGTTGCCAGAGGAAGAGAGTGGCGCCCAACATAAGTCAAGTAAGTCAATCAGTCACCTATGTAGCCATCGAACATGACACGTAAAGACAGCCCAAACAAAAATGCATTCTGCATTGTGTATATGTATCTGTATCTGTATATCCGGTACAACCGCCCCTCGGCGAAACACGCCAACTTCGCTGGCACACAGCGCGGCGGCAGCTAGCTATATCACACCGATCGACTTGTTACACCTAACCCTTGAACATCTAACTCTAAACAGAGCCCTCTAACATCATTTTAAACAATCTAGTGAGGACGCCCCTACTGTACTTGGTGATAGCGAGTTCCAGCCTACGTCAGTTCCAGGAAAAAATGAGATTTTAAACGCCTTAATCCTGGGTAAAGCTAAGGTCCCAATTACGCCGGTGCCCGTCGGGGATGTAGCCCCGGCTGGCCCCGGCCGGGTTCAGGAGTCGAGCGGGCATCGGCTGTCGTGGTCACAATTAAAAGTTTCCTTCAGTAGCATTTTGTTAGAAATTTTGTCACCCTCTTTGGTCGGTATCCGGCAGGCACCCGGCAGGTACCCAGCAGATTCTCTGACGATGTCTTGTATTGACCTATACGTAATGCAGAATTCACGTATTTGTTGTGATCATTTGATCTGTGAGGTCACACATTTTACCCGGGTTTACGAAGTACACACCTTTATTCTGTTCATCTGGTCTGTGACGTAAGAAATGTGTCCCGGTGGAATGCCGGCAACCGGAGGGGTACCTCTCGGTGTTCTCACGATGAGGTCACGGCGTTTTTTGTCAGCGGGGCCCGGGTAGAATTTAACTCAGAATTAAATTCTTATCGGGGCCCCGACGGGCCAAAAAATAGCCCGGTAGCCGCAGAGTGCCCCGCGGGGCCACGTCGGGGTCCCGCCCGAAAGTGGTAAAAAAACAGCCCGGGAACTACCCGCCAGGGCCCCTTTTCCCAATTGGGACCTTAGCTTTACTAGTAATAACTCTCGTATTGAAGGCATTTTCAAGGCTATTTCTTGTGTTTTTTTTTGGAGCTGGTATTAGGTACTTAATAGCGGGTACATCCACCAGTTTATTAGTCATTTTGTACACCATGAAAGGTCTGGACATTTTTTCGCCTGACATCCATTGTAGGTTTGTTTTCATTTCCGTAACACTAACACCTTTCATAGTTGTTTGTACAGAATCATGCAGCTTAGTTCTGTACCTTTTCTATGTTTGGTACTAAAAGTGATTTTACTCTAGTTGGGCATACCCACAGATTATGTTTGATCACTCTCAAAGTCTGTTTAGCCTTTAGTTGTGATGTTGTTTACACGCATACGTACCCCATCCCATGACGTAGTACCTCGCCATGGGGCGCTGCTGCACGGCTGTCTCGTGCATGGCGTTAGACACGACCACGTACAGGTTAAAGGCTTCGTTCATCAACCACGTGAACATGGTCAGGAAGAAATAGTGGATCAAAACTGCAAACCCGCGGCACACCAACTATGTAAGGGAAAACATAAGGAAAACGTTTTTGTATCTACTAGAAAGGTAACATTTGCAAGGCAAATGCATTATGTTTACCTTCGCATATGGTCTTCTCTGTTAATTCTTACTCAAATACATTCATATATATATATATGGTCAGACAGGAGTATAAATCCCTCCTTCTATAAAATTGCAACATTATGTAACCCAACACCAGTTACCATGGTGAGAGACGTCAACAATCAGGTTATTGCCCAGGTCAGTGTTTGGAACGGAAGAAGAGGAAACGTAGCAAAAACAATATGTTTTCCTTCGGTAAACATTATAACATTAATCTTGTTATTGATGACGTGCATGCATCTTTAGCGTAGAGGAGGAACAAAAAAATTTCAAGAGTAATGGACCTGATTTTTAAGGATTATTTTTCTGCTATTGTCTTTGTACTTGGATACACACCATACTTTCTGTCCTTTTGATTCCGATGACAAAGAAGAGGTGCAGAAGTGTGATAGAAGCCGCCAAGTTTTTGTGGACTTCGACTGTGTCTGCTTTGCACCTGTATGTCGGATGAGGGACAACAAATGTAACATTAAGCATCTAGTGATATATATATAAAGTATTTATAGTACTATATTCACCATCACAAGGCGACATCTTGCGATCCATGTACAAATCGCAATATAACTCGACAGCGGTAATAAACTTCTGAACTGAAAATAATACTAGAAAGGTAACATTTGCAAAGCAAATGCATTATGTTTACCTTCGCATAATCTGCTCTGTTAATTCTTACTCACACATTCAGATAAATGATGACAGGAGTCTAAATCCCTCTTGCTATAAATTGCAACATGATGTAACCCAACACTAGTTACCATGGTGATAGTCTGTCTGGCCCAGGTCATTGACCTCTTGTGTTTGGAGAAGAGGAAACTGAGCAAAAACAATATGTTTTCCTTCGGTAAACATGACAAGACGTACTTGTAGTAGTAGAATGCACAGAAGGCTCCGATGCAGAGAAGCATGCACGCAATGCACCCCATGACCGCAATGGGCTCCTGTTCAAAATGGCGCTGGTACGACAGCCTCCACTGCAATGCAAGAAAGCAGTTCACGGATGTACAAGTCATTTTGAAAGAAACAAATAAGTTCAAATGCTATGTTTTTTTCGTTTACTACCTTGAGGATACGTAAGGAATCAAAATTATGAGAACTGTTTGCAATTATCATCAATATTATTCTATGCTACATCATGAGTTGTTAGCATAACAATTGAGTGAACATATATGTAGTATAGAAAACGATGCTACATTTGTTATGATAAAATATTACTATAGCAATGCCTCTAGTGTAAAAAGAAGATAAAACCATCCTATTTGTCCTAAAATGTTTTGTACGCAACCAAGAGCTTGCATGTACAAAAAGAACACCACTTATAATTTAATCTTGGAAGTTAATCTGTGTTGGTAGAAGTCATTATGAAACAAGTTTGAACTGCAACTTATAATTCTTCACATTTCTTCATGAATAAAAGAAGGACACCAAAAGAAGTCAGGATAGGGGAATGTGGGGAGGGGGGCGGTAAACAACTGGTTACGCACATTGATATCGTACATGTCTGTGCCGACGGTTACAATTCCGGTCTGCCTACACTCGCACAGAACTGTGTTGTACCGCTTTCTGACGAGCTTACATCCGTCCGCCACCCAGCGGTACGGGTGAAATCTGCAGGGGAAAGGGACAGGCTGAGGTTCACAAATACCAGTGCACATGCTCGGTGTCAAATGTGAATGATAAACTAAATGTGAACTAGAAAGGCATGATGTTAACCTTCGCATATGGTCTGTTCTCAGACTGACTGTTAATTCTTACTCAAAGACATTCATATATGGTAACAGTCTAAATCCCTCGTGCTATAAAATTGCAACATGATGTAACCCAACGTTTGTATATCTAAGCGTTGTTAAAAGCTCTATAGTAAGGCTACAGATAGACCGCTAGAGACCCGCACTTCTCATTCATTGACACTGACTAAGACGGACGAGCAGAGTACATGGACTTACTTGTCCCCGATCACAAGCGTCAGACAGCGAGGGTTAGAGACATTGTAGTACTGCAATAGAACATAACAAAAACATCACGTAAAATATACAAGCTGATAAGTTTGGAAAAACACTTTTATCTTCTAGTGACAATTGATGGTGATGATTGATTTGTTAAAACTAAAACTTGGTTTCCATTTTCTCCACCGTGTCTCTGATCTTGAAATATTTACACAATGGAGAAGTGTTTCTGTATTACATTGTCTTAGGGCATTTCCTTTCAAGACTACCTCAGTTAAAAAAATAGACGTATAGGTAGCTACTGTAGTACACTCACACACAATCGTATCTAGAACCAAGCCTATCTAGTTATGTTCCTGAATGGGTTGGTATTATATATTAGGATCAGGAACAGTTCTGAGTACGAGTAGTCTCTACGTAGATTTGCTCCAGACATGCGGTTCTGGATACGCGTGGACTATCCAGAACCATGTCTGAGCACGGTTCTGGATAAAGAAAGCACGGTTCTGGACACAACACGTACCTTGAACAGTGGCAGGGTCGCCAGAAGTGGCTCGGTCAGATTGTTCATCTCTTGCTCCTCCAGAACGTACGTTCCGACCATGGGGGCGTTGATGTTGGCTTCTTTAGAACTTCTGTTGAAGATAACAAGATCAATGATAACATAGTATCGACTGGAATACTATCTAAACGTTGATGTAGACATTTATCACTGCCACACGTTACTCTATTTTCCCCGTAGCAACACCAACCGTGTATAAGAAGCTTTTTTATTCAACAACCAGCGTGAGCATCTTTAGAACTTCTGCTGAAGGTACCAACATCAAACGATAACAAAGTATCGACAGAAAAACAGTCCAAATGTTGATGTGCACATTTCTCATGTTTATCATCACCAAACGTAACTCATTCTTTTCCTGTATCGACCCAAACACAGCTACAAATAAGAAGGTTCTTCATTCAACAACCAGTGGGTTTTCTAACTTATCAACTTGTGTGGCCGTCTGTCACAGAAACGACTGATTCGTCATGATTCGTTCTGCAACTAGGTGTCGCTGCTGCAATATTACAAATTAGGTCCCAAACGTTGCCACATAATATGTACATATTGTCAAGCACAGTAATAATAAACAAGATTCTTTTCTTCTTAAAATGCATTTGTAGTATTGCAGTACGAATCAGAACCAGCACCCTAAAGAAGGTGAAAGACGGTCACCGAAACGTCGGATGTCAAAACTCACTGATTGTTAAATAAAGGACCTTCTTACACAATATCTTTCCGATGAAATTATTAACGGAACAAACACACAACAGTTATACCACACGGAACAAACACACAACAGTTATACCACACGGAACAAACACACAACAGTTATACCACACGGAACAAACACACAACAGTTATACCACAAACAGTTTTGCTTTTAAGATCCCGGATGTCATGCGTAGGTAGATGGGTAACGGAAGTGACGTCACCTGAAGTGGTTGGGGAGGAGCCTGACGACGGTTGGATAGGCGATCTGGCCCAGCCCCACGTACTCTGTTCTTGACAACCGGCAACACGTGGTGTGTGAGAGTGAGTCAGAATTATCAGCAACCCAACAACAATCATCTTACAGTTAGCTTGTCTAAGGGGTTTCCTTTTGTCTACATTTCTATAGAACCTATGAAAACTTAGTTTTTTGTACGTTAGATAAGAGCAAAATTTACAGTGTCAAAACAATTGACAGTTAGGGGCGTCTATCATCAAATGAATTTTCGACAGAAGATCCATTTGATATCACTGTCCCTGTCCTTGGTTCTGAAATACGCCCGCTCTAACATAACTGTCCCTGTCCTTGGTGCTGAAATACGCCCATTCCAACATAACTGTCCCTGTCCTTGGTGCTGAAATACGCCCGCTCTAACATAACTGTCCCTGTCCTTGGTGCTGAAATACGCCCACTCTAACATAACTGTCCCTGTCCTTGGTGCTGAAATACGCCCACTCTAACATAACTGTCCCTGTCCTTGGTGCTGAATTACGCCCAACCCTACGAAAGTTCAATTTTTCTCATTGATAGTTACAGGTTAAACTACATTTCGTAATTTCCTCTGTAAACACAGATATCCTTTCATTCGAAGCTACGGCCGTCTAGTTTGTACGTAACAAAAATGCATCATTTATGTTAACCCTCTCCCCGCTGCCCAACCCCATAACCAATACAAATCATGTTCCAAAAGGCTACCTTGGCACGCTGAAGGTTAGTTAATCAAAGGAAAATGTCCAACTCCGCACCTTGTCGTGTTAGGTTGAGCTGAGATCGCACGTCTGCCGCCAGACGGTTCATGTCGTCCACCCTGCCGTTCGGGAACACGCTCTTGGCGTACCGGGTTCTGCCGTTCACCGTCATCCTGGCCGACACGTCCCGCTGTAATACCTGTACGGACAGGGCTAAAAACAGGTGGGGAAAGATCCCTTGTAAGGCCACACCAATTTCATTTATAGAAGAACTTTATTGCACGACAATTGCACATGCTACAATGTATGGCAAACTACATAAAGAAAGTAACAAACAATAAAAAAATGTAATGAATAAGACCTAATGTGTCGAATAAAACATATAATATATATATGGTAGTTCTCGGACTTTTGAGAAAGAAAATGTGAAGCGACAAAGCGACAAAAACAGGCTTAGGCATCCTACGACATCAAAGTCAACATACCAGGCTGGTTTACAATTGTATTTCTGAGGAATCATAAAATTCTAATTCAAACACCGAATTTATAGATGGAAAAGCTGTAACAACTTGGAAGAAAGGAACTATCTTCAACTGTTGGGGCCAACATATGAGCATTTTGGAGTTGGTTCAGAACCTGATTTTTTTACAAATCAGAAAAAAAATTAAGAAGTCGAATCCGAGAATCAATTTTGAAACATTCGGTTATCGCAGACACAGTAGCCGACCTTGCCGACTACCAGCCGAATTGCTCCCGACCTACTCCTAATCATCATGGTTGGGGGTAGTTTGGCCGTGTTCGGGAGACCGTATTCAGCTATGTACGACAGGGGCTTGACTCACCGAAGTTCTTAAACTTCAGCTCCACCGACGCGTCTCGTATCTGCAGCTGTCCCTGCTTGAGGTGGAACTTCATGCTGTCTGACAGCAGCCTGGCGAAGTTCCTGACGATGCCGAGCAGCCTGACCGACTCCCCGCCCACCGGCTTACTGTACTCCCAGGCCTCGTACCTGTCCCGACCCAGCATGTTGTTGATAATGTCTGCTAGAACCTGTGAATACAGAAAATAACAGGAAAATGCACATGTGCTTTGTATGAACCATAATTACAACGTTAGGTGCATCTCATGAGTAGCCTGAGTGCCAGCCTTGCTAGCTTTTGTCCGCTCCCCAAGATCCCCACCAACAAGACTGAACCCGCACGCATTGGTGGGGAGCGGATCTTGGGGAGCGGACGAAAGCTAACAAGGCTGACACTCAGGCTATGTCATGAGATGTTTAAAACCCTTGTCCTGCTGGCATTTTTTACACAATTTTTTTTCAATAATTTCATGTCTTAACCAGATCATAGACCCCTGACTTTTTTGCCCTGCGGTGGCATAGTTACTTCCGCATTCGTTGCGTTTCGCTGCGCGGTGTGATGCGTTGCAAGAGCATTGCCCTGCGGTGCCCTGCGGTGGCATAGTTACTTCCGCATTCGTTGCGTTTCGCTGCGCGGTGTGATGCGTTGCAAGAGCATTGCCCAAATCGTACCTATACAGGTGCTATATGGATGTTACTGTATGTGCAACACAATAATTGTTGGGCGCCGCAGAACTAGGGTTAAAATGTGAGCTATTTGTAGATAGTGTAGTTGAATCAACAATGTTTTATATCTTTATTCCAAAACATGGAATGGTTTTTGGCGACGTCTCAGGGAGGAGCCTAATGGTACAGTATTGTGTGCAGTTTGCAAGAATTCTAGGAATGGTACACGCATTTTGTCCACAGGAATGGAATGTCCACAGGCATGTCTCTGACCCACATTTATGCCTACATTCCTGGAAACCCATGGGAAGACCTCTCTTTCCCGGATGGCCCTACTTTCTGTGACCCCGGGGCTCGTTCACTATACACTCAGGGGAGGAGTGCATTGTATCTGTCTAGAATTAACAGGTACCAAGTCTTCCTCAAGATCATTAAATCATGTCAGTGCCATGCAAACAATAACCCTAACAGCAACCACCGTCGCCATGGCAATTATGTTTTCATTGCCAGTCTTCTTTGCAATTGAAAACGTTTCGGAATGCAACATTACCTGAGCGAACCGGCTGGTATCGTCCCACTGCGGGTATGACGTGTTGGGAAGGGCGCCGATCGCGGCTTGCTGTATGGCGTACTTCAGCGCCCTCTGTTGGAGTTTGACTATCATTGCAAGGTTGTCGATGTCTACGGAGATGTCAAATATGTTTCCCGCCTCTTCTTGGGTAAGGTTCTGTAAGATTTCTGCATAGCCAGGAATATAGCTGCCGTTGACTTTGGTATTGCTTAGGAGCACCTTTTTCACCTGAAAGAAGATTTGATTAGATATGTCAAAACAACAAAGCAAAGCACAATGGAATATATCTACGTTGTACCTACTTAACCATGTGCTCAGCCCAGAAAATTTGAAGGTGGAGACATGATATCCATAACGCCACATGATAATGAATGAATGAAAGACCTTTATCGTACGTTTGTGCTCTAACAAGCTAAGTACAGGTCACGAATAAACGGGAAAAATAATACAGCAATGACACTTCAACCATACACACTAATGTGGTCTACTGTGTACGAGTTCAACTTCTTCTCGCTTCTTTAGGCAGTTATAGATGTAAGAACATATTGGGATACTCAGTGATACATTGTTTGTCAAGTTTCATAAGATGAGGATTTACAGATGGATAGGGCCACACCAAGTAAATTTTATGGATGACGTCCTTTGGAGGCCCTATATATAATGCGAGAGGGCGAAAAAAAAAACAAGAAGGGCCCTAAAAACAAGATGCCTAGATTAGAAATATACTAAGAGACGACAAATGTTAGGACACAAATTGAATGAGGTGACACAGATTAACAAGCAAGTCTTTTATTCATCATCAAAACCGCAATAAATCAGGTGGAACAGCAGTTATCGTCCTGTCCTGTTTCTTTCATCGCATTTTTAGGCCTGCAGAAACAAAGCATGTGCTCTTTACCCATTTCGCGTTACGGGTTTAACGTCAATCTAACGATTTGCGGCACTGTCGTGACTCTTTGGTCATAGTTACAGGAAGCGGAATTTCTTTTTTTTTTCTAGGAACAGGCCAAAATCAATGCGCGCGTGGACGTCATCCATAAAATTTACTTGGTGTGGCCTAGTACAGTTTACTTACCTCGGTCCTGAGATCCACCCTTCTTGTCCCGATACAGTCGGACAGTTGCGGTTGTTCCCACTCTCCATCAGTCGCCGTGGTCCGGCTACATGTTCTGTTGGCGTACCCTGGGACACATAACATAGCGGTAAACACTGTATTTCTAACCTCCAAGCAGATGCTTGGATTGTCATTGTTTTCTTACATGAATGAATGCCGTTATTGCACATCGATACACACTGGGTTAGCTACAGGTCACTGAAAATAATAGTTTATATATGCATGTATACATTATTTGTTAATAAGTTAATAACATGCGTGTGCTATGGACAACATTGTAAGCAGTTCAATTTACAAGATGTATTCAATTTGTTTCGCCTCGTAACTCTTTCAACCTTGCACTTCTATTCTGTACATTGAGGTATGTGAGATACAAACAACTATCTTGCAAACTAACTTCAATGAGAAGACCTGTGTAATGTGAACAGGAGACAGACTAACTTGGATAGTCCCATGCCGAGTCCTGCGCCCCGGGACAGACGATACTCGCCGTCTTGCCAGCCTGGGTACGCGGCCACATCAGGTTATTGTTCAGGTCCGCGTTACACTGAGGCCCTGTAAAATCACACAAACACACAGCAATGGTTAGCCTGTGTTACACAAGCTCTCTCAGCCGGAGGTCAATGACCCCCACCCCAAGATGGCGGCAACCTTAGGGCGGCGGCCGCCAGGAGCGCGATTTAGTCAGGCTAGGCAATGGTAAACTATCATGAAAGTTCATCTGTGTTGGTAGTAATCATAGTAACTTTATTCCAACACAAAGATTAAACACAGGTCAAATACTCAACGACCACTGTCGCCTTCATCAGGATGGTAAATTTGTAACATTAGAGTCACCATCTCTGGGACTACGGGAAGGGGGAGGGTCTCCCTCTGGTTGGGTGTTCTTTTTTGGATTACGTTTTTGTGTTCCCATCATACCTCACGTTCCTTTGAACGTATTTGTTTGAATTTCGGTGCGTGGTTAGCTAGCTATTGTGGTCCCGATGAAACGTGGTGATTTGGGGCATTTTCTTACTCAGTTTCTTTTTTGACTATAGCAATGATAGAAATTTCACGTTGAAAAATGAGAAGCTGCTCCCGATGACGTCATTCCATCGATTTTCCCGCCCAAATTATTTACATGACGTCAAACCGAAAATGGGGCACAGAAAGCACGTCGGCACAACGTACTGCACCTGTGCGAAATCAGGAGGGTAACATACATATGTAGCACTTCTACAGTACGTGTTTGCGTATTTATTGACTAGACGAGATGTTACAATTGTGTTTTCCTAATACTTCGTTGGTAGTTTGGGTCGTGAGTACGAAGGTCAAGCTCGATAATTGGGAACCTAGCGGCTTTCGAAGGATCTGCAGAGATAACTTTAGTTTTATATGTCTGTATGGTGGTTTGTCTTGGAATCTAGGTCAAGATATTTTAACAGGTAGCCAACAGATGGTCGATTTGAGCCAAAGCAATGTGCAACTATACACTGCATAACACACGCCCAAATAAAATTACCATAGAAAGAGCAACGCAAATGACGAAGGAATGAGATCTTTGACCTCTAGTTCCCTTTCAATAGGTGCTCCCAACGACAGATGCGCCACTCTGGAAAGCCGCCCATGCGGGACGAATACATGTACCTGTTATCACCAGCCCCATCAAAATGCCCATTTGCCCACATGTACTATTCTTTATCGATTTGCGCCGTAATCATCAGTCAAGAAAAATCGATATTCGGGAGCCGCTCCGAAAAAAAATTAATCTATCCCCCGCTACCGTGGAACATGGAGACCGATGCAGGCCTTGATGTAAAGATAGGGATTTTGCTGGAGGCATATGGAGGCACGGTTGTAGGTCGTCCCCTTGGTTCGATTTAATAAAAATACACTGGAAATACATGGGGAGCGAATATCTTAGGGTCAATACGCTCTGTTTCTGCGCTTCTGTGCACTACACAAAATCATACCTTAAAGATAATACGTAAAGGTATACGCGAGTGAAGAAACTAAATCTTTACGCATACTTAAAGGTGTGTGTTAAGAATAAGAATTTTATGCAGTGGTTTTTGTTACGAATACCTTTCGACTACAAAACAATGATATATTATGTATATCTTCATCCTATCTTTGCCGGTGTATGCGGCGACTTACCGATAGTGAAGCTGCAATATTCGTTACAGGATTTTTTGGAGTCGGCGTGGCATTTGTCTGAAAAGGAAGAAAAAAACACGCAAACGTTGGTGTAAGAATAGCCTATAGTGCAGACATTTCTAGCGGCCTGGTTTTGTTCCAGTTAGCGCGGGGGGTTCTTTTATCTAGGAGGGCTGTATGGGGGGTTAATTTGGGTTGTATCGGAGGGAAAAAGCTGCATCAGAATACAGCTTTCCCCTCGATACGTCCTCTCCCTGAAAAAGAAACCACCACGCCTATCTATAATTAAGCAGACCTTAAAGCATATACGTAAAGTCGAGTGAAGTGAACGAGCTCTTTACGCATGCTTTACGATGTGTGTAAAGAAGGGATTTTGTGCAGTAAGGCTAGGCCAGCTTCTCAATAAAACGCTTCTACTGCCGCAGAGGAGCAATGAAGTTGGTTTACAGTAGCGCTATTATTAGACGCACTCAGAAGGTATCACGCCCGTCGTTTCCGCTGTCTGTACTTACCGTAAACTCCTGACGGCCACCTCAGGGTCATGGCCCCTCTCGTCCCGCCACGGAAATCCACCCAGCTGGCGGCGTTTCCACATTCCGTGAACGTACAGTCCTTCCAGATGTTATCTAACCGCGACTCGTTCAACATGTGGTCCCAGATGTTGAGATGACTGATGTCGCCCAGGAAGGTGGAGTTCTTGTTGAAGTCGTGCTCCATGTTTTTCTTCTTCTGGCCGAGGACGAGCTCTCCCGAAGATGGGATGGTCTGGTTGATGCCCAGGCCGCGGCCGGACTGTTTCTTCCCGTCCCAGTAGATCCACCATCTGCCGCCTGTGGCATTGAGGAAGAAGAAAAATACAGACTTGTTAAGCTAGCTATCACAAAACAACAAATAACTAGAGAATTAACATTTGCAAAGCAAATGCATAATGTTTACCTTCGGACATGGTCTGCTCTGTTAATTCTTACTCAAACACATTCACATACATGTACTACTAGGATATGATGACAGGAGCAGAGCAGACCATGAAATTGCAACATTATGTAACCCAACACCAGTCACCATGGTGACGGACGTCAACAAATCACGTCATTGGTCAGGTCAGAGGTCACTGTTTGGAGAAGAAGAAGAAGAAGAGGAAGAAACTGAGCAAAAACAATATGTTTCCCTTCGGTAAACATAATTAAAAAGGCGGTCAAATTTAAGAAATTTGCGGAAGATGAGGACTGTGTTATGTACATTCTGAGAAATTGTACAAAATTCATTTCTCTGCACAAAATCCATTCTTTCAGCGCACCTTAAAACATGCGCAAAGGTTCCGTCTATCCATTTATCTGTCTTTCTATCCATCTATCTATCTATCCATTTATCTATCTATCTATCCTTCTATCACGGCGCCCCATATCTATAATGATAAACGGTAGATTATAAGTCTGTGTTCATATTGATTTGAACCATATGATTTGCCACGCGAAACTGCCTGCGGCTTATGTTATTAACGTTAATGATGTGTGCATCTTATGGATGATGAAAGCGTTCAAGTAATCTGGATTCCAAAGGTTGTACATTTTTCTTATTACAAGTAAGCAACGAGTGGCGTGCCTGCATATGCTCGCGGAATAATGTTGGGATTTTTTCATTCAATTTTCTTACAAGCAACGATTTTTTAGCCGAATTAATACATGTAATAACGTTTGGAATGAAAGGCATGCTAACAGAATAATGTTGGAAATTTTTTTCATTCATTTATCCTACAAGGGAACAACGAAAGGTATGGTAGCAGAATAATGTTTGTAATCGTTTTATTCATTTTTGCTAACCCGCTTTAGCTTTAATGCTTGTGCTATCATTGTACCAAATACTCCTTTGTACTATACCCTAGCCTTTATCATGTTCAAATGACCAAAACACTAGGACATGTGACTTCAAGGACACGTGATTGGTCAGTAAACTAGGACACGTGACCTTACTGACTCGTGATTGGTCATTCCAACACGATGAAGGCTGTAGCATGGACAGCCTAAAATACGTTACACTTTTTTTTTGCTTTGGAGCCCAGTTTAGCTGTAACAGATCTAGATGGACTTTATTGATAATGTTCTTGTTATGTCGTTGAATTCTCTCAAATGTTAGATCCTGGTTGGCCCTGGTTGTCCTGGACCGATGTATCATGAGCACAGTTTCCGTGTGAATGCCACTCACGTTCTGTAAAGCCACGTCCAATTGGTCAGAGTCAGGCCAATCGATATTGTGGCGCGGCAGCTTTCGTACCCCTCGTAATTGCTTTTGCCTCCCATCGTCTTCGATAATTGATTTTTGTCTACAGTTCGATGAGGTAACCAGGAAAGGGGTCACGGCCGCTACCGGTGTGTAAAATTGGATGGCGCGGGTTATACTGGGTCGCGCTGTTGACGACATCGTGCTTTTCGGCTTGATTAAATTCTCCAGGATGGATTGCTACATCATTTGCTACGATCCACCCGACGTTGGTGATTGGTATTGCCTGATTAAACCGAGCAGCCAGATTGCCTTAATAACATTGGGAGTATCTCTTGCGTGGGCAGAAGAGCGTTTGCCTAATTGCACACAGCACTTGCTTTTCCCCATACGGACGGTTCCTAAATGCCGGAAGCACGGGTACTAGCAGCAAAACTACACAAGTAATAACTCACGTTATCATCACAATCACAAAGGTATTACCGTGTTAGATTCTAATAGTATCTCAATTTTCCTAAAAATAATTTTGTACTATGAGGACAAATGTACACAGATCTAGGTAAATGTACCATTCATTTTCAAACCCATTTCGTCAATGCTCAACGACACACCAATTGGATGAAAAGAGAAATCAGAAAGGCTTTTCCAAGTTAGATTCTAATAGAATCTCAATTTTCCAACAGATAATTTTATATCACATTTTCGGAGTGACATTCTAAAATCTGTTGAATCATTGCCCAAAGATGAAAATAAAAATCAGAAAAGTATGTTAAGTTCTAATAGAATCTCAATTTTCCAACAGATAATTTTGTATATATGTACTATGGGGACAAATGTACACAAATCTAGGTATATCTACCACTCAGAGCGACATTCTCAAAGCCTGTTTTATCATTGCTCAACGACACACCAATTGGTTATTGGATGAAAATAAAATAAAAAATAGAAAGACAATAAAATGTCAGGTTCTGATCATGATGATAGAATCTCATTATCAAAAGATATATTTTGTACCTTTGGGACAAATGTACGCAAATCTTGTAGGTAAGGGTTAAGTTGAGTGTTCTGCGATACTCTCAAATCTGTTTCGCTATTGCTTAACGATACGCCACTCGGTAATTACTGTTAATAGCCTCCTCAGCTGCGGGATGACTCCGTATTGAGTGTTGATTAAGACAGGTACCGGCGCGCAGCGGGGACACAGTAGATATGGATCTGTTGTATCGAGCCATTTTTCATCATACGCTGCGCTGAAAGGGGCGTTTGCTTCAACAATAGTGCTAAAGTGGGAGGCTGTTCTCATGGCATAATCCACTTACAGTGCGGCTATATTATTATGTTTACCGAAGGAAAACATATTGTTTTTGCTCAGTTTCTTCTTCTTCTCCAAACAGTGACCTCTGACCTGACCAATGACCTGATTTGTTGACATCTATCACCATGGTGACTGGTGTTGGGTTACATAATGTTGCAATTTCATGGTCTGCTCTGCTCCTGTCACCATATACTAGTATTGACTATATTGTTCTAATATGTCCGAAAGGTTGATATATCATAGATTTCTTTTCATATTTCGAATGATAATTCCTCCATCAATCTTAGTTTCAGTAAGTCAGAATATAATAGCACCTGTTCATGATGATTTGTGCAATTGTAGGACAAGATTTAAAAGCTTTTTTTTTTGGTATACCCATCTGTCTAAGTGGTGTCTTTATTATCACTAATGATTCAAAAGGGATCCGAGAATTTAACTGTGCATTATGTTTACCGAAGGAAAACATATTGTTTTTACTCAATTTCCTTTTCTCGAAACACTAACCTCTGACCTGGCCAATGACATGATTTGTTGACGTCTGTCACCATGGTGACTGGTGTTGGGTTACATAATGTTGCAAACTTCATGGTCGGCTCTGCTCCTGTCACCATATACTAGTAGTACATGTATGTGAATATGTTTGAGTAAAAATTAATAGGGCAGACCATGCATATGTCCGAAGGTAAACATTATGCATTTGCTTTGCAAATGTTACTCCTCTAGTTTTAATTTTGTGTCTCACGTTACCATTGGCTGCAGAGATATGGTCTCTCGTCACTTTGCGACTTTCATCAGCTGATGACCTGCCTCTACGGAATGACGTGAGCAACGGGTCAAAGGTTACATACCAACTGACGTTTTCTACACGCAATTAAGGAGGTTCACAATTAAGACTGCGCATGTATAGTGTGATGCATTGTGGGTAACATGTACAAGGTGAAGTTCCCCTTGACGTAAAACAAACACGTCTGGACTTGTATAATGCATGACGTCTTTTGTTTACATGTAGGCCATGATACCCTTGACACTGGGCATGTCAAAAGGCAATGTTACTTCCCGCACCTATATATGGTGCATAGGGCTGCACCCATATCCGTTTCTGTAGCCCTTGGACCACACAGTTGTACAATCACTACAGCAGGGGCTAGTTCACTAGTAGTGGTGCGTGTTTTACTGTGTTTGACTCCGGTCCCATACTCCCAAATGCTAGGTACTCATCAGACAAAGTAGTATGTACCTGTTTTAAACTCTTTGGTATATCTGGGTCTGGAATCAAACTCGCGACCTACTGAACACAAGGCAGACACTCTACATACTTCGCTATTGCACCTGTCATTGGGCATGCGCAGCCTGAATTGTGAACGTCCTTATAATCAGCTGATCTCTTACCTCTACCGCTCCATATGAAAGCAATCCGGTGCCACTGTTTCTCCTCCAGGCCTTTCGAAGTCTCCACGTGCTTGCCGAGCATGTACAGCCTCAGAGATCGCTTCACGTCCAGCCGGAAGACGTTCTTGAGCCCCACCCGGTAGGACAGGATCGTCCTCCGCTTGTTGGTGTCGTACGGCCTGAGCCACAGCGTGATGGTGAACTCCTTACACTCCGGGAACGCCCGGCCGAACAGCTCCGTGTAGCGGATAGGCTCCAGCTCACGGAACTCCAGTCGGGAGTCGTACGCATTGCCTGGAAAATTGTACCGAAAATAGTTATGCCTTCAAGAGTCATCAGCCAAGGATTGACGTGTTCAAGAACTCGTTTTTTCTCCTAGAACTATTCTAGAGTGAAGCCTCCTAGAGCTATTCTAGAGTGAAGCCTCCTAGAACTATTCTAGAGTGAAGCCTCCTAGAGCTATTCTAGAGTGAAGCCTCCTAGAACTATTCTAGAGTGAAGCCTCCTAGAACTAGAGTGAAGCCTCCTAGAACTATTCTAGAGTGAAGCCTCCTAGAACTAGAGTGAAGCCTCCTAGAACTATTCTAGAGTGAAGCCTCCTAGAACTATTCTAGAGTGGAGCTCGCTGCCACCGAGAACAGTGTACTTTAGTAGTTTGGTTGCCAAACCAATTTTTGCTTTCGTCCTTTCCGCAGACTATAAGCTAACTATGCACAAAATTCAGCTTTTCCCTAACTCACGCATACCTTTACGTATTCTTGAAGGGGTATTGAAGTCCGGACAGAAGGGAGTGCTATTTTCCGACAGACATTAATTTTTGGAAGTGAAAACCCTTCTGGACTTCAGTACTCCTCTAAGAATACGTAAAAGTATGCGCGAGTTGGTGAACTCCTTACTGGAGGAACGATGAAGGAAAGACTGAATTTTGTGCATCGTTTTGTGCAACTTGAGATAGGATTTCGTACAGTGAAGTTTAACTTTGACAGCAACAACTTCCGAAACAGTATCAATCTATATTTCATGACTGCATGCCGTAATGAATTTCGTTCTAAAAAGGACCCCGTAACATCGCCGTCCTTTTGGCGTGCAGCTTCACTAGTTTTAAGAGCCGGGATGACCTTCTCCGGAGACCTTACCTGTAGGCCCGGAGTGCAAGACTGAAGATTTATAGCCTTGTAAACATGACACCGTGAAGATAGAGGTCACCGCCAGAAAATGTCAACCATCGTCTAACCTTCACGATGAATACATCATCAAGTTCGCCCAGAAATATATCTTCTAGGCCACAGCAAGTAATTTATATGGATGACGTTCGCGCGCAGTAATTTTAACCTGACTTCGAAAAGAAAAAAAGGAAATTTTTCTGACCTCCAACGTTCAACATGCCAACAAACAAACAAACAAAAACAGATATTGTATGTCGTAAACATCCATCGTATAGGCGAATATAGCCTCCCGAACACTACCGAACTCCCCCCAACCATGGGTAGGAGTAGGTCGGGACCAAAGTCGGCAGTACGTGGTTAGCTGGTCATTTTTTTTTATTATTCATCAAAACATAAAATAACTAAGAAGGACAGTGTGACGCTGCACTCAAGTTTATGACTTATATTTCGGCTTCTGTTCGGCTAGTCGAATGTTTTAAAATGTTTAAAACATCAGCGTGTGGACGGGAGGTTCGACCATTGTTGGCTGGTGGTTGGCTTGTGCTCGGCAGTGTTCGTGGCGTGTTCTGGGGTCAGATTTGACTCAAATTTACCTCAAAGTCGATTCGATTCGGAAGGGTGGCGTAGCCTAAATCTGGTTTGACTGCACATGCTCCCCCCCCCCCCAATCCCGAACTTCAGCTAATGCTGAGGTCACATTTCCAAACCGGGGCCCGGCCGGGCAGTCTTATGGAACGAAAAATATTATATGTTATATGATATAAAAGACAATACAGCACCCAAAAAAACTGAAAAAATCAATATTGGGAACTATTTGCGTATATCATTGATATACATTGCTGATTTGTCGTTAATCGTAACAGCCCGACCGGGCCCCGGTTTGGAAATGTGACCTCAGCATAATCTTCAAGTTGGCTGCTTTGTGGTAGAGGCAATGTTCTGAATGTGTGACAGGGACTTTAGATAAGACAGCGCCGTACCTATGCATGTTCTGCCGTTCCACTCGAAGCCGCCCCCGCAATGACAGAAATACCCGTCCGGCCTATTCAGGCACACCGGAGATTTGTGGTAGTTCGCCCGACACTTGTGTCTGTACTTCTCTTTCTCTGTCAGTAAACAAAGGGAAAAGGAACATCGTTAATGCAGGGTTTAGGTGAAAATAATATTGAAAATCACATGCACAATCTCGAATCATTCCATGACAAAGACTGGAGTTGGTCCAATTCTTTTTGTTGGAAATTACAGTTTAAACTGACTTCATAAAGTCACACATATTGGCTTGTTTTTTTACAAAATTTTGCTAGTTAATCAGATTGGTTTGCTTACGAAAATCCTTATGACTAATTATTCGTAATGCGTGTCTTCATGTTCTTAAAATTATGATTTTGTTAATAATAATCAAGTTATGTACGTTTGATTGCCTTTCTTTTTGGTTTCATTTGCTACTGCTATTTCCATATGGTATTCGCTTCTGCTAAAAAAATTCTGACAAGTACTTCTGTTTGTTTGTTTGTTTGTTTGTTTGTTTGTTTGTTTGTTTGTTTGTTTGTTTGTTCTCGTTCGACACTTATCAACATTTTTCTTTATTATCGCTAAACAATGTCACGATACTTCAGTACTCTTGTTATAAAACGGAAAGACGCACAGTACCTTTATTAGCATGTGCCTGGTGTAGAAAAGAGAATAGAACAACCATCATCACTATCCTCCACATCATAGCAGTCCTCTAGCTGTGTCCTTACAGTGCAAGCCTGTAGCGAAAGAAAAAATAATCATTTTATGTTTACCATTTTATGTTCTTCGTAGAAGGAAAACGTATTGTTTTTGCTCCATTTCTTCTTCTTCCTCTTCTTCTTCTCCAAACAAATAAGGTCAATGACCTGGACCAGAGGGCTGTCACCACTCAGGTACTACAGGTAACATGCTGTAGCAGGCACCCTGTGGTGTTGGATTACATTATGTAGCAAGTAGCAGGACAAATTGGATGGACTCCTGTCACCATATATATGAGAATGGGTTTGAGTAAGAATAAAGAGAGCCGTAGTTTGTTAGGCTAGACTATGTATATGCGAATGTAAACATAATGCATTTCCTTTTGCAAATGTTACCTCTCTAGTTTTTTTTCAGTTTCGAGTTTCAGTTGTGAAATCCGTCTATGGTGAAGCATAACCATGCCTTCATGATGGTTTACGTCCTATTTATTAATGACATGGTTTGATACATATTATAAAGCATACTGCAAGTTTCTTTTGAAGATTTGACAAGGAAAATATTATACATCCTTATGCAAGACATCGTTTATGGTTTAATTGCTTTATCTTGTTCTGAAGACTACAATTTACTTTCGCTGTCACAATTTCCACCCCTGCTCGTAGCGGTTACGCTAAATTACATCTTGATACGTTGCTATATGATGATATATTGCTTGGATATATGTGGTATATAGCTTTCTGCCAAGAAGATCCACGATAAAATCGCATCTCAAAACCCAAAAACGTACACGGGTGGTATCAAAGCTCTTCACTGTCAAGGACATAGGAACAACATGAAATATATATACTGTCAACTTGTGATAGCAGCACACTTTTCTTGTAGGATAGAAACGCCTGAGGTGTTATAGGCGGTTTGGAGAGCCACGGTCTTTTATTATTTATGAAGAGGAAGATTTAATATTAGCGTGAAGTGTTGTTGAATCCTGCTCAACGGGGCAACATTGGGGTAGTGGGGGTGATTGGGCGACGGTCTTTGGCGTATCTTCTATGCCGTACGTTTAGACAGTGATGTTAAACATACATCATGTAGGCGAACACTGCCAAACTCCCCCAACCATGGTTAACAGTAGGCCTAGGTCGGGAGCAAGGTCGGCTGTGGTTGGCTGGTGTTCGGCGAGGTCGGCCGCTGTTCGGCTGCCCTGTCGGCTGTCGAATGTCTAAAAAACGTTTGAAACATCCGGGTGTGGACGGAAGGTTGGCTGGTGGTTGGCTGGAGTTCGGGACTAGGTCGGCAGTGGTCGGAGCGTTGTTGGACTCAAATTTAACGCAAACCTGACTCGATTCTTATAGAAAGGTAGGCGTGGCCTAGATCTACTCAGACTGCTCCCAAACTTCAACCTTGTTGGTTGGTGGTCGGGGTAAGGTTCTGAATGTGTAACAGAGGCTTTATGTTCAGAAATGGTTGGCTTGTTCAAGCTATTGGGCGTATGGTACTTATTTCT
Source organism: Branchiostoma belcheri (assembly GCF_001625305.1). Classification (NCBI taxonomy): domain Eukaryota; kingdom Metazoa; phylum Chordata; class Leptocardii; order Amphioxiformes; family Branchiostomatidae; genus Branchiostoma; species Branchiostoma belcheri. The sequence continues at coordinate 907,801 of NW_017804420.1, forward strand.
ATATCATTGCCAAAGGCTATTCTTTTATGAGGCGTATATATTATGATTTCTTACTGCCTGGAGGACCAAAGGGTACATGATATGAATACACAAGTACAAGGAGGGACGGAAGAAATCACTAAGTCATCTCCGATGGTGTGGAGTATTCTGAGCACGTGGTTTACGTAACCCCTGGTCGGCGCGAACGATAGATGGTAGCGACAAATGTCAGGGACGCCCGGGGTCCGGGACTGTGTATGGACTGTAGATGGCGCTATGTGCGTACGATATATTGTAGATGGTACCATGTAGGTACAGTAGGTGGTAGATGGTACTATGTGTAAGTAAGATGGTAGATGGTACTACGTGTGTGCGATGGATGGTAGATGGCACTTTTATGTGGACGAGAGATGGTACTATATGTGCACGATAGATGGTAGATGACACGAAATGCACTATCTGTGTGCAATATATGGTACTACTAGTATGTGTGTACGATATATGGTACTATATGTGTGCGATAGGTGGTAGATGGCACTACGTGTGTACGATAGATGGTAGATCATACTATTTGTGTACCATAGATGGCAGACGGTACTATGTGTGCAATAGATGGTAGATGGTACTATGTGTGTACCATAGATGGTAGATGACCTATGTGTACGATAGATAGTACTATGTGTACGGTAGATGGTACTATGTGACACTGTACGATAGATACGGTAGATGGCTACTAAAAACCCGATTTAAAAAGAAAATCAAAGCTGGCTTAAAGCAGATGTTTATCTGCTTCGATCGATCCTTTTCATCGAGTCCTCTTCTATGGACCAACTCCATCCCGCTTGGAAAATATGACAGAGGACGACAGATCAGGGATTGATCATTTTCTAAAGCACAGCCTGGTCATAAAAACCTGCCTATCTCTGGGCGCAATACTGCAGCATCATCTGTCTCCAGTAAAGTCAGCTATCCGTATTGACATTTACAAGCGCATCTTCATGCTCCACGGGCAAAATTCTCATTGATCGCAAGATATAAAAAGAAGACTTCCTGACTGTAAAGTGGTTTATAGGAACGATGATTCACTATTGTGTATACTGTATTGATCTTCGCAAACTCGTGCCTTGCATTAATTCTTTCATCTATATTTCTTTATTACTTTGTTACTTATAAGATGATAAAGCATTTATTAAATCAATTTCTTACTCTACGGGAAGGAAGCATGTCTCTTTTCTAATCTTAAATGCGCTCAGGAAATTGGGTATTCTATCACAATCTAAAACGCATGAGTTGTCAGTGTAAAGACTGATATTTAATTGAAATATACTCGCAATAGAGATTACCTCTGGGCCAATGGTGCAAGCCTTCTTCCGTTAGCTGATTAACATTAACAGTTTACAACTTTAGTGACGTTATAACTTAACATCACTTTCACGAAATAACAATTAAGTATTCAGTTATGTGTCTGTCCGATTTGATGACAATTTCTACTTATACTACCGTGGCTTTTTTAATCTATTTATCTATTCACATATATTTATTGAGTATTAGGTAAAAAGCACAGATTGCTTATGTGAAGCCTTCTACTCAAGAACATAAAACGAGAGTAAGCACAATGACAAAATACATACATAATTACAAAGTCGGTAAAAGAAAATGAGTATGAACAAGACAACTTGGTGATCTATAAATTACGAGAATCTACCTGTACAGTGAATAAAGTTTTGAACTACGTCAAAGACACTACAGTTTTGTGAATGTAAAAGTGATCTGGATCCTTGTAGCGGTAAGGAACATAAAGAACTGTCATTGAGATGCTGTAGCTCTACTGTGTTGGAAAGACATGATAACACAGTACTTCTTTGTCTAGTATAAAGTTTACAGTGTAGAAGGTAGTGTTCGGTTGTTTCACTATGATAGCCGCATTTACATATAGGGCTTTTTGTTAACGTTGATAGTGATACTAAATGTTTGTAGTACAACCAATTAACGATAATCTGTACAGGCCTGTACAACCCGCTTTAAGCATCAAGTTGGCATAGACAAGGTTGCACAACCAACATTAACAGTAAACTGTACTAGTTGGTACAACCAACGTCAACAGTAAACTGTACTAGTTGGTACAACCAACGTTAACAGTAAACTGTACTAGTTGGTACAACCAACGTTAACAGTAAACTGTACTAGTTGGTACAACCAACGTTAACAGTAAACTGTACTAGTTGGTACAACCAACGTTAACAGTAAACTGTACTAGTTGGTACAACCAACGTTAACAGTAAACTGTACTAGTTGGTACAACCAACGTTAACAATTAAGTGTACTGATAGGTACGACCAACTTTAACAACCTAGTTGGTACAACCAACGTTAAAAATTAATTGTACTCATCGGTACAACCAACTTTAACAATCTAGTTGTCACAACCAAGGTTGCACAACCAACGTTACCAACGAGCTAGTCGTCAACAGTAAAGTATACCGACTGTAAAGAAAAAGTACGTAAAACAACCAACTAGCTATTGGAATATACCGACCCGGATCGGTCTATATAAAGCCTGTGGCTGTTTGGGGACCTGGTTTGACCTGTATTCCACATCTGGGGAACATGGCTGGAGATATTGGATCTTACCGCAGGGGACTGTGGGAATAATGTGGTTACTTATTACCATATATGGCATATCAGACCACCTCGGTGACTTCTGCAAATCAGGCATCGAAATCTTAACAATTTTGATGCTTGTGATAGTAAGATTTGTATTACTAACATATGACTGAATGTGCTAAAGCTATGTCATTCTTTTATTTGCCCTCTCATGGCAGCTACTGTACACCAAACGTCGTAATCTATTTCAATGAGAATCAACAGTGGAGCACCCAAATCTATTTCAGGGCAGATAACTGAATTTTGAAACTCAATTTTCTGGTCATTTTATTAACGTAGTAAGTTGGAGCGACCCTATCCCATAACATACTGATATCTGTGAGGCAAAAAAATGCGACGTAACTGACGGAAAACGGTTGCTTGTTTTCGTATCGTAGACTGGCTCTTGCTATCTACTTTCTTGGTGGTACCCAAAAAAACATGAACGTCTCTAGTAGCGTATAATTGGGCTATTCTAAACTCTTCAAGTATGAAATTATGACGAAATTGTGCAAAAAAACGGTAATAAATGCCAATATTGGACAGATTTCATTATCCAGAATATGTTTCGTTTTGTCGCCCTGAAAGTTGCATCGGATGCCTACAAAACAATTGAGGATAAAACGATCGTTAGCAATAATGAAGAGCATTGATGACCACGATTGGTCTCTTGCCACGTCTGTGTGTTGAGCGTACGTAGTAGGAGGTAAATCCGGCTCCCCGGTTGTCATTACTCTTGTAGTAAATTTCCCAGGCGGTATAACAGTGTGATTGATGTGGGTGTAAGCCAGGAGGAGTATATTGTTGTTGTGATTGTCGGGAATGCCAGGCTAATCATAATTCGCTATAGGAAGACACTGGGTCTACCCTGGGACTAGCGCAGACAAGCTAAGGCGTCTGATTACGTTCGCGTCAACTCGCTGTGATTGCAGCTGGGAAGACTTGAACACCCAGTTCACCTAGTGACAGCACGTGAATAGATGCGTGACTGTGCTGGCATGTTTCTACACAGACGACTTTTTGGCACAATCAAGGGAGAAACGCCCACGCACGGGTTATACTATCTTTCTTATATTAAATCCTAGATAAGAAAGAAGAAGGAGAACTTTTTCTGCACGTATGCAGACTTGTACATAAACGGATTAACTAACGCCATTGACTAACATTTTTAAGAGACTAGTATACTGTGAAGACACTCTGATTATACTAGATACGAATCAAGATACGAGTCAGACACACACACACATACTTCACTCACGCACAAATACACACAATCACACACACACACACACACACAATCACGCACACTCACACACACACACACATTCACACACAAACACTCTCACACACACAATCACACAATCACACTCACACACACACACACACACACACATTCACACACAAACGCTCTCACACACACACATTCACACACTCACACACACACACACACACACTTCCACACTCGCACACACACACACAATCACACAATCACACACACACAATCACACAATCACACACACACACACACACACATTCTCACACTCACACTCACACACTCACACACACACACACACACTTCCACATTCACACACACACTTCACACACACACAAACGCACACACACGCACACAAACACACCCACAAACACATGTAAAATTATGTAGGTGAAGATTGGTACAGACATCTTAGTACTCTGTCTGTGTCAGTAAAATGGTTGCAACACATAATACTTTATTCATATCACTAGGCGCCATCGTGAGTCGAGTCGAAAGTTTGTCTATGTTACCGCCCGCTTTACTGTTAGTGTCAATCGTGCTAGAAATGTGTTCTACATCCACAAATCAACGTTTAGATCTCTCGTTCTACAAGCTTTGCACTGATCTTAGAACTGACATGCTAACGTTATTTGGTACGTGTAAAAGATGTGTACATTAGGAGCAGAATATTCCATTCCAGGAGGCAGATACGCAAGAGATCTAGACCGTTCTGTATTCCATTGCGAACGCCGGTCCTCTTAATTTGTAGTGCAATCACAACACTGTTCCCCGCCTGCAATCACACTCCTATGGGCAGCGATCAGGCGCGCAGTGCAGCATTAAACACACGCTGCTGTCTCTAATACAAAACACGCTGTTGTGCAGAATATGTAGGAGTGCAGTATGATAAAAGTGTGGTGCAAACATCTAGGAGTGCAAAACAAATCACGTTCTAATGCAGAACATCTTGGTGTGCAATGTAAAGTATGTTATGAAGCAGAATGTGTCCAATATAAGGCACACTGACTGCATGCAAAAATATGGAGAACATATGCGAGTGCAGTATGAAACAAGCTGTGGTGCATAACACTTAGGAGCGCAATACAGAACATGCAGCGATGCAGAACAGCTAGGGCTATGAAGCACGCACTTCGGAACATCTAGGTGTGCGCTGTTGTGCAGAATGGTAGTGCAGTATAAAACACGTTGTAGTGCAGAGTAGGAGTGCAATATGTAACGCTGTAGAGCACAACATTTTGGGGTGCAATACGAAACACGCCATGATGCACTTCGGAACATCTAGATGTGTAATGTAAAACACGCTGTTCTGCAGAATAGCAGTGCAGTATAAAACACGTTGTATTGCAGAATAGGAGTGCAATACATAACACGCTGTAGTGCACAACATCTTAAAGTGCAATACGAAACACGTCGTAATGCATATTTAGGTGTGCAATATTAAACAATTGAAGCATATATATAAAAATGCGTTGTGCAATACAAATCGTGATGTGTGCGACAAAAACAAGTTATTGTGCAGAATAGTAGTATATACACATGTATAGTATTTCCACATAAACACTCTGCGTGCGATGTAGAACATCTAGGAATGCATAAAAAAACACCAGGATTACAATTTACAACCACTTCCCAATACAAACCGTCCGATCCTAGATACACTAAATCCCACAACATGTTAGGGTCAGCCGGTAATAAAGGAATACGACAACATTACGCCTAGATTAAAGAAGACAGAAGACTAATGGCACATAAACCGCATCTCACTCCCTGTGGGACCAGCGTGCAATAATGTTTCTCTCTTCGGGGCTCCTGTATGGTTGGCTTGTGCTGGGAGAGTTTTTAATTTGGTGGATGTAGAAAGCAGCGTGCAGCGGCTCCCCCCAATGGTTATTGCATGAATAGAGATGATAATAAGGGGTTGGAGTTCGCCCTGTTCCCATTGAAAACAAGCCCCGTGCACTGCAGATCGATAGAGGAGCTAGACATGCCTGGCGTTACATTCATGGCAGCCGGCATGTGGGGCTGAGGTAGGGACCCTTCTGCTTGAATAGTAACTGAAAGGATCACACGTTAGCTTCAGCGCGTTACGATGCCCCGTGCCCTCTGCGTATGCACATACATCTACACATACATGCATCTTTGACAGGATTTTCAGCTCCAGCGATCTACGTGGGACGAATTTGTCAGCTTATAAGTGTTCGAAATGGCCTTTTGGCCCCATTCTCGGTAAAATGCAATGCATACGCAAACGCATTTCATCGCAGCAAATTGTTAGGTGTCACCGTATATTCTACTCGGAATTGCCGGGCGTCTCAATAAAGTAGTGGCGCCGATCTCGTCTTATGATGCGATTCGAGGACAGAATTTTATGAGGCCAGTGACGGAATGAAAAGATAAAATGTTAAAGCATTACACAAGTCATATAGTCAACGTAGGCAATACAGAAATAACGGCATTGCCTTCTGTGGAAAAGATTATTTGTAAGACAAATACTAAATCTTAGCTACAATACATCATGTGCATTTTTGTATTAGGATATTCTACAATAGACGTAGCTGGGACTAAAAAAAATCCAACATCCGAAGAACTGTGTTCCACCGGCCCAGACAATTACTTGGGCCATGACAGGTCATGCGATTTGAATACATGTTATTCCGTAGGCTGAGTTTCCGTGGGGAAAATAGGCATCACAAAAACCATCGTTATAACTCAAACGTATACAAAACCTCCCACCAGATATCCCTTCTTTCCATTGTTACGGTAGCACCTCTTTAGGTATTCGTTTCTTTTGGGAACAAATCAGAGATATTCACGTATCGAAGGAGACACCTTAGGGCATCGGCAGATAAAAGACTTGATAATGAATTCTAATGATAATGATTCTTGTCGTAAATGTTCAGCGTATAGGCTGCTGATGACATAAGGCGTAGATGCCCAAACAACTATATACTGATACAAACGCCTGTCTGGTCCCCTGTTGTACACATCTGGCGCAGAAAAAAAATCTTTAATACATGCATACAGAATCACACCCCAGGTCCCACTAGCCCGTACGGTAGTCTCATGTTTATACCACGTTCACAGCCCGACGACTGTAATGTTTACAACGGACGAATCTTTATCTGACGATTTCTCGTAGCAAGACTTTTATGTGAACACAGTCGACGGATATAAAAATCGTCTGAAACGGTCCATGCAACAACAACAACAGCACGAAATCTCTGCTTAAAATATCCACGTTCATATCAACCCTTACATGTGCCTTCACCACTATGTAAAAGGAAAGATTCATGTATTTTCAGAGTACCATGGCTTGAGAGAGAGAGGAGGATAGAAGGATGCCTACATACCTACGAGCAGAGACGTTGGCAAGAAACATGGTGGACACGTACCGTGCTGGTATAGATCCCCATAACCTGTCGCCACGATTGCCAGCAGCAAAATACTCCCGATCTCTCTTTCCAATTATATACAGGGCAATGCGTACTTCATGAATAATTTTTCAGCGGATTAACCATCCATGGCTTTTCAATATGTCTTCCCCCATTCAATTATACCTAGTACTCACTGCAGCACAAGCTTCCATGCTGGTATATAACGCGCATCTTTATTGATTACTATTTGTTACCCGCGTTTCTATTTTTAACTTTTATGTGAATCGTACGTAGCGTTATTTTTTTACGTCAGAACAACACGCTGACGTAACTGGAATGCGAGCTGATTCCGATGTATAGAAGTAGAAATTCTTGCAGATTACGAATATTCTTTGCTCATAGACTAATCAATACCTATTCGGAAGGGAGGCTTATATTAAGGATTAGGAGGACAATTCGCTGTTATGTTGTCAATGCTGGGCGTAATGTCATTGAATTGGTTGAATGGATGGATGGCCTCACATCTGAGGCAGTGTAAATGGATAAATGCTGGCAGGCACACATCTATTCACAGAAAGTGTCCGTGTCCTACATACAGATTTAAAACATCATTCTGCCGTCTTTTTGTGTTTTCCCCCCCGGGGGGGGGGGGGGTCATACACTCTTTGACAAGTGTATAGAAGGAACCCATTTTGGTAATAATATTTGGCTTCCATATTAATGATATTTTTATTTATATGTCTTTATTCCGTCGTCACGTGAACCCCCGCGGGAGTCCCACCGTGGAAAATGGTAATTCTGCACCACGACGTAAACCTCAGGCTGGCAGCGGCGATAAAACTGCTTACAAGCGTGTCGGGATTCGAGCGTTACGCCGAGGCGACTACCAGAACTGTAGTGTGAAACTCATGATAGCTAGTTTTAGGGAAAGACTATAGATAATACAGTATGGACTGGCCTTGTGTTAGAGGTGTCATACCGGGTATACAATACAGGTAGGAAAGCCATAAAAGTTAGTTCATTTTCCTGAATTATTTAAAGTGTTATACAAGCTGGTATGTTACTTATGATAGCTAGTTCTAGGGAATAACTATAGATAAAACAGTATGGACTGGCCCTGTAAAGTTTTTGACTTGTTATACCGGGTATACAATACAGGTACAACCTAGCGAAGCCATAAAATATAGTTCATTTTCCCGACGAAAGCGTTATGCAAGCTGGTATGTTACTCATGATCTAGATCTATGGAATAACTATAAATGAAAATATGAACTGGTCCTATGAATTTTTTTTTGTGTTAGAGGTGTCATACCGAATATACAATACAGGTACCACCTAGCGAAGCCATAAAATATAGTTCATTAACCTGACGAAAGCGTTATGCAAGCTGGTATGTTACCCATGATAGCTAGTTCTAGGGTATAACTATAGATAAAGCAGTAAGGATGGCGCCGCGTGCCTGTGAAGCTTTGTGTTACACCAAAGAGCTGTTTTACGAACTATACAATACAGGGACCACCTAGCGAAGCCGTAAATGTAGTTCATTTTCCTGAAGAAAGTGTCACTCAAGTCGGTACATGTATGTTACACAATGCGTATCTGCATTTGGCTGTCTGCCATGACTGCCTTTACACACCATTTTTGTAAGCACGCGGCTACAAGATTTTCTCTAGATACCAGCCATACAATTCAGGTACCACCTAGTGAAGCTATAAAATTTAGTTCATTTTCGTTTAGAAAGTGTTACGCAAGCTGCATGATATTTTACACAGTCTGTATCTGTACTGGCTATCTGCCATGACTGCATTAATGTTTTATTACTGTAATTGTGTAAGCACGCGGCTGGCAGACTAAACCCTGCATATATAACGCCAAGCTAACATCATGGCATGTTCATTAGAAAATGACTGCAGTTCCGGATGGGGTCACTAGGGGACATTCATAAAAATATATATCATAAAAACCCTTATCTGAAGTTCTGCTAAAACATACCATCAAACCAGCCAAATAACCAGCCAAATAACCAACCAACCAACCAACCAACCGACCATCCAACCGACCGACCGACCGACCGACCGACCAATCCAACCAACCAACCAACCAACCAACCAACCATCCGACCGACCGACCGACCGACCGACCGACCGACCGACCAACCAACCAACCAACCAACCAACCATCCGACCGACCGACCGACCGACCGTTGTTGTATTTAGATGCCTGCAATATATAAGTGTATAAGTGTTTTTGTTTAGGGAAGGGTATGGAGTGAAATTCCTACATTTGCTCCGAAGCAAATGTTGGCCTTTCTAGTTATTATGTGCCTTTGTTGTAGTGTTGTAATGTGAAACATGAGCAGTGATATGTATGTACATGTAGTATGAAATGTTCTAGCCAGCGTAGCTTGAGTGTAAGGGGCCCCATGTTCTGTGAGTAGGACGCTCCTATTATGCTGAAATTTGGGCCTTTCTTTTAACCAGCAAAGGTAGTGTTTCTGTCTAATTCTGGGAAGAACCCGGTGGGAGGCCTGGAAGCTGTGATTTATAAAGACTAAAAGTATGTAAAGAGGCTGTCCCTGGTGCTAATCTGCTGACTGTTGTGTAACTGTGCTATAATGACTGACCCTTGGTTTCTTTGAGTTAATAATAAGTCAGTGACTGTCCTTAGTGCTGAACAATCAACTGTTGTGTAACAGAACTGCTGACAACATGTCAGTAGGCAAGTGGACTGAAGCACAACACTTAAAAGCATCCTAAACATTTTTTAAAAGCAAGAACAAGACTCGTTAAGAACATGTGCTGCCCGCAAAAAAACTTTCCAGCTAATTACCCACCTATCCTTCCACTAAATCAGACAGAGCATCCAACAGAAACAAATGACCTGACCAGCACAGAACTGCATGAGATTGTGAGAAGACAGAGCTTCAGACAGTTCAGATCAGATACCATCAGACATTTGATCCACTCCCAACAGATCTCCTTTCCCGGCATGATATTGATCCTCCCGAAGCTGCTAACGATTAGCCAACCTCAGCGAAACCCGATCCCATCTCTGGGCCTCGGTTAATTCTTCAAGAAGTCTTGGGAGAGACTCCAGTCAAGGTGAGGTGTCTTTAATGGACTCTTCACTGGCGGCAAACACCTGATCTTCTGGAGTATTGAGGTCAGAGGTCTGGGCTGAGCTAAAGCAACTGTGGTTAGGCCACACCAATTTAATTTGTTGTTTTGTTTTTTATTTATTTAAGAAATTCAATGTTTACTATGCAAAATGAATAAAAAAATTGTTGTTACTTGGAATACAAAGTTGTTTTAATGGACTCTTGACACCTGATCTTTGGGAGCATTGGGGTTAGAGGACAAGCACAGGCAGGGAAGTCAGGGCTGTGCTAAAACAACAGGCCACACCAATTTAATTTGTTGCTTCTTAGCAGGGCTCTAGCCACTCGTTTTTCCATCAGTTGGAGAAACTTTGCAACGTGCAACGGAAAAGTTTTAAACCAATCCGTCAACCTTGATAGACATGATTGATAAAAATCTTGGGTAAAAATATAAAAACATCCACAGGACCTCCAACTACCACTATCAACCCCATGATTTGCCTCTCAAAATTTCTGAAAAGCATTTTTAAAAGATCTGAAAATTTGCCCCCAGACCCCCCTAGATTGCGAGCCCTCTCCCCCAGGTCCTAACATGAACCTGGGCTGATGGAAAAAAAATTGAGCTGGCCTGAGCATTGTGACATTTCTAAGCTTTTCAGACTATTTTCAGACGTCAATTGAAATCGATGAAACCTTCACCTCCAAAGTTAACCCTTAATCCTGAGCTGTCCTCGGCCGACCTTTAAAATCCCACAGGATGAGGGTCAAATTCACACCTTAAAGATCTGCAGATCCTCTGAGGAGATGAGATATCGGACTTAAGGAGATCAATGCAGGCTCAAGGTCACCTCAAGGTCAAGCTGCGCTGAACCGGCGTAATTGGGGGCATCGACTTTGGGAGGGGGGACGTTACGCCTGTCCAAATATGTTTACAGAGAAGTCAACTGGTGAAACTGAAGTTTATTCACAAATTGATCCACAAAAATCCTTCAAACAAAGCCCAAAATGTTGACTGTATTTTTTTCTTTAACAATTATCGGGGCTCTATGTGAGGGTGGGTGTATGGACTTTGGGAGGGGGACGTTACGCCTGTCCAAATATGTTTACTGAGAAGTCAAGTGGTCAAACTGAAGTTTATTCACAAATTGATCCACAAAAATCCTTCAAACAAAGCCCAAAATGTTGACTGTATTTTTTCTTTAACAATTATCGGGGCTC